>NC_066583.1:622199169-622531669 GCF_024323335.1 Lathyrus oleraceus
GAGCTCAAGAACACACTTGTCCAGAAATTCACAACCAGCACACCATTGGATTCGTCTTTCAACATACAACACTAATCTAAGCTTAATTTAACCTAATTCCACATGTATCCAGAGATTCAAGCCAAAGAAGTTTCATGTATCAATCTTAGATCTAATATATCTCACTCGTTTCTCCATGAAAATCAATGAGACAAAGCTCAGCATACTCAGGGATGAAAGATCTACAACATGCACATAAACATTTCAAGAATTGAGGAACTCGAACTCTAACCTTCAAGCAAGTGCAGAAATGAAATTGTAGCTTTCAGGCCTTGAGAAGTCCAAACAGTTGCTCCCACACTCTTGTATGATGATTTGGATGAATGCTTAATGCTCAACCTTGCACGATTTGGCCAGAAAATCCAGCTGCCATTGATGGAGGTGAGCTTCAACAGTTCCAAATCAGCTCGAAAATTGATGGATCTTGCTTCCAAAATGTCCAATTATGCTTGTGGATCAAGGATTGATCAAGAACAAGGCAAGGTTTATGAAGAAATTTGATGAAAAAGTGAGAGAACCAAATGAAGAAAATTGTGAAAATGGATCTAGATCTGAGAATTTTGAGGTGTTAATCATGAATTCTGTTATGCTTAGCTATATATATGTTGTGCTAATGATGCTTGTTAATCACAATTAAGCAAATGCAAGTGGATTAGAGAAAAACCAAGTCTAATGCAAATTTGCAAATTCACCTCTTATGCATGCATGGCAATGCTACAGTACACGAAATTCTGTGGAAATTCACTTGAAATGCTATGTAGAAGCCAAATGCAATGCTAGGAAGTGAAAACAATGCCTAACTTTTGAATTTGGAATTTCCCTCCAAAATTCAAATGAAAATGCAAATATTTTTGTGATCAAAATGCATGTCTTATGATGCATGAATTGGATAGTACATGTCAAGAGAGAAATGTTGCAAAAAGAACCACTTCAATTGGCCTTATGGTTTAAAAGTTATGCACTTGTGAAGTTCAAATTTACTTGACCATGATTGATCCATATCTTTTCAACCATGCATGAGAAATTCATGTTCTTGGACTTTTTGGAAATGGGAGAACAAGATCTACAACTTTCATGTTCAACAAAATTTCATTTGAAGCATTTTTGATGATGTAATCTTGAGGAGAAAACCTTTTCATTTTTGGCAATTTTGAATTATAAGTCACTTTCTATTTTTGGAAAGTTTTGTCCTGACTTTATTTTCTTCAATGTTGATGTTTGAAATGTCAAATGAGACTTGTATGGACATGAATGAAGTATTTCTAACCACTTCCCACCTCCAAATCCAACAGTTGACTTTTGGTTGACTTTTCAATTGATAGATGACTTGGTCATGCACAGATGAATTTGAACCTCAATCTCCTGATGAAATGGCTCCAAAATGAAACCCTAACTTACACAAGCTCTTTAAAACACATATGATGATCCCCATCTCCACTAAGACCCCATCTCCTTGCCAAACCCTGACTGGTATAATTCAATTAATTAGGGTTGACCAGAGGTCAAAACCCTAATCCCAAGGAAACTGATTAGAAACAATGAACCTCTTGGTGATGATAAGACCATGATGATGGTGATGTGCCATTTCAACCAAGATAGTAATCAATCTCTTTGAAGAACCAAGAAACCCTAACTGAAGCACAAACCCTCAGATGATTTGTGATCAGTTCATGAGACCCCCAAGCTTGCATCTCTTAACCTCTCCATCTTCTGATAAAGACTTAGGAGGATGACTTGCTCATTGTTGCCACATGATATGAAAAGATGCAATGACTAATGTCCTAAAAGATGAAATGCAATATGTTAAGCTAGTCCCAAGAGATGAGGGCAAATTTTGAGGTGTTACAGTCAGCCAAGACACTACCTTTGATCGCTTTCTGAGATCGGTATTCAATATCATATTCTGATAACAACATCTGCCAACGGGCAATCCTCCCAGTTAAAGCAGGCTTCTCAAATATATACTTGATTAGATCCATTTTGGATATTAACCAAGTGGTATGATTCAACATGTATTGACGCAGACGCTTAGCAGCCCAAGCCAATGCGCAACAAGTCTTCTCTAGCATAGAATACTGAGTCGCACAGTCAGTGAACTTCTTACTAAGGTAGTAAATTGCAAATTCTTTCTTTCCAGTTTCATCTTGCTGACCAAGAACACAACCCATACTCTCTTCAAGCATAGTCAAATACATGATCAATGGTCTTCCTTCAACAGGTGGAGACAAAATCGGAGGCTCAAGCAGATACTATTTGATACTATCAAAAGCTTTCTGGCAGTCTTCGGTCCAATCACAAGACTGATCTTTCCGAAGAAGCTTGAATATAGGCGCACATGTGGCAATCATGTGTGAAATGAATCTTGAGATATAATTTAAGCGGCCGAGAAAACCTCTGACTTGCTTTTCAGTTTTGGGTGCATGCATCTCTTGTATTGCTTTGACCTTGGCAGGATCAACTTAATACCTTTCTCGCTGACAATAAAGCCCAAAAACTTACCAGAACGAACACCAAAAGTACATTTATTGGGATTCAAGCAGGGTTTATACTTCCTCAAATGCTGGAATAGCTTCAACAAATGCTTAACATGTTCCTCTTCATCAATGGATTTAGCAATCATATCATTGACATAAACTTCAATCTCTTTATGCATCATATCATGAAAAAGAGTAGTCATTGCTCTTTGTTACGTTGCACCAGCATTATTTAAATCGAAAGGCATCACTCTATAACAGAATGTTCCCCAAGGTATAATGAATGTGGTATTCTCCATATCTTCGGGTGCCATCTTGGTCTGATTATATCTAGAAAATTCGTCCATAAACAAAAAGACTTTGAATTTAGTTGTATTGTCTACCAACATATCAATTTGTGGCAGAGGAAAATCATCTTTCGGACTGGCTTTATTCAAATCTCTGTAATCAACACACATACAGACTTTTCCATCCTTCTTCGAAACAGGCACAATATTGGCCACCCATTGCGGATACTCAACAGTTATAAGGAAACCAACATCAATCTGCTTTTGCACTTCCTCTTTGATTTTCACTGCCATGTCAGGATGAGTTCTTCTTAACTTCTGCTTGACTGGCGGGCATTCTGGCTTCAACGGTAATCTATGCTCCACTATCTCAGAATCCAAACCAGGCATGTCTTGATAGGACCAAGCAAACACATCTGAATATTCTCGAAGAAGATCAATCAACCCCTTCTTCACCTCAGGACACAGTCGAGTCCCAATCTTGACTTCCTTCACATCATCTTCAGAACCCAAGTTAACTAGCTTAATCTGCTCTTCGAATGGCTGAATAACTTTTCCTTCATGCTCAAGAAGACGAGACAATTCATCACTCACTTCCTCATCAGCCTCAAACATAGGGAATTCAAAATTTGGAGAAGGAGAAGGATCATTGTATTCAATGGGGTTAGAAACCAACTTGCATAATGATTTGATATTTTAATTTTATAGAAGTAAATTTGTGACCAAATATCATGCATATGAACAATTATATTATTTATTCATGTTTTTTGTGATTACCATTTTCAGAATAAAGCAAAAGGTAAAAACAAAACATCATAGATGTGGATGAATAAAATTATATTTTATTAATGATCAAATTGAAAATGCCCAAACAATGTTCGCTTCTCCCTTAGGCATAAGAGAAAGATTTTCAAAAATAAATAAAAGCAATTACTTAGATCGATGCATAATAACAGGAATATCAACAGCGATACAATTATTGCAAGCTTTTCCATGCGTCACAAAATTGGTGCAGTCTTCTTCTTCGTCATCCTCTAGCACAACAGCTAAATGTTGTTCATTGCCATGAATGAACCCTTCGCTACGGAAGCTGAGTTGCGTATCTTCAGATCTGATAGCTGACGAACCTTGTTGGAAACCCAAATCGGTTATGTTCTTGTTATCGAAGACCTCTACCATCTGCCCCCACTGATCAACGTTTCCATCTTCAATAACCTTCCTTGCATTTTTAAATGAGGACATAAGTGCCCCAACTCTCTTTTCAACATAAATAGATAAGGCTTGGAACGGAGTTCCAATCTCATCCTCAGCTTCAACATAAGAGAAAGATGACAGGTGGCTGACTAACAGTGCCTTCTCCCCGCCAACAATAACTAGCTTTCCATTCTTAACAAACTTGAGCTTCTGATGCAACATGGAGGTAACAACTCCCACCTCGTGAATCCATGGCCTTCCCAACAAACATCTATAGGCCAGGTGGATATTCATTACTTGAAAAGTAATTTGGAAGTCACTCGGACCTATCTTCACCGGAAGGTCCACTTCGCCGATCACAGTTTTGCACGAACTGTCAAAAGCTTTGACGATCACGACACTATATCTCATAGGCGCTCCTTGATACGACAACTTGGACAATGTTGACTTTGGAAGAATATTCAACGAAGATCCGGTTTCAACTAGCACATTTGACAAAGCGTCATCTTTGCAGTTCATAGAGATATGCAAAGCCAAGTTATGATTCCTACCCTACTCGGGGAGTTCTTCATTGCAGAAACTAAGATTATTGCAGGAAGTGATGTTAGCCACAATATGATTGAACTGATCCACCGTAACATTGTGTTCCATATAGGCTTGCTCAAGAACTTTCTGCAGTGCTTATCTGTGTGCTTCAGAATTCATCAACAGAGACAGTACTGAGATCTTCGAGGGGGTTTGGAGCAGCTGTTCCACCACATTGAACTTACTCTTCTTAATCAGCTTGAGTACCTCATCATCATCATTAGGCTTCAAGTCGTAAGATTCACCAGACTGACACCTTGGAGCACTGACCGATTCTACAACAGGCACATCCACCTTCTTACCGACAGTCAAATCTTCTACATTCTTTGGGAACACCGGCCCAAACACACAACCACTACAGGTCACCTTAGTAACATCAACAATGCTTACGATAGAACTAGTCGTCAGTAAAGGAACCTCTTGACCATCTTTCACCATAGTTGCATTATATTGATAAGGAACAACTTTATCGGATGCGTATGGGACCAGACCCTCCAACCGTATAATCAACGGCGATACCGATCTCTTGTTGACATTGTTACTGCTGCTGCTGCTGTCATACTAAATAACCACTCTCTCAGGATTCTTGAAAACAGGTACTATAACATTGACATTGTCATCTATGTGACGGGATTGAACAATCTGGATCAAGCCTTCATCCATCAACCGCTGGATGTCTCTCTTCACAATCATACAACCTCTAGTGTTGACACTGCAGATAGCACAACCATCATGGTCACACTCACAATCATTAACCAATAAAATGTCCTTGTGCATCCTCACCAAGGACCTCCTAATGAAGCATACAACGAATACCTTGAACTCCCTTGGACAACTGTCTACCATATTAACAGATGAATTTCCATGGGCAGGCAATGTGTTAGCTTTAATATTCGACGCACGATCCTCAAAGGACACCATTCCACTCTTAACCAGCTTCTGAACTTCATACTTGAGGAGGTAGTAGTTCTCTATATCACGCTCGGGAGCTCCTTGATGGAAAGCACAATGGAGTTCTGGTTTGTACCACCAGGGAAGTGGTTCAGGGATTTGTAGAGGACTTCTTGGTTGTAATAGGTTCTTGAAAACCAAAGAGGGATATAGTTCTGCATATGTCATCGGAATTGGGTCGAAAGAGACCTTCTTCCTCTCAAAAGTTTGTTGTTGATGATTGTTGGTATTGTTGTTGTTGTAGGTGTTTGTTCGTTGTTGTGGTTGTTGTTGTTAACGTTGTTGTTGTTGAATTGGTGTTGATTGATTTGCTGAAAATACAGGAATGACTAAAGATACTTGATGATGATGTTTACGGGGTGGTTGATTTCTTCTAATCTGAGGCCTCCTTTGCTTCTCACTGGAAACTTCATTAGCTTCATTGTCCTTCTTCTTACTGAAACTATTGCCATACCTCTTGCTGGATGACACCTCCTCTCTAGACAACCGTCCTTCTCGAACACCTTCTTCTAGCCTCATCCCCATGTTTACCATTTCGGTAAAGTCACTAGGGGCACTGACAATTATCCGCTCATAATAAAATGAGCTCAGGGTCTTCAGAAAAATCTTAGTCATCTCCTTTTACTCTAAAGGATGGGTGATCTGAGCAGCAAGCTCTTTCCATCTCCATGCATACTCCTTGAATGTCTCCTTGTCCTTCTGAGACAATGATCTCAACTGATCTCTATCAGGAGCCATATCAACATTGTATTTATACTACTTTACAAATGCTTCTCCCAAATCGTTAAATGTGCGGATGCTCACACTATCCAACCCTATGTACCATCTCAGAGCGGCACAGATCAGACTGTCTTGAAAATAATGGATCAACAGATGATCATTATCCGTTTGAGTAGACATCTTTTGGGCATACATCACCAAATGACTGAGTGGACATGTATTCGATTTGTATTTTTCAAAGACAGGCACTTTGAATTTCAACGGAATCTTCACATTTGGGACCAAACATAGTTCTGCAGCACTTTTCCCAAACAAGTCTTTACCCCTCAAAGTTTTCAACTCTTTACGCAACTCAAGGAATTGATCCTTCATCTCATCCATATTCTCATACACATCTGGGCCCTCAGACGACTCAGAATGATATATGATGTCTTCTACACGAGGCAAGGCATGCACAACAGGCGGCGACACAGACATGACCGGGCTAGATGCTGGCATAGAAGTAAACATAGGTGCAAAGCCTTCAGGTACGAAGTTCGGCAACATTCCCCACGGGAATCCGGCAGACATGTTTGGTGCAAAATGAGCAGCAGTTGCAGGAATGGTAGAGGTAGCCACCTCGAAAATGACAGCCCTCTGAGGAGGAGGAGTTGCAGGCGTTGGAGAAGACTGGCTCTGAGCAGCTAACACTGGCTCCATCATGGCAGTCAGGCGGGCGGTTTCTTCTTTCAAGTCTCTATTCTCTTGCTCAAGATGTTCCATGATTCTGGAGTCATTGGCACGAGTATTGTATCGATGAGTCAGCTTGGCTGAAGCACAGAAGAAACACCAATGAGACATCTGGCGAAAGAGAAACCTGCTTATGAAAATGATGCATGAAATGCAATGTTTGATTGTTTTTATTTTCAAGGAACTTACTATATTATATATATATATATATATATATATATATATATATATATATATATATATATATATATATATATATATATATATATATATATATATATATATATATATATATTGCAACAATTTGATATGACCATAAAAACCTATTTTATTTATATAATTGGAAGGATTACACTGAGTACAATTTCAGAAACCAAATGAAAAATACAAGAGAAAAGGAGACTAGTCATCCTAAGGATCCCTAACAACAGTGTTAGAATATTTGGTTGTAGGCGCGTACTTCCTTCGAATGCGTCAGATCTCGGTCTCAAAAGAAGCTTTCATTTGAGTCTTCTCGAGGACAAGCTGATCAACAACCCTCTTCCAAGCAACGAAAGGCTGAGGCATACTAGAGGAAGATGAAACCTCCGGCTCTCTGTGTTTCTTTGTCACTCGCTCTTCAAGTAGCTCAATGAGTGCATCTTTGTCCTTAGACTCAAGCTGCAAGTCTTCATACTTTCTGCTCAAAGCATGGAAACACTCTTCCCACATATCCTTCTCTTGTTTCATCTTGGTGAGCATGTCTTCCAACTCCTCTACATCCTGGTTAGGGAGAGTTAAAGGCTCAACCACAACCATAGACATATGTGTAGGTGTTTAATTGGCTGCATTATATGGTAAAACACTAGCTGGTTACAAATGTCTTGACTGATGTCATGACATGGTATGTATGTGTGACTACATTGTAGGTTAGAATATCTAACTGTACTCTGATGTCTTGACTGATGTCATGACACACTTGAGTAGTTACTGCAGGATTAGCTAACACAGGATTTATTGAATGTCAAACTGGATGCTGTGACATTCATACCTGTCAACAGATACTAAGGAATAGAACAGCTGGTGTTCTGTTAGAACTTAGTATTTATTTCCAGTCTGGTTATCAAGGAAAGACCAGACCTGGCATAAGGCCTACTGACTGAATGTCAAATTGGATGTTATGACATTCATCATTGACAGCAGCTACTGAACATTAGACAGAGTGGTGTTCTGCTATACTTCAGCATGTAACTTAGTTTGTTCTTCAAGAGAATAACAGAACTAACTTAAGGCCAAATGTGTAAATGTTAAGTTGGACACTTTAACATTTATTAATGTAAGCTGTTACTGTAGTATGGTCATTTTGATCATGTACAGGTCAGCAAAATTGTACAGTCTGTTTTCTGGAAAAACAGACTCAGCATATGGACCTTGATGTCAAGCTGAATGTCGTGACATTCATTCCTGACAGCATATGCTATATTGTAGGTTGTTCAGTTTTCTGTTTCAGCTTTTCTTGGGCTATTCTTCAGGAAGTCAACAGCTTAGAGAAAAACCAGGAAACCAACAACCAAGTTACATTTAATGAACCTAACAAATAGCCTATTTGTTAGTAACCTAAATGTTGAATTTATGGGAACTCGTGTGACCTTAAATTCAGGAGAATACAGGTGCAAAAGCCCAGGTACTGCAATATAAAAAGGAAGGCGTTCCTTCATTCAGTTTCGGGGATTTTGAGGCGTGAAGATTAAGTGTGTCCATCATACTTCACTGCTGTATTTTTGTGAGTCTTGTATTAGACATATCTTGTAAGCCAAGCCATTGTCACGTTGATGATTGTTTTGGTATAGGGTGTTCATTGAGTTGTAAGTGTTGTGTCACTCAAAGCTTTTAAGCGTGAGTGCTGTGTATCTTGATTAAAGCCGTGAAGCACAATCAAGAGTTGTTTTGAAGTGTGACTTCAAATTGTCTTTAATATTGATTAAAGGTAGTAATCACTGAGGTGATTGAGGGGGAGTGAGTAGGAACTCTGATCTTAGTGTAAGATTGAAATTGCATTGGGTAGGGATTAAGTGATAAGTTGTAAACGGGTGAGTTTAGCTTTGAATTGATACTACTAATAGTGGATTTCCTCCCTGGCTTGGTAGCCCCCAGATGTAGGTCATGTTGGACTGAACTGGGTAAACAATCACTTGTGTTATTTACTGCACTTACGTTTAAGTTCTGCATAATTCCTGTCTGTGCAGAATTGGATGTCATAACAACCCGTGTGACATCTAAAGTCTGATAACTAGAATTTCAATATGTCTTTCACAAGGATAAGGAATCTTCAACTCCAAAGCTCTTTTCTTCACCCAAAGAGTGTAAGCTTCCAAAGCTACACATTTGCACGGACCAAGCTCGGATATTCCTTTCTTATGCACATTATGCCAAGCATGCACAATCTTCTGCTTCAAATTTTGGGGATCTTTACCCTCTTGATAGAAAAGACCTCCTAACAAATTTGTTATTAGGTTTGTCTCTCAAGGGGAACCCAAGTTGACGATGAGCCAAAGCAGGGTTGTAGTTAATTCTTCCTTGTGTACCAATGAGAGGCACATTAGAGAATTCACCATAACAATCAATAATCTCCAAACTGCTCAAAGAAGGATCATATAATACTATATCATCATTAGTGAGAGACATAAGTCTCTGAGACCACCGTAGACATTGTTTGTTCTCCATAAAAGTAGGTGTTTGAGGCAAGTGCGAAATAAACCACTTGTACAGAAGAGGAATACAACAACAGACAATCGTTCCACCACCTTTAGAATTCCTTAGATGCAAAGAGAAAGACATATCACCTAACAGAGTAGGCACATGATTCCTGATCAAGAAAATTCTAATGACATTAACATCAACAAAATCGTTGATGTTATGGAACAAAGCTAGTCCATAGATGAGAAACACAAAGATAGCTTCAAAAGCATCCATACTACCGTCTTGAGCAAAGGCAGTAGCTTCCTTGATGAGTAAATTAGAAGGCAACCCAAACAATCCTCCTTTCTTCACCCAATGAGCCTCTATCTCAGACTTCTTCAAGTGAAGAGCTTCAGCTATAAGATGAGATCTGGGAATCTCTTCCAATCCACTAAAAGGCACTTTGTAAGAAACAGGTATCCCCAGGAGATGGGCATACTCCTCCAATGTAGGCACAAGCTTATAATTGGGAAAAGTGAAGCAACGGTAGAGAGGGTCATAAAACTGAACCAACACACTTAAGAGTCCTTCAACCATATCAGCAGACAAGATAGAAAGAAGTTTCCTATGGCGTTGTTTGAAGTCCGAGGGATCTAATACAAAAGATGTTAGCTTCCTTAATTATTTCAAGTCAGGACATATGAAACTGTACTTCTTAGTGTTCCTTCATCCGTAATCCATGGTCTGAAAAATATTTGCAAATAATACCTCAGTTCCTTAAAAATTTTGTGTGATGAATGTTATGATGCGCATGAATGCAACAATCACGGATAAGGGATCACATACAAGGCAAACAAACAAAGGTCAAGGGATGAGTCAAGTCATTGTCAAGATCAATCATCCATTTTGGTGGATTATGGTTTTCACCTTATCAACACCCAAGTTCCATTGATATTGACAAGACTTGATTGGATCAACTAAGAATCAAGGGTTTGTTGTGAGTCACGAGCATGGAGTCTAGGTAAGAGCCATCCCAAAGGAGTGAACTAAGTATAAAAACCTATAGATCATGTTCTAAAAAGTTCTCAGAGTCTTAATTCCATCTATCATATATTACAGGTTAGGATGACTGACTCATCAACCCCAAATATTCTCAAGAGAAACTCGTCTGAGTATAGTATCACGTAACAACTGTTATCAAGTCTACACTTGAACAGTCTCCGCCCTACGTTCTAAATAGGCCAAAAGGGGTTAAATGTTCTACAGTCCTCATCTTCTCGGACGCCAAATCTGAGATAGTAATGCCTAACCACAAATAACTTGTGTGACATTCATAACTCCAAGAGGGTCTCCACTGAGTAGATGAGTCTCAAGCCAACTTGTTAAGGACTACTCCACACAAGTCGAACATGACTATACCATTCTCCTATCTTAATTGCACTTAAGTTCGGGTTAGAACTTATCTCACCACTCAGAGATCACCAAGCACAACAAGCAGGTTATATTATACAAACAAATATACATACATCAAATATATAATTATACACACAAAAAAGTAGACTACTCCCCAGCAGAGTTGCCACTTAATTTCTGTAGCGGTAAATTCATGATCATTAAGTTATGGATAAGCTAGACATCAATTAAATAAGAGTCGCCACCACGCTTTTATTATTTCTAAGGGAAAAGGGAAAAGTACGAACAAAACCCAAGAATAAGAAGTTTTCAAGTCAAAACTAATAAAATGCCAGAGATTACAGGTAAGGGGGTTGGTTACACAGAGGGAATGTGTTAGCACCCAAAGTGTCCTAGGTACTCCTAGGGACCCCTTTTTTGTGTGCACATGTGTTTTTGTACAAATGATGTTTGCTAACAAATAGAATGGATGGGTGAGAAAAGAATTCATTAATTATATTTTTGTGTTTGACAAGACCTTCAGACTTGTGCCTACGTACCAACAAAAAAATGAGGGATCAAAACCTCGTAGTTCGTGGTATTAATTTCAAAGTGAGTGCATTGCTTTTAACAAAAATTTAAGTTTTGAAAGGCACAAAGGCCTAAAAATGGTTTGAATGAGTGTTAGTTATTTTTGGCCTTTTGAAATTTTAAGTCAAGTATAGTTAAGTTCATTTACAACTTTGATTAAGAAAATGAGTTTGAAAATGCAATGGCATAAGGCCCAAGTTTCTAGTTTGCTAAAATGGTCAAAGCTTAGAAATCAACAAACACGAGCAAAGAAGATTTTAAAAGGAGAGAGAGATTTTGAAATTAAAGAAGTAGGGAGGAGATGAAGAGACTAATCCTAAGCACAAATTTAAAAGTTGAGAGTTGAAAAGATCTGACCAATGGACTGTAATCCAATAGACAAGAATGTCATATAGAAACCCAAATTTCCCTTGGACTTTAGAATCAAGCAACAAATAATGCACAAAATATCAACTCGAAGAGCAAGGCATCAAATAAAGATAGCCACATACAAGCTTAGCAACTCCATGATCTTCTTCAAATTTACCCATGTAGCAGATGAATTTCAAGATGGCACAAACCACAAGTTCAATATAACAGCTTCACCATGATCATGTTGCAGATGAACTCAGATGATTCTTCAAAGATGTATCAGATGGAGTTTCAGATTTCAAGCACTTGGTTACATGAAAGTTGGCATTAGCCAAGTCCTTTGCATAAGGAGTGTTGCCTAAATTCTAAATCCAATTGTCTCAGATCAAACCAACAGTTCACACAAGGTATTTTTTTAGGGTTTTTGTTCTTTTTATGTACATTAATGGTCAAAGACCACACAAATAAACACAATATACACAAACAAAATATATCACAAATTATGGTCCAAGTGGACAAAGTGAAAATGACATTAACATAAACAATTTGAATGGTATGAATAATGACAAATGAATAAAGCTCGAAAATTGAATTGCATTAAAAATAAATGACTTGAAATTAAATGTTAGTCATTAATGAGTTAGAAATTAGTATTGCTTTCGCTTTTCTTTTTTTGTTTAAGTCATTCTTTGGAGAACACTCAACCCAATTATCACAAGCATGGATCCTTGAACCAAGACATCTTCCAAAGGAAGGAAAAAAGGCCAAGTTGTCATACAATACCATGAAAGAGGGGAGACTTACAATCTCACCAACTAGAATGCTATGCCTTTTGTGTCAAGATTTAGCGCTATGTTAAGCAATCGTAATTCGACTTATGTAGAAGTCGCAACTATTTGAGGCCGGCCAATAGAATTTTGGTGTTAATACATGTTAGAGACATAGTATGATGAACTATGCTCATGAAACATACCACACACAAAAAGAATATGCAAAGTGGGGGGCCTAATCTCATCCATACTTATGTTGATTTTGCAATCAACTAGCCTTAGGATATTAAGATATCATAGGTCCATGACATGAATGCATAAAGAAGGGGAATGAGATGAAGAGGGGGGGGGGGGGATGAATCAAACACAAATTGGACAAAGGAGGACTTTTACCAAGTTAAGATCATTCATTCATTTTGGGAGATGGAATGTACATTCCATCAATCCCCTAAATCCAATGATCTTAACCTAACAAAGTCAAATCAACATTGACCAAGGCCCAACAATACAAGTTAAACTCATAAAGTCAATTAAAATGACTCTACACAATTAATCAATTAAAAATATTAAAAATAATACATTAAATTAAATATGGTTGGTCAATTTCCTAAAACCTCATCAAAACACCAAAGAAATGGCCATGAGATTTATCACAAGTCAAACAAGGTCAAAGGACCTTGGAGAAATTTTTTCAGAATTTTTGAAAACTTAAAAGTATTTTTAAACAATTAAAAATATTCACAAAATCAATTAAATCATGAAAAATATTAATAATGATCCAAAAAATAATTTTAATTTAGAAAATGAACGATGATTTTATTTAAATTTTTTTGGTGAAACTCTTATATTTTTGGATTAATATTAAAATTAATATGAATTAATGAAAAACAAAGGAATAAAAATAAAAATTAGATAATCAAAAAAACGTGGATCACTTGATCTCCCTCATTAATTGAGGTGGCAGATCAAGTGGTGGAAAACGTGTGTTCCATGGTGCGCGCTAGTCAACATTACACATGTTTGGTAATCACAATGAGCGCTTCAAATTAAAACGTTTTAAATCAAATCAATGGCTCTAAACACTTCCAGCTCATCGTCGGAGCCAAAGGTCGGTCATCTTCTCTGATGACCCTGACCGGACAGGTTCATTAATCACCATATCATAAATGAAAAAGGAGGACATGATCTTAAAGAAAAAATGGCGTAGATCACGAATATCACCTTAATTTAAATTAACTCCAAATATATAGAGAGATACGTGGAGTTGAATTTTAAGATGTGTCAACTGAGTTGCTTCGATTTGGCCTCAAAGCAACTCAATCTTCTTGCCTATATTGGTAGGACTTCAGACAACCAAGGATCCAAGAGAATTGATGAGAATTGAGAGAGAATCGAAGAGAAGAAAAATCTGGAAAAATACCTTCAATGATGTGCAGAAATGGATCTCTCTTGCTTCATTTCTTACTTGATCTTGCTTATGGAGTTTGTGGAAGTGGATTAAGAGTGATGCAAAGCTTTGGATCCTGGAGTTTTTGAATCTCCAAACAGTGAGATTCAAACTCAAATTTCAATTGAAATTTATCAGGTTTTCCTTTGAATGGTGAGGGTTTCAATGGTTGGAGGCAAAGCTGGCGCGCAAGGTCCTTTAAACTGAAGCATTAGACCTCTATTTATAGCAAAAGATGAGTGTTATTTGAAAACTTGAAAATACTTCCAAAATTGGTAATGCAATGTACATGCTTGCATGGGCGTGAGCAGGCCCATGAAGCAAATCTACTAGGTCCACAATCAACTAAAATGAGGTCTGATTGAAGCTTGAATTGCAAGGCAAATATATTTGAATGTTTGAAGCATGATTCTTGCCAACCGGTACATCCTTGTTTTAGCCATGTGCAGACCCCTCAAACTTTGTCCAAAATGAACGAATTAGGACTATTTGGAAAGCTTAGATCAAGAGGAACAACTCTTATGTTGAACATTTTTCCATTTGGAACTTTTATCATGGTGAATTTTGAGGTGGAAGTTTGGAAATTTCAACATGTCAAAATATTTTCGAAGTGTCAAGCCACATGTTCAATTATTCCACCTTGCCTAACTTTTTATGTGAGCTTGAAATGAGAAAAGTGTATTCATCAAAGTTGTATATATTTCAAAAACCTTCAAAATGGTCACAAATTTGACATCATTTAGATTTGGGATGAGTGAGTTATACATTTTTGAAGTTGAGGAAAACCACTTGTTCAATGGTATTGGTCCAAAATGACCTATAATGTATCCTTATATCACATGCTCATAAAAGTTGAATTAGTTATTACTACAAACATCAAAGTTATAGTAGACACCTTTAATTTGATTGTTGAACTTGGAAATCTTTCATCTCATAAAAATTGAGCAAGTTATGGCCTTGGAAAGTTGACTTTCAAATTAGGGTTTAGACAAAATGACCTAGAATGTTTTAACATATAAAATGACTTTACAAGCAAAGTTAGCTCTTTACTTAAACATGACAGTTGTTTGGAATGTCATTTAGAGTAACTTTGATCTTGGAATAATTTTCATATGATAAAAATTGTAGGATATAGGGTCTAGGGGGACCCAATTTTGATCAGATGAATTCATCTGGCCAACCACCATCAACCAACTTGCTAACTTTAAATTATCTTGACTTTTTAGGCTAATGGTAGATCATATATGCATAAGATGATGAAATTGAAAGTTCCCCTTGATAAATTTGATCAATTGGTGAAGAAGCTTGTTGAAGAAGTTACTCAAGATACCCAGATGAACTAGGGTTTCCAGGGTAAACCAACTCCAAACTCTTGAAGAAATCTTGATCAAAATAACATACAGAGATAATGGGGACTCATATATAATGCCTAAAGACACTATGGATCATTCCTTGGTTGTGCTCTTAGCAATAAGGGTCTTAAACCCTAGATGTGAACTTGATAGATCAATAGTGATCATGCCTTACCTACAAAAGAGTTAGGCAAATATAAAGACATATTTTTGGTATTTTGGTTAGTGAAATGATAAAATGCAAGTATGATACAATCACATGGTGCTTTATGATCTCTCCCAAAACAAACCCAATGAAAGAGGGGTAAGGAGGATGCCAAGGTATGATCACAATGCTAATGCATATGATGAGATTGCATGAGGGATCTTAGGGTCAAAATTGGGGTCTTACAGTTACCTATGGAAACCACAAGTTCCACATATTGCTAGGGGTGGGTAGTGGTTCCGTTGAACACCTGGAGATTAGAGCCTTCATATGGCAACAAAATTCTTTGGCCCAACCCAATCTTCTCAAATAACTCTGAGTACATGATGTTGTAGAAGCTGCCATTGTCAATGAGGATCTACGACACATTGAATTTCCCAACCGCTATTGTGATTACTAGAGGAAAGATCTCATTTCGGAATTCCTTCGATCTTCTCTAAGTCTCGGGATCCCAATATAGGTCAGTCTGAGACTTTTACCAAAGTAATCCCTTCCTTGCCCGGGGTGTTCCTTCGGTTATGGTGGTGATGTAAGGAAATTTTCCCTTGTTTTCCTCCTTGCTTTCTCCACTTGTTATGCTCTATGCGGTCTTGAGGGAGACTTAGCTTTAAGTGGCTTCTCTCTATCATATTTTCCCCATTGACATACTCAGTTAGTCGACCCTTCTTAATCAGTCCTTTGATGACATCCTTCAGCTAGATGCAATCAACGATATTCTGGTCGTGGCTCTTGCAGAAGAGATAATATTTTTATTTTATCCATCTGACATGGTAAGGAGGTTGGGTTCCTCCTCCTCATAACTCAGTATTTGGACAATCTTGACACATTTTTCTCGGGACACCGTCATGGGGGTGTACAGTTCCCTATCATACCCTCGTCAGAGTCATCTCGACATCAGTGGGACTCCTTCCCTGTCATGAGATAAGAGTGAGACTCGCTATAGAAGGAGTTTTCAAAGTGTGTGGTCAAATTCTCCTCTAGGAGCATGTAAGATTCAATCATGGTTAACATTTTCTAGAGAAATTTTACTTTCTTCTTCTCTAACTTATGCATGAATAGGTGGTCTCTCAGATGGACATTCTCGAAGATCCAACACTAAAGACCTTATAGTTCCCCTTCCACCTCAATGGAGACTTATGTTAATCGATCTATGTAAGACCCCAACCTTTCTTTCTTTCCCAGGATGCCCCACTCAGGGCGACTTCAGTTACATGCCATCGCTTTTGGGTTGTGAAATGCGCAAAAAACCTCTCATAAAAGTCCACCTAATAATTGATGCTTCCATCGGGCATACCATTGAACCAAAGTTGGGCCAACCCGATCAAGGTTAACACAAATAGTTTGCCCTTGGAGACATCATCAATGCCAAAGTAACTCAGCTAGTCATTTATGAGTTACACATGGTCGTCAGGATCTTATTTTTCGTCGTACTCTCCCAACTTAGGCAGATTCTTCATGGACTTCGGGATCTTACACTCCAGGATTCTTACAGACAATTGGTGTTTTGGCTACACCTTTCTTGGGTGAGTTTTTGCTTAAGCCGGACATGAAGCGTGACTACCCCGATCTCCCCCAGGGCTTTTAGGAGGATTCAGAGGCTTCTTGCTCATATGTTGTTCCTTCGACTAAAGGGAATTGTCTATATTTTCCCCAGTTGGTTCTGGGGCGGCAACACATGTTTTTCCTAACTTAACCTATTGATAATATTTATACGGGAGGGAGTTTTGTGATGGATTTATTCTAGGTACTGAAGCTTATCTTCAAGCACATGTGAGTTCTATTGTCGAACGATGTTAAACATGTTATTCAATGGTTCATTAGCACCTTGCACGCCAAGATTCACTTGTAGAGCATGAAAGTCAGGAAAGGCTTTTGTTTGTATGACTGGATGGGGACATGAATCTGCATCACCGTAACTTGAATAGATTTGGCCAATCGTCGAGCTTGAACCAGATCTTGATATAGCGAAACAACTGTTATAGGATATACGACACTTTATGGAGAAGGGAGAATGGTTGGTTACTTGTTGCTAGAGTAACAACGACGACTTTGTATGCACCGAAGGATCTAGTAGCCTTAGATCTAGCCATCATCGAGAATTGTAAGAACTTAAGATATGTAAATTTAAGGAAACAAAATTAAGATCATGCCTGGTTGAATCATGATGTGATGGATCTTCGTGCTTGATTAAGAATGCTTTCACTCTGGTGATCAAAAGAGGTTACAAATTATGGAGTTAGAATGTAAACATGAATTTGTGGAAATCATATGAATCATGATTCAATTCCTATAGAGGACGCCACTGTTCCATTTTGGAACTAGAAATGAGTATAAGAATGCGATTGATGGTGGATTGTAGCTTATGATGTGGCGGAGTAGAGGGAGCATCAAGATTAGCACTCTAACACTCAAGTCAGTATATGGGGAAGAATAATGAAATGAAATTATATTTTAAATTTGTTAACTCAATTTGACGCCTTCGATATATAGAAATTGAAACAACTAACTTGCTATTTCTTAGTAATGAAATCCGAAGAACCGTTGGATACACTTGCAGTTGATATTTCTCATGGTTATTAGGATGATAATCCTCGTGTGTTAAGAAGATTCAGGAAGGAGTGAGACCCCTTCCTAGTGGTTGGTCGAGGTCGACGTGGTTGGCCCATAACACAACCTAAAACCTATTTTAATGGTGTGAGATGGCATCGTATGGTGCTTGTCATTACTAGATCAAAGATAATCATCTATTGAGTACTAAGCCTAGACATATGTATAGGCTCAATACCCACATGTATTACAGCAGGATCGGCGTGGAGTCTCGTTACTTTGCGACTATTGTGACTTAATGCTCTGTGTTGGTTAATAGTAATGTATACCGTTCTATTAGCTAATACACTAATCTCACAACATGGAGACTGAAAGGAGATGCAAATGAAGGTAACATGTGGTAGTATTATATGTTTAGTGGAGGTGCATATTACAAACCTATGGATGTGGATGATAGATACATAATGATGTAATCTGTCCCCAATAAACATTCTCACCGTTGACACCGAAACTTCCAACTTTATTGTCTGTCATTTATTCTTGTCATTTACTTTTTCGCATCACATCAAACACAAAACCCTTTTGTTACTTAGAATAATAAATCACTGTTACTATATCTTTGAAACCACCAACCTTTGTGGATACGTCAATTATAAAAGTTACTTTTGCTGCACACATAAAACTCATAATGATTTTTTGTGCATCCTTGATACTTCATAAAGCTATTCACGAGTATAATTAGGGGAGTATCTTGTTTGATTTAATTGTACTCCAGTTTAGATGAAGGTAATCAATGGAAGACGAGATAAATGATTGAGGGCAATCATCTATTTTAGATAATCTATTTACATGTCAATTGTTAATTTCGTAATACTGGTACTACATCCTTAGTGACATTTCATCTGAACCATTTTCAAGCATAAATCCTCAAGCATTTTCCAAGTACTATATTGGTATTTTGGATGAATGGCTTGTGGGTATAGACATGTGTACCTACATCCACTTGAGCGAGTATCACTTCCGTTTGGGTATCTGCAGGGTATTCCCTGGGATCCCACATTTGTTGCTCCTGCCACTATCCTCCGCAAAGATGTTGATGTGATATTTCTAGAGTAACATGAACATTTGATGCCAAAGGATGTATGTAGTGTGTCAACTACTCGTTCATGAAGTATGATATATAATCACATCCAGTGGTTTTGTAGAGTTTCCCATCCTTATATGACACTAGTGCCAAAAGGGGATTTCCCATATGCCAACTCATTGGGAGATACTAGAAGAGGAATATGCAATGGATGACCATGTTGTGGATGTATTACCTATATGCCAATATATTTTTGCTGTTGGAAGAGATATAATAAGTATATGAGAGTTTCAAGAAGACATTTTTGAGTGGGTCACTTTACATGCAATATTATCAGAGATGCGATATGTACTATAATATAGGAGATAAAGGAGGAACAAGGACGTATGTTATACCCGATAGTTGTATTTTGATGTAGTCTTAATAATGACTTATTTATGAATTACGTATGTATTATGAATGACTTATGAATTATGAGTGAGTTATGAATTATATATGGATTATGAGAGAGTTATGAATTATCTATGAATTAGTAATGACTTAGTTGTATTTAAATTTGAGTTATGAACGAGTGAGTTATGAGAAAATACACCCATGTTTTATAAGTGGTATGTACGAACATTGAAATTTGAACATACTTTTGTTTTGTAACTTATAACAAAATATGTTGTGTTGTTTTAGGGGTGTGTAGGAGATTGAAATCAAATCTACCCTATTTTATGACATACAAAGCAATATTATTTCAGGGGTGGTTCAAAAATTGAAAACCAAATACATCTTATTATCATGAGTGTATGGATTAAACATGGAATTATGCATAAATCGTGACTACTTGAATTCTAAAATGTGTGTTTGAATTTTAAAATTCGGACAAAATGTTACTTACATTTTGTGCTTTTCTGAAGTGATCAAATGAATTTTGATACGTCAAAATTTTAATCTCCATACAAAGTGAAGATGTATTTTTGAATTTTTATCGGATTCAAGAGAATTAAAAAGAGTCCAATAACAAATCCTTAAAAGAAAACAAAGAGCCATTCAGAATAGTTGTGAAATTTTGATTTAAAATTCAATATAAAAAATAAAACTTGTTTGAAAAAAATTGATTTAAGTTAGTGAAGATTTTTTTTAAATAATCATTTTAAAAAAAAATTCAAAAATAACCATTAATTCAAAAAAAATTACAAAAATGGGCACTTTTGTGCCCAAAAGACACATGGGCGCCATCTAGTTGGAGGGCAAGTCGCCACTAGGAGTGACGCCTACTCCTAAAAGGCTTTTTTTTTTTATAAAAATTTTGCTTTTTTTTAATTTTTTTTAAATATTTTTTAACTTATTTTAAATTTATTAATTTATGTTTATTATAAATTATATTAATTTATATTAATACATATATATAATAATATTATTTACAAGATATATATATATATATATATATATATATATATATATATATATATTTTATATATATATATATATATATATATATATTAATTTATATATATATATATATATATATATATATATATATAAATTAATTTATATATATTAATTTATATTAATAAACATAATATATTTATATTAAAATAATACACAAGACAAATATTATAAAGTTTAATTAAAATGCATTATTAATTTGGGATTTTTTTACATATTATGCGGTCCCTGGTACGATCCGCACGGGGGAGGTCTAACTACTCGTCTAGACGACTCACGTGGTGGTGGTGCTTCCCTATTCTCACCCCTAGTCCTAACGCGTCCCCTTGCCCTTTGCCGTTGTGGTTGGGTCGAAGTCCCTTCAATGCTGTAGGAAAGGAGGGTGCCCTCTGCTCCCTAAAAGCTTTGTCTCGGTGGGACAAACTGACTCCTGTTGGATGCTCCCTCGAAATGTGGCCTTTGGTTGTTGAGGGTTGAATCAGGTTGGCTAAAGAACAATGTCTGTTGTGGTGTGTAGTAGTCTTGTTGGTAATCCTCTTGTATACCTGTGTCGGGGCTAAGTGGAGGACTGGAAGAGCCCAGGACATCGTCGTGATGGAAGTGTTGGGATTGATGTTGGTGGGGGATTGAGTTTGTGGTAGGTGTTGGGACTGTTGATGGTGGTGGGAATGTTGAGGTTGGTGTTGGTAATCTTCATGATATTGGGGTTGAGTTTGTGGTATGTAGTGTTAATTTGGTTGGGGGTGGACATGTGTTGTGGTGGTTGTTGTTGGTAATACGGTGGTGGTGGTTGTTGTTGGTAATACGGTGGTGGTGGTTGATGTTGGTAATATGGTGGTGGTTGTTGTTGTTGGTAATATTGTGGTGGTGGTTGTTGTTGGGAATATTGTGGTGGTTGTTGTTGATGGAAATATGGTTGTTGCATTCAGGGATCGTCCAAATAGAACGGGTCAGACACAATCATTTCTGGATTTGTATTTGCTCTATACCAATCCACATATTCCCTTGTCGACTTCATTTCGTTGGGCGCCACCGGAAATTGTAGAACATAGTGGGCACGCTCTTTCCACATTTTACGGAACTCTTTTGCAAATGCCTTCCAATTTTGGACATACCACTGGTGGCTGGCTTTTTTAAGATGCCAAGGTTCCAAAGACATTTGGGGGCCTGGGATTTCTTGATGCATTCCGAATTGCAGTTTGACACGGTCACTTTGGTGCATCTCCACAGTGGTGAACCGCATGATAGCCGTTTTTGCTGTCCAAACAGCTGCATCTTCGGGGTTGAGTTGATGTTCCAATCCCAAATATGGTCTCCAAATAAACTGCAAAGAAAAAAATAAATATGTTATTTATTGATAATGCTTGATATTAATAAATTAGTTAGAAGATGAATGATTTAGTGGTAATACATCTTGTGCTCGGAGACGATCCAAGAGTTGACGATAAAATATTATTTTATTTTTTGGGGTGAGGCTGTAATCTAGTCCAGTTGCAAGGAACCTAAACAAAAAAAGATAAATAATATTATTTACAAATATTTATAGAATAAATATACAAAATGAAATAACATCATAAATTTACCTAGTTGCGTAGGGGAAGGAGTAGGCGTTAGGATTTTCGGGGGCTAGCCTCGGCAATCTCCACCACCCCCATGTTTGGAGCAAAAAAGCACATCCAGAAAATGTACAATGGTCATTTTGTGCATTTTTACACAAAGAGATATATAGGAAAGTCAATACAGTAGAACCCCAACTATACGTGCTTATTCTATCTATGTCCTCGAGCAAACTCAAGTACATAAAGTTTATGCTATTTCCCGTGCCTTTGGGAAATAGCAAGTTCCCAAATAATAACATAATGTAAAACCCTGTTTTTATTATTTTTTCTTGTTCGGACGAATCCTCAGTCAAAATTATAGCGTCGTGGTAGAATTGGAGGCTCGATAGTTTAATATCCTGGCCCCTTGCTTTCGCAGATCCCTCACCCTCGACTAGATCTACGCCCAACATTTAAACACATAGTTCGTTGGGCTGTTGAACATTTCCAGTCACAGGCTTACCATCTATTCGAAGACCCAAAAACATGTACACGTCCTCTAGTGTGACGGTACATTCACCAGTTGGTAGGTAAAAAGTGTGTGTCTCTGGTCTCCAACGTTCACACAAAGCAAGAATAAATTTCACATCAATTGTGGCATTTACCACATGCATAACATGACCGAACCCCGCACGCTCTATGTAAGGTACGCACCATGGGTCTGGATAAGCCATAGGGTGTGAACGTTGACGAAATTTCTTGGGATCCTTTAAAAACAAACAATATAAACAATCATTAGATTGAAGTTTTAAAAAATAAATTATAAACATACGAAAGAGGCAATGTTCAAGAAAAACTTACGAATGAGGCAATGTTCGCCCTAGTGCCTCTGTGTTCTTGGCCCATGGTAAGAAGAGACATGATTGCAATGTAGAACGTAGGTTTGTTGATGAAAAGTTCGTCGGTGTTCTCTGAAAAAAAGTGTTAGTGGATGATGAAAATTTTCAAGAATGACCTGCTATTTATAACTGTATTCAAATAGTATGAATATGTAAAAAAATTGGACACGTGTAACGCATGTAAAGTTGGCTGAGAATCTTGCAGGCTAGGTGGAGCTGGATATGCATGCGTGAGAATCTTGCAGGCTAGATGGATATGACTTTGATGGATAGGCATGCGTGAGAATCTTGCAGGCTAGGTGGATAGGTTAGCATGCATTGGTACAGGTTAGGTTGCACTTGTCTTGTCTAGGGGAAGGCTTGGTGGATGTGTTGCATGCAAAAATGTGACACGTCTAACACATGCATCACCATTGAATCCGTGTATCTAGGCATACGTGAGAATCTTGCAGGCTAGGTGGATATGACTTTGATGGATAGGCATGCGTGAGAATCTTGCAGGCTAGGTGGATAGGTTAGCATGCATTGATACAGGTTAGGTTGCACTTGTCTTGTCTAGGGGAAGGCTTGGTGGATGTGTTGCATGCAAAAATGTGACACGTCTAACACATGCATCACAATTGAATCCATGTATCTAGGCATGCGTGAGAATCTTGCAGGCTAGGTGGATATGACTTTGATGGATAGGCATGCGTGAGAATCTTGCAGGCTAGGTGGATAGGTTAGCATGCATTGGTACAGGTTAGGTTGCACTTGTCTTGTCTAGGGGAAGGCTTGGTGGATGTGTTGCATGCAAAAATGTGACACATATCTTCAGACATATATAGGCATAAGTGAGTACAAGTATTCACACAAATTTTCACACAGGTATTCACAAAATCTTCACAATATCTTCACATATCTTCATATATCATGACATCTTCATCATAATACAAAATCAAAGCTCACGTGAATGGTGAGACTTATGAATGTGATATGTCTGACTTCCTACTTAGAAACACCGATTGCACTCGTTTTTGTCTAAATAGAGGAGTTGACTTCTCTTATCTGAAAAAAAAAGATTGAGTCTAAACTTAGACAACCTGTGTCCCAATTTTTTTTATCAACAACCTTTTTTTTCTGAAAATAACTCAGTCACGTTTTATAAGTCATTGATTCAAAATGACATGGAGGCACAAAACATGTTTCGTAACCATGAGTATTCTGGTTACGATTATATAGTGTTGTACATTGTCTTGGAACAATTTCAACCGACTCAGAATATTCAGTCACATGTTATTGATCCTTTGGTTGATGACGAACAAGATGTTGAACACCTCGTTGAAGACGATGTGGTTGATGATGCAGAAGACGTGGTTGATGATTTGGTGAACCGTGATTCCGAAGACGAAGACCAAGTACAAATACCTATAGCGCAACGCTACTCACCGCCTGCGCACTTCACAACCCTTAACTTGGGCGAGGATGAGCCCTCGTCAGATATGTTCTACAACCCATATATGAGGTCTGATGAGGAGTTAAAGAAGGGTGACCAATTTCGGACCAAGGAAGAGTGCTTGTTAGCAATAAAAAACTGGCACTTGAAAAACTGTGTTGACTACGATGTTAACAAATCAAACCCGAAAAGATACGTTATTTTATGCAAAAACCCGGAGTGTGGGTGTAGGTTGATGGCATCGTACAAGAAGAAACATAATGCGTGGGTGATAGGGTCCATTTCTCAAGCTCACACTTGCGTCAACACAAACATGTCACAGGATCATCGCAAACTTAGCCATGATATGATCTGCCATTCAATAATACCTCTTGTTGAAGTTGACCCGTCACTCAAGGTCAAAACTATTATCTCCCATTGCGTTGCTGTTTTCAAATATACACCGTCGTACAGAAAGGCTTGGTTAGAGAAAACCAAGGCAATTGAACTGGTATACGGTAATTGGGAGGAATCATACAAACAACTTCCGCGCTACCTGGCTGCACTACATTTGTATTCACCTGGGACGGTTTCTATAATAGAGACCTTGCCGGCACAATCCCCTGACGGAACTCGTCTAGAAGGTAATGGAATATTCCATAGACTTTTCTGGGCATTCCGTCCCTACATAATCGGTTTCACATTCTGCAAGCCGCTTATTCAAGTCGATGGAACTTGGTTGTATGGGAAATACAAAGGATCGTTACTGATGGCGGTCGCACAAGATAGAAATTCTAATATTTTCCCAATAGCCTTTGCATTGGTAGAAGGAGAAACGGCTGCTGCTTGGAGTTTCTTTCTTAAGAATCTCCGAACGCACGTGACTCCACAAGCTGGCATCTGTGTGATTTCTGACAGGCAGGCTTCTATAGACAGTGCATACAATAATCCAGCAAATGGTTGGCATGACCCCCCGTCTACGCATGTGATGGGAAAATAGCAAGTGTACTATTTTTCTCACTGTAGTAATAAAAGGGAATTTCCCCGTTTGTCGATCTCAAGGACTGCTTGACAATACAGAGTTTATAGATTGTTTCAATTAGACAAAAGCCTTTGGTTTTTGTGTGGTGAGTAATTATCCTACCAATTTCAAATAAAGAAAACAAGTAAAAAGGTTGAACGAGATACAAATGAGAGAAGATTGCTAGGGTTCGGTGAATGAATCTTCCTGTAACAGATATAATTTATGAAGACTTAGACAATATTCCTGTCAAATTAATTCCGGTCCTCAAGGGTATCTATTCCTAAGTCCTTAGTAATAGACCTTTGATTATGTAACCTAATTACTATGTCCATAAACAATTAGGTTCATACTCAAGCATTCACATATCAAGAATTACCGGTCAGATAGAAAATCCCTAGTCCTAGGTTATTTTTACTATCCAAAGTTCTTATCCAGGTCTATGAATAATTGCTGTCCAGCTTACACTATTCATATTAATCATCATTCGTTGGTCCGACGAATAAAGCACAAAGAACGGCGATAAGAACAAATTAATGGAAAAGAAGAAATAAGCAATACTTTCATAAACATCAAATCTGTCACATTCAGAATCAGGGTCACCCCCCTAGCAATGGGGGGTTTAGCTACTCATAATAAAAGTAAAAATAAAGATTAATATTGTTGTCATTACAGAATTTCGTGAGGAATCAATCTTCAATAGTCGGAAAACTCTTGAACATATGAATCCTTGGATATTCGTTGAGTCTCCAGCTCTCAAAACGCGTCTTTTCTCTCCAAAAAATGTCCAACCCCCGGAAAATCGTGGTCTGGCCTCTTAATAGCTCTTCAGTTGGATTTTTCCTGATTTTGTGCTCCATACGCGTATTGAGCTGTCCCATACGCGTATTGGCTGGTCTCAAACGCGTACTGCACGTACACAGCCTCTGATACGCGTATTGCCCAGTCTGGTACGCGTATTGCCCAGACTGGTACGCGTATCACCAGAAGCTGGTCTTTTGGCTGAATTTTCCATCCCTCTGGTCATTTGCGTATGCTACGCGTACTGGGAAGGTCCATACGCGTATCATGTAAGGCCATACGCGTATGGACAGCAGGTTCTCCAAAAATTGGCTTTTTCTTCCATTTTCTTGCTCGGGCTCGATTTGGCATCTTACATTTGATTTCCCGAGCTTCCAAACTAGCTTTTTACCTGCTAACATACCAAAAAGCGTAAAATATCCTCAAGAAACTCATAAGTAACAACACACTTAATATTATAGAATTGAGCTTATATCTAACGAAAAAAGCTTCAATTTACACAGTTTACCTGACTTATTTACGGTTAAATAGTGGACTGTCTAGCATAAATGGTGACTGATCACAACCCCAAACTTAGCTTGTTGCTTGTCCTCAAGTAACATTTTATTACCATCAAAGATCATGTCACCCCAAACTTACTGTAAAACAGTTCTTACCACAATACTGCTGAAATTTTTCGCACTGGACCTCTTGATGTTTTTCAGGTTTTCTGATTCTTCCACATAGCCGCCGAGCTAGAAACTCTTTCCCTCAGAGATATGACTTTACCTGTCAGCTTATATCACACTCTCACCAAGTCTCTCTGGGTTAAAGTGTTATCACTCTCAAATCACAATATGCAATATCAAATCAACAGTTTGAATAAATTCTCTCATCCTATCAACATGTACAATCACACACACTTTTTGAGGTCTTTTAGGGTTGTAACGGGGCTTGGGTTTAGGTAGGCTATGAAAGTGGAACCTAGGGTTTATGTTTATTATTGTTTATTTATTTATTTTTTTTTTTTTTTTTTTTTTTTGGTTCAGAGTACATGCAATCATTCTCTTACTACGTTTCTTTGTTATTATTCCTGTAGGGTTATGCAATCCTCTTTTCCTTTTATTTCTAGTGAATGTAGCATCTTTCAAAAGCTGTTCTTCGCTTTCCTCTTTCTTTCTTTTTTATTCTTATTTTTTTTTTTTTTTTATACGACATTCACATACTATTCATGTACTGCAAAGCTACCCCAAACTTAAAGGTTGCTATACCAACAGCAACCCCAAACTTAGATAGAAACGTAGATATGAAATCAATTCTCACATACTCTGAACAGGGTAAGATAGGTCCAAGGTCATGGGTTTAGAAAAAAAAACGGGTATATCAACAATAAATGATTAAAGGCTCAACAGGGTAAAACAATGGATAATAATAATAATGGGATGGCTAGAAAGGCTCTAGGTGATAACAAAAAACATGCCTCAGTGTGTGTATTCGTACAGCTAATAATAACAAAAGAACGTACGCAAACCAAGATTGATAAAGACATACCTGATATCGCTCCTATGATAATAAGTGTTTGGCTTTTTATGAACTCACCAGGACGGGTTAAGCTGACTTGTTCTATCATACCTCTGAGTTCAAAGCTCATGCTCGTGGTTCTGATGTTAATCTTAACCAGTGCGTCCAATCATAAACAACAGTATCTACAGTCAGGGGACTGAAAGAGAGAACGCCCAAGTAGTTGGTGTACGTGATCAAGAAAACCAATAGCCAGACATAGTCACGTATCTAATGCAATAAACAGGAACTGGAGGTAAACCAAATCAAATTCATTAGAATAAGCCAACCCATAATAGGTGGTTACATCAAAGCAACAGAAATTAAAAACTGAATAACTAACTAAAAAAACAAAAATTACACAAAAAAAACCAAAAGTACAAAAACAACAAGCAAAATCAATCACTCTGACCACCGTCCTGCATATGGGTATCAAAGTTAATCATATCTGTCGGATCCAAGATAGTCTGCCCTCGTGCGAAGGCAGAGATAGGCATCAACGTCTCTGTGTGGCCCGACGGAGACTGCTGCTGCTGAGGGGGTGTCTGGTGCGGTGGCTGCTGCGGTGGCTGCTGTGGAATCTCTCCCCCTATCTGAACTGGCTGGTTCCACCAAGGAAAGGTGAACTGGCCAAAATGAGGTGTTGGAGGCGGTCCCGAGAATCTATCTCTGAAGCGCTGTGCCTCCTCCCACAGATCCGTCTGATGAGTCAAAACTCTCCCTGATAGCCCATACTGAAAGCAGAAGTCCTGCATAACACAAAACTGTGACATCTGCATCCGGTACTCTCTGGAGTTCTCATCAATAGGAGGAGGCTGAGGTGGCTGTGTCTCTGCTGCATTCGGCTGAGCCTCCTGGTGCGGAGCACTGGTGCTTCCCTCCCTGTCTCGTGGTTGCCTCAGAGGTCGGGGCGGATCATCTGTGACCGTCCTCTCCTTCATCCAATTGGCGTTCAGCGGTGCAGCCGGTCGCAACATCAGCGAATCAGAAAAGTCCGGAACACCCGCTTTCTTGCACAGCAGGTAAATCACCGTCGCATGGCCTAAGGATTTCTTAGGCGACTGAGCGATGTCATCCATATCAGCAGCTATGATCTGTCCAATATTCACTTGTTTCTGATGCAGGATCTGATGGAGCAGTAGGGCACGTTCTGATATCAATTCTGACCCGCTTCGATTAGTACTCAGATTATGATGAATGAAATAGGCCAATGCCTTCGGAATCGGAGCGAGATCAACCACCATAATCTTCGCCGGAGAAATTTTTGAAGTGGGTGCCCAATCGTGACCTGGCCTAATCAGTGAGTTCTTCATATCAGTGTAAGACCAGTAGTTCTTGTCAGACCGTTTCATTTCGGCAAATGGGCAAACAGAATCATAGAACTTGCATTTCAGCACACTGTTAATCATCTTCCCATCATATTTTATCACTTTGCCCCTTACCCATGAAACGAACGATGCATTCCCTGTGGGGTCTTCCTCATCAGATGTTACCCGTAGTGCATTGGCATAGAACTCCTAGATCAGATCCAGTGAAACCGGTTGGATTTTGTCATTGAAGTATATCAGCTTCTGCTTTTTCAGAATATTAGTGACCTCTGGATACGTGTCATTCTGATACATCCAATGTTTTTCTTCGACCATGTTGCGATTCTTGATTTGCTCATATCGATCTTCATGGTAGGTGGTACGGAATGTGTTGATCTCGTTTGGTGATTGAGACATGATATTAATCTGTGGACTGAAGGAAAAAGAAGAAAACAGAGAAAAATCACAGTAATACGCAGAAAATACGTAATGAAAAAGTGAGAAAATGAAGTCCGTACGGACAAAAACTATATATGCAGCCCCATAAAACTGATACGCGTATGATACGCTGCCAATACGCGTATCAGGCTCCCGTACGCGTACCTTACGCGTATCACTCTGCCCTACGCGTATCATACGCTGCTGAAACAAGTGTAAAACATGATCTGCGTAACAGATCACGTATCATAAGGTAATACGCGTATGGCCTGGTCCCTTACGCGTATCATACGCGTATGCTTCGTCTATACGCGTATCATACGCGTTTCACCAGAGGCGTGCATTTTTGGTGTCCAATACGCGTATCATAAGACCCATACGCGTATTGGCAGATTCATTTTCAAATTTTTTTTTTCTTTTTGTTTCCATTTCTTTCATTTTCAAAAAAAACTAACTCGGCAAAAATAAAATGACACGAACAATCAAACCTCCCTTGGGTTGCCTCCCAAGCAGCGCTTCGTTTAACGTCGCATGGCTCGACGGGACACCTCATACTCAGATGAATTTAACAGTTTCAATCGGTCCCCCTTCACCGGGATTGTATGGTTTCAACCTCTGACCATTGACTTTGAAGGTGTCGCCATTCTTCTCATTTTTAAGCTCTATTGCTCCATAAGGAAGTACTTTGTTAATGACGAACGGTCCTGACCATCTTGACCTCAATTTCCCTTGGAACAGCTTCAACCTGGAATTAAATAGCAATACAAGTTCTCCCTCCCGAAATTCCCTCTTCTGTATCTTTTGATCATGCCATTTTTTGTTTGTTCTTTGTAAATTTTGGCATTTTCATAAGCTTGATTCCTGAATTCTTCCAACTCATGAAGTTGAAGAATTCGGGATTCACCAGCTTTAAAAAGATCACAGTTTAGGAATTTGGAGGCCCAGAAAGCTCTGTGCTCGAGTTCGAGTGGTAAATGACAAGCCTTACCGTAAACTAATTGATAGGGGGACATACCTATTGGTGTTTTAAATGCAGTCCTGTATGCCCACAATGCATCATCCAGCTTTACTGACCAATCTTTCCGAGAAGCACTTACCGTCTTTTCTAAGATTTGCTTTATTTGACGGTTGGATACTTCCACTTGCCCACTCGTCTGGGGGTGATATGGTGTGGCTATCTTATGTTTTACATTATACTTCTTCAACAGATTCTCCAAGAGTTTATTTATAAAATGCGTACCTTGGTCACTAATTAAAGCCCGTGGTACCCCAAACCTAGAGAAGATGTTATGCCTCAAGAACTTCACCACCACTTTAGCATCATTTGTTGGCAATGCCACAACTTCTACCCACTTTGACACATAATCGACCGCAACCAATATGTAATTCTTTCCGGATGATGGCGGAAAGGGTCCCATAAAATCAATTCCCCAAACATCAAACAGCTCCACTTCTAGCATGGAGTTTTGCGGCATCTGATTCCGTTTTGTAATGTTACCCATTCGTTGGCACCTGTCACATTCTCGGACTATAGAATTTGCATCCTTGAATAGTGACGGCCAATACAAACCTGATTGGAGGACTTTTGCTGCAGTTCTATCTCCACTGAAATGTCCACCATACTCTGAATTATGACAAGCTTTCAGAATATCGGCTTGCTCTCTTTCTGGAACACATCTTCTGATCAAACCATCCACTCCCTTTTTGTAGAGAAATGGATCATCCCATAGGTATAACCTGCAATCATAAAGAAACTTTTTCTTTTGGTGAGAATTAAAGTCATCAGGTATAACCCCACCTACCACATAGTTCGCATAGTCAGCAAACCATGGTATCTCCTGAACAGCAAGTATTTTCTCATCAACGAATGTGTCCCGAATAGGATGATCCTCCTCAGTTTCTTTGATTGGGGACATGCGAGATAAGTGATCCGCGACCGTGTTCTCGCACCCCTTTTTGTCTTTGATTTCCAAATCAAACTCCTGAAGGAGGAGGATCCATCTCAAAAGTCTCGGCTTTGATTCCTGCTTAGCAAACAAATACTTTAAAGCAGCATGATCAGTATACACAATGACTTTTGAACCAAGCAAATATGATCTAAATTTGTCAAAAGCATAAACCACGGCCAACAACTCCTTTTCGGTAGTTGCATAATTCATTTGGGCCGGGTTAAGGACATGACTAGCATAATAAATCACATGCAATAATTTGTCCTTTCTCTGTCCTAGGACAGCCCCCACAGCAAGGTCACTTGCATCACACATTATTTCGAAAGGCAAGGACCAATCGGGGGCGATTACAACAGGTGCACTGATCAACTTACTCTTTAAAGTTTCGAAAGCTACCATGCAGTTGTTATCAAAATTAAATTGCTTGTCTTTGACTAGCAAATCAGTCAACGGTTTTGCGACTTTTGAGAAGTCTCTGATAAACCTGCGATAAAAACCTGCATGACCCAAAAAACTCCTTATCCCTTTTTCATTCACAGGAGGTGGGAGGTTAGCTATCACCTCCACTTTGGCTTTATCCACTTCAATTCCTTTGTGGGAAATTTTGTGTCCTAGCACAATTCCTTCCTGCACCATGAAATGACATTTCTCCCAATTGAGAATAAGGTTAGTTTCCTGACATCTTTGCAAAACAAGAGACAAGTTAGCTAAACAATTATCAAAAGAAGAACCAAACACAGAGAAATCATCCATAAACACCTCCATATACTTCTCAAGCATGTCGGAGAATATAGATGTCATACATCTCTGAAAAGTAGCTGGGGCATTGCACAGCCCAAATGGCATCCGTCTGTAAGCGAAAATACCATAAGGACAGGTAAATGCAGTTTTTTCCTGATCTTCCGGGGCTACAGCAATTTGGTTGTATCCCGAATATCCATCCAGAAAGCAATAATACTCATGACCTGCAAGTCTTTCTAACATTTGATCAATAAACGGGAGAGGAAAATGGTCCTTTCTTGTTGCAGTGTTCAGTCTTCTGTAATCGATGCATACTCGCCACCCTGTCACTGTGCGAGTTGGGATCAGTTCATTCTTTTCATTTAAAATTACTGTGGTTCCTCCTTTCTTGGGTACCACATGCACTGGACTCACCCACGAGCTGTCAGAAATGGGGTAAATCATTCCCGAATCTAACAACTTTACAACCTCTTTCCTTACCACTTCTTTCATTGCTGGGTTTAACCTCCTCTGTGGTTGCACCACCGGTTTCTGATTATCCTCCATCAGTATCTTATGCATGCATACTATGGGGCTAATACCTTTTAAATCCTCAATAGTCCACCCAATAACACTCTTATGCTTCTTTAGTACCTGTATTAACTTTTCCTCATCTATGGCATTTAGCTCAGAACTGATAATAGCAGGATAATTTGTTCCAGATCCTAGAAAGACATATTTAAGATTTACAGGCAATTGTTTTAATTCAAAATTTATACCTGGTTTACTTACCTTTTCATTTTCTAATTCTGGTGAAGATCTCAGATCCTCCCACCGACGTGGTTTGGATTTCATCCAAAGAGGTTGTGTATCCAGCATGGCAAGCACTTCTTTTTCTTTTTCATCATCATTCTCTTCAATCTCTCTGACCGACAGACTAAGAACTCTTTCCAATGGTAATTCAGGAAACTTTCTTTGCATTGTGCTAGTTACCATTTGATCAATTACTTCAACAGAGTGGTTTGTACACATCTCCTCTTTATGTTTCATAGTTTCCCGGACATCAATTCTGAGTTCTTCATCATATACCTTTAGGGTCAAGGTACCTCCCTCAATGTCTATCATGCATCTACCTGTTTCTAAGAAAGGTCTTCCCAGAATCAGAGGTATCTCTTCATCTTCTGGCATTTCCAAAATTACAAAATCAACAGGAAAAACAAATTTATCAACTTTGACCAGAACATCCTCAACTACCCCAAAAGGTCTCTTCACTGAGTGGTCAGCAAATTGAAGTGTCATTCTGGTATCCTGAACATTTCCAATTCCCAGCTTCCTGTAAATAGACAGAGGCATAAGGCTAACACTAGCCCCCAAATCAATCAGCGCCCTTTTAAAAGACCTATCTCCAATGGTACACGGGATGGTCACAGAACCTCTATCTGGCTTCTTTACTGGAATCTTCATACCCTGCAAAATAGCACTACAAGTTTCAGTTAATATAACAGGGTCAGTGTCAGTGGTGCGCTTCTTGGAGATGATGTCTTTCATGAACTTCGCATAGATAGGTATCTGCTCGAGTGCCTCAGAGAATGGAATATTGATTTCTAGTTTCCTGAACAACTCCATGAATTTCTGAAAATTTTTCTCATCTTGCTTCTTCTTTTTGTTTCTTTGTGGGAATGGAAGCTTAATGATGGGTTTTGGTTCAGGTAGCTTTTCTTGCACCACCGGCAGTGTCACACTTTCTTCCTCAGTTGGTGTCTTGTTTTCTAAGATTTCCAGGTCCACTTCAAGCAATTGATTTTCTTCTTCATCCTTCTTCTTAAGATCTTCAACAGATTTCCCGCTTCTTGTTGTTACCGCACTCACATTATTGTGCTCCCTCGGATTTGTCACAGTTGCACTAGGTAATGCACCTGGTATTTGGGAATTTGTTATCTGTTGTGCTATCTGACCCAATTGAATCTCCAGATTTTTAATGGATGCATTGGTGCTTTTCTGATTATTCCTGGTTTCCTCCTGAAATTGCATATTATGAGTTGCCATCTTCTCTATAGCAATCTCCCAATCCGCTTTCTTCGGTACCTGTTGCTGATAAGGTTGCTGTTGGTACGGTGGTTGTTGTTGTGGAGGTCCTTGGTTCTGAATATTACCCTGCTGATCTTTCCAAGAGAAATTAGGATGATTTTTCCACCCCGGATTATAAGTATTTGAGTAGGGATTATTCTGCCTCAAGTAATTTATAGCTTGCACTTGTTCTGCGGTTGCAACACAATGCATGGTAAAGTGTGGTCCACTACAAATCTCAGAAATCATGGTCGGAACCGGTTGCACTTGAGCAACAGTCTGGGTACCTAAATTCATAGCTTTCAATCTTCTTTCAACCTCAGCAGCAACCTGGTCCTCCATTTTCACTACCTGATTTGCTAATTTCAAGTCAATTTTTCCCTCTGGCTGATTCACAGTACGGTCATATAATTCCAAATGCTCATTTGCTGCAACAGCTTCGATGATCTTTTTGATACCGGTTGCTGTTGAAAAATTAGATGAGCCACCAGCAGCTGTATCAATGAGTTGCTTAGTTTTCATTTTCAGCCCGTTTACAAAATTCTGCATTTGTTCAGTTTCATCCAGATTATGTGTAGGACATGCAACTAAACATCTCTTGAATCTTTTGTATGCATCTCCAAGTGTCTCTCCGTCTTTCTGTTTGAAATTCACAATGTCATACCTCTTACGGATATACACAGAAGCAGGAAAATACTCATTCAAGAATGTTGTTTCCATTTGTTGCCAAGTAGTAATGCTTCCTGCGGGTAGTGAATAGAACCATTCCTCAGCGTCCTCAGATAATGTGAAAGGGAACATGACCAATCTCTTTGCCTCTTCAGAATGCCCATCAATTTTCAATGATGTAGTCATAGTCAGAAACCTCTGCAGATGCTTGTTTGCATCCTCATTGATCTTTCCTGCAAAAGGTTTGCTTTCTAACTGGCGGATAGTTGAGGGGTGTAATTGGAAGTGAGCAACATTAACAGGTTGGTTAACAATGGTCAACCGCACTGCTGGGTTATTCTGTCTGCCATAATCACCTAAAAGTCTTTCCGCTGGAGGTGGGTCTGCAGCCATGTTTTCAGTGTCTGGATGTGAATCTGTGTCTGACTCAGATTTTTCGGAGTGAACAGAAACTGGTGTGATAGGTGTGACCGATTCTTCGGTGTCAGAGTTGGCCAGTTTCTTTCTTCTAGCTTCTCTGAGCTTTTTGCGCAATGTTCTCTCTGGTTCTGCGTCAAAATGAAAATCAGCTGAGGCCTTACCTCGCATACACAGATTAGACAGAAGTTAGTTATAATAATAATAATAAAAATACAATTAATAATAAATAAAATTTTAGATGCAGAGCAACAAAATTCTAATTGAAAATAAATTAATAAACTCTACTATCTTTGGCAGTCCCCGGCAACGGCGCCAAAAACTTGATGGGAAAATAGCAAGTGTACTATTTTTCTCACTGTAGTAATAAAAGGGAATTTCCCCGTTTGTCGATCTCAAGGACTGCTTGACAATACAGAGTTTATAGATTGTTTCAATTAGACAAAAGCCTTTGGTTTTTGTGTGGTGAGTAATTATCCTACCAATTTCAAATAAAGAAAACAAGTAAAAAGGTTGAACGAGATACAAATGAGAGAAGATTGCTAGGGTTCGGTGAATGAATCTTCCTGTAACAGATATAATTTATGAAGACTTAGACAATATTCCTGTCAAATTAATTTCGGTCCTCAAGGGTATCTATTCCTAAGTCCTTAGTAATAGACCTTTGATTATGTAACCTAATTACTATGTCCATAAACAATTAGGTTCATACTCAAGCATTCACATATCAAGAATTACCGGTCAGATAGAAAATCCCTAGTCCTAGGTTATTTTTACTATCCAAAGTTCTTATCCAGGTCTATGAATAATTGCTGTCCAGCTTACACTATTCATATTAATCATCATTCGTTGGTCCGACGAATAAAGCACAAAGAACGGCGATAAGAACAAATTAATGGAAAAGAAGAAATAAGCAATACTTTCATAAACATCAAATCTGTCACATTCAGAATCAGGGTCACCCCCCTAGCAATGGGGGGTTTAGCTACTCATAATAAAAGTAAAAACAAAGATTAATATTGTTGTCATTACAGAATTTCGTGAGGAATCAATCTTCAATAGTCGGAAAACTCTTGAACATATGAATCCTTGGATATTCGTTGAGTCTCCAGCTCTCAAAACGCGTCTTTTCTCTCCAAAAAATGTCCAACCCCCGGAAAATCGTGGTCTGGCCTCTTAATAGCTCTTCAGTTGGATTTTTCCTGATTTTATGCTCCATACGCGTATTGAGCTGTCCCATACGCGTATTGGCTGGTCTCAAACGCGTACTGCACGTACACAGCCTCTGATACGCGTATTGCCCAGTCTGGTACGCGTATTGCCCAGACTGGTACGCGTATTGCCCAGACTGGTACGCGTATCACCAGAAGCTGGTCTTTTGGCTGAATTTTCCATCCCTCTGGTCATTTGCGTATGCTACGCGTACTGGGAAGGTCCATACGCGTATCATGTAAGGCCATACGCGTATGGACAGCAGGTTCTCCAAAAATTGGCTTTTTCTTCCGTTTTCTTGCTCGGGCTCGATTTGGCATCTTACATTTGATTTCCCGAGCTTCCAAACTAGCTTTTTACCTGCTAACATACCAAAAAGCGTAAAATATCCTCAAGAAACTCATAAGTAACAACACACTTAATATTATAGAATTGAGCTTATATCTAACGAAAAAAGCTTCAATTTACACAGTTTACCTGACTTATTTACGGTTAAATAGTGGACTGTCTAGCATAAATGGTGACTGATCAGCATGTCTACTGCATCAGGCATATTGCTCAAAATTTTGTGCGGGAGTTCAAAGATAAATTCTTGAAGCAAAATTTGATAAACGCGGGGTATGCATTAAACCAACCTGGATTCCAATACTACCGCCGGGAAGTAGTGTTGGCAAATTCTGATGCAGGGAGGTGGATCGATAATATTGACAGAGCAAAGTGGACTAGGTCATACGACGATGGGGTGAGGTGGGGCCACATGACAACAAATCTTGTGGAATCAATGAACGACGTCTTTAAGGGCATACGTAACCTCCCGGTAACCGCTTTGGTGAGTGCGACCTATTTTCGGATGGCAACGTTGTTCGTAACAAGAGGCAAGCGCTGGCATGCAATGTTACAGACGAGTCAAGTGTATAGTGATGCCTGCATGAAGTTTATGAGGCAGGAATCTGCCAAAGCCAGCAACCATCGGGTTACGGAATTCGACCGCCATGGCCACACTTTTAGTGTCAAGGAAACAATTGACCACAACCAGGGGCTGCCCAGTCAAGAGTATAGGGTCCTAATACCAGACTATTGGTGCGACTGTGGTCAATTTCAGGCCTATCGTATGCCTTGTTCCCATGTCATTGCAGTGTGTTCACACACCCACTTCGATGCATTGTCGCTAGTGTCTCCCATCTACAAAGTTGCAACATTGCTAAATGTATACGACAATCCCTTTCCGATGGTAGCATTGGAGGCATATTGGCCAGAGTATGACGGGGAAATTGTTTGGCACAACGATTCGATGCGGCGGAATAAAAGTGGTCGCCCAAACAGCAGGCGCATTAGAACTGAAATGAACATCGCAGAGAAAATGCAGAGGAAGTGTAGCATATGTCGACAACTGGGGCATAATAAGAACAAATGTCCATATCGTGGATCTAGTTCCACAACATAGTTTTCATATTCATAACTCTGTGTACCAATGCTATTTATCAATAAAGTTTACTTTTTATTCCAAATAGAAGATGACATTGGAACAACAAACACAAACATCTAACATTAGAACAACAAATACTAAAACAAAAACAAATACTGGAACAAGAACAAGTACTAAAACAAGAACAAGTACTAGAACAATAACAAATACAAGAACAACAACACAAACAACCATTAAAATCTAGGAAATTACAACAGTTAACACTATGTCATCTGATCCATGCATCATTTGGATGCAATCAATGTCGCTTTCAACTTCAACCCACCAACATACCGTTTCTCCAGTTTCAAATGAGAACCTTGTTCTAAGCCTCTGAATCCTTCTGATGACTTCACCAGGTTGGTAATCTCCCCCTAACCAAGACATCAAGGACCTTTTTAGTTGGTCCAACGAACGGATGTTCCAAAATTTCATCTCCATTGGGGGTTTGACAGGCGAGAAAATAATATGCCCATCCCTTTTTAAGATTACTGGTTCAGGATCCGATCGCCTTGATGATGTTCGCTGCCATGATGACAGTCTGGGGGATGCCATGAACTCAACTTGATAGAGAAAGTGATAGGAAAAAGTGGTGAAGAAAATAACACTTTATTTATAGGAAAAATTCTAGGTTGTACACCAAAATGTACTTAACCCTAATTAGTGTCGCACTTGATTAATTAGTCTTAGGGAGAATTAGGGTTTAAATTAGGTCATAACTACCAAACTCTAATTATAACCGATTAATAAATCCTAATTATAATTGATTAATTAACCCTAACATGATTAACCCTAATTCTCCCAATAATTTATAAATAATATTATTTAGTTATAAATTAAATTAATATATATATATATATATATATATATATATTGTAAATAATATTATTTATATATATGTATTAGTATAAATTAATATAATTTATAATAAATATAAATTAATAAATTTAAAATTAGTTAAAAAAATTTTAAAATAATTAAAAAAATAATTAAAAACATATTAAAATTTAAAAAAAAAAAACCAAAAAAATTAAAAAATAAAATTTTTAGGAGTAGGTGTCACTCCTAGTAGCGACTTGCCCTCCTATTAAAGGGTAGGCGCCATCTAGGATGGCGCCCACGTGTAAGTTAGAAAAAAAAATTGTTCATTTTTATAATTTTTTTAAAATTATCGATATTTTTGAAATTTTTTTAAAAAAAATGATTATTTAAAACAAATCTTCTAAGTTAGTTTCTAGTTAAAAAAAAAAAACGTTTTGTTTGTGGTTATATATTTTGAGTTTTCCCATCAAATCCCTCATTTTCCACCCTCTCAACTTACTTCATCACCCTCCTTTATTTTCCCTAACACCATCACTCTCTCTGTTCCGGTGAGAAGGGCCACCGTTGCGCCGGCACTGCAGCCGTACTTCCCCTGCACTCCAAAATTATTCCGCTGACGTTTCTTCCGTTCAGTTTCCCTTTTTTTCACTTCTTCCGTTTCCTATTCATACAAGGTGGATTCATATTCATATATTTACATAATTATATCATATTTATGTTTCGTATTGTCCTGTTCAAAATAGTTTGAAAGTGTTGATTTTCAATAATAATGTTCTCATGAATAAATTATCATGCCATTATATATCACTATATGCATTTGATCTGCTAAGAATACAATCCAATTTTACTCATGTATAAAACCCTAGGAAGGGTGAATAATAGACTGAGAGGGAGGTAATTCCAAGGAGGGAGAAGATTATATTCAATCATTGCCTGCCAATCATTGACGCGATCGCTTCCTTAAGTAGAGTAGCCTTCATAATTTCTGTTAAGAATCTTTCCCTTTTTCTGTAGCGCGCAATTATGCGACTTCATCACAATTTGCAGCCGTGATAGTGGCCACTGCCAAAGGCTCAAATTTACTTTCTTTTAGAGTTGATTTGTTTTTGTGATTAGGAGCTCAATAACATTGTATATCCCATCAAGAATGGACTTTGTAATACTAATTGCTCAGAATTCTATCTCTGAAGAAATAACAATAGTTTATGTAATATCCTATTTGTCATGTTAAATGTTACTTTATTTTACTTTTTGGGAAGGTATGAGTATTTTCAAACATTAGAGATTCAATTTCATGCTCAACTTTACATGAATAGTTTTGTGCTGATGTTGAGATGACTGCTAATTTTAATATTTATCAAATATTAAGAGCTTTTGAAGTCGTTTTATTTGCATTTACATTTGCATTTGCATCTTAGTTTGCTCAGTTTCGTCACGATTTTCTTTTCTTGCTTGCATTGCTACCTATATTTTTTTTTCTTCTTTATCTATTTAACATTTCAAAATACACGCTTTTTTAATGTTATGTTTTTATAAATGGAGCTGGATTAAGAATTTGTTTTTCTTGTCCAGAAGCTTTGGTGAGTTTAATTTTTAAATGAGGTAACCAAGGGTGTTGTTTTTTTCCCTGCTAAAAATTGCTGGGCTAGATTATAATTGCTTTATATATTTCTTTGATCATAATCAGTTAGACAAAAAATAAACCCCAAGCTTACCTTTTATCTTCATGTTTATGAAACTTTTTTCAAAACTTCATGTTTACGAATTTAAAATTGTTCTTTAGTAGTCTGATTGTGTTGCCGCACAGAACATAATCAATTGCTGAATCATTTGTCATATATTTCATTTTTATGGGTAGTGAATTCAACGTGTCTGTGTGTGATAGAGCTGCATGTTTTTTTTCTAAGTGATAAGGGTACCAAGTTTGTTACTATAATAAATAATTTGACATAAATGATTATTTCCAAAACTAATGGTGTGAAATGGAGCTATTGTAACGTATAATGACTTTTAGACATGTTTCTTATCTATTGTACTACTTTTATGATTGTTCTGGAAGGGCCTGTACTCATAGTTTTTTGAGCTTAAGTTATTCGGGAGGGATCATAATCTCTATGTTGTTATAACTACGAGAATCAACCTTCTGCAGATTTAGACGATACTTGGTATCTTCTCAGATACGTTTACTTATATTTCTTTCTTTCATGGAAAATGATATCACTGTATAACTTTTTTGTTTGTTTTTGAAACAAACTGTATAACTTTTGTTTATGAACCTACTTTATCTGCTGCTGGTTTTCCATGGAGCAATTTCCTTAAATTGAAATATATGGTTGCTAAATGATGAGTTTGAGCGGTTCCTTTTTCATCCGTGGATTATTAAATAGATGAGCGTGGTTTACTTTACATTTGCATCTATAGTCCTTTCTCATTAGACTTACATGTATTCGAACATGTTATATATTGGTATTTATTGAAAAGTTTGATCTTTTGATCCTAATAGGAATAAGCAAAATTATCATCATTTTGTTATGGAACTTCGAGAGATAAGAGTAAATACATTATGAATGAAAAGGTATTTTTTAATGAACATTTTTTAAAATACATTTAGAATAAATTACTGCATCTCAAAAAAATACATTAATGAACTTATGGCGATTTGTTTATTCTTACTAAACCCCATTTCAATAATTCGCCATAAGTTCATCCTTAGTGTATTCTTTTTGTGATGCTTATATACATGGTAGTTGGAATCATGCTTTAAATAGTAAAATCCCATGTTTTTGCGATTATACTTGCCCTCGGCGATTATGAGTTTATGCATAATCTTATTTTGGTGGGAGCGGATGCAATTGCCTCTGTTAATCGTTGAATCGCATACTCTACAATCTTTAAAATGTTTATGTGATTATGCTTATGAATAAGGGTGATTTATATAAGTATTTGGGGGTGTTTTAAGAATTTAATTATCTTACTTGTGAGCTATGCTTATGAATTTAAATTTACACAAGTGTTTCAAGTGATTTAAGGTTTTCACTGTCTTACTAATGCTATTTATATGCATATATATGAATTTATATGCATATTTATGTGTTTTAGAATTTTGTATAATCTTACGATTATTGTTACGATTTTACTTCCCCTTCCCAGTTTTGCATAAAATCTCGAATTTAACTACCTTGCTAATATACAGTACAGTCAATAAGAAAAAGAGGGCAACTAGGTATAACAGCCTCTAAACAATTAACACCACAACTCATACATATATAGGCTTAATATCGAACCTTCCTCCATCATATTCAGTGTGATATCATGGAACCCTCTTTAAAAATCCACAATGCATTCAAAACACTTTCTGTTCATAAGAATGATCTATGTATTGAAAAACTGGAAGCTACTCTTTGTTCTGCCTTTCTCCATATTTGGTTAAGCAGTTGTTGGGCACTTCAAAAAATGATGACAAAGATAACTTTATTGTAAGATAATATGACACTATAGTCTATAGATGACTTAGTTTCTAGATTTGTCTGTTGCATTTGTTTTTGTTTTTACTTGATTTGGGAGTTGTAGTGCTTTGGCTTTCAGTTTGTCTTCAGGTTCATCGGACTTTTTATTTGTTTTATTCACTTCAATAAATTTGATAATTGTTTTTCTGATTCTTTTAATTGATTAGTCAAATTGATTGATGTTCATAAAATAGGAGAAGAATGGAGGGTGAGTTGGTGCAGCAGCAGCAGCAGGAGAGATTGAATCAGGCATTGCAGCAGCAGCTAAACCTAGAACAAGTAAAGACGCGTGCTATCAGCCTGTTTAAAGCCATATCGAGGATTTTGGAAGATTTCGATGCCTATGCTCGTACCAACACCACTCCCAAATGGCAAGATATTCTTGGTCAATATTCTATGGTCAACCTCGAGCTCTTCAACATTGTTGATGATATCAAGAAAGTCTCCAAGGCATTCATAGTCTATCCCAAAAATGTCAATGCCGACAATGCTACAAGTATGAATACATATCTATATAATTCTAATATCTTATGTATTGTATGATTTTCATCCATTTACATTTCAAATCACCATTACTATGTTTTCTCAGTACTCCCTGTTATGCTTTCCACAAAACTACTTCCTGAAATGGAGACGGAGGACACCTCCAAGAGAGATCAGTTGCTTCAGGGGATGCAGAACCTCCCAGTTGCCACTCAAATTGACAAGTTGAAGGTCATTCCCACTTTCCACTTCATACTTACCCTCCCGTCCCTCTTCCTTCTTCATTCTTCATTTCCTTTTGCAGGCTAGAATTGATATGATTGCTGCAGCCTGTGAAGGTGCTGAAAAGGTATTGGCGGACACTCGTAAAGCTTACTGCTTTGGAACTCGTCAAGGCCCTTCCATTGCCCCCACTCTCGACAAGGGTCAGGCTGCCAAAATTCAAGAACAGGAAAATCTACTCCGAGCCGCCGTCAATGTTGGTGAAGGTAATGATTTCACCTGCTTCCTTTTATTATATTAAATATATCTACATGTATATCACAACCTATGGTCACTGATTCTATACACAGATCTGAAACTGCTTTCATATGGATAATTATGCTTTTGTACATTTGTACACAGTTCACATTAAATTTGGTATAATTCATAAGCATTTCTTGAATGCAAAAAGGTGCTATTGGTTGGCTTGCTTTAAAGGAAACTTTTGTTTACTGAACTCAATAAACATTCATGTCAATCACTCTCCAAGTGTGTGTTCTTTATAATGGTCATTTTGATGTAATGGAATTTCATGCAGGATTACGGCTGCCTGTAGACCAGAGGCATATAACTTCTTCACTTCCGATGCATTTGGCCGATGCATTCACTGTCAACGAGGCTGCACAACCTTTTCCTGATGGGTCTAGCAATAGTAAATCACTCTTAACTCTTCTTCTCTAGAATATTGTGGGTTTTATATTTTTGATGCCAAGTGGCACTCATGTATATAACTTTCAGATGTATATATGAAGAATACCCCCATGTCATCAAATAATATGGGAGGCCAGAATTCGATGTTACAGGTAAGGCCATTCACATTTCCATGAAGGTTTGTAAATGGGTATTTGACTATCTTCACTCTAGTTTTTTAATACTGTAATTAAAGGGTCATGTGAATTGTGATTACTTGTGATTTTGGATTTTCTTGCTTCAACATTATTTGTATTCAACCTTTGCATACCCAGTTTTGTGTTTGAAATATTCCTGTGCCATATCTCATATTTTACTTTTATATTAGAACCCAGCTGATCCTTATTAGGTTGAGAACTTGAAGGACATTAAAAAATTTTAAATTGCACAGCTCCTTTAAGCCATGCTGCATGGTTAATTCTTCATTATTGAAGTATTCTATAATTTCATAGTATCTTTATTCCAATGAAAATATGCTCTTTGTATTGGAGAGGGAGTACATAAATACACTCCACAAATTAAGTAGTTTAAGGAATTAAAATAAAACACAATATACATAAAATCAAATAGTATCGAGACTAATAATGATTAAACATTTCAACACTCATCTAGCCTTATTTGTCTCTCTGCCTATTTGATATTTTCTCACTGCTGAACTTTTAAACCTATGAAATGAGTTCGGGTTACTTCATTTGGTGGTTTGAAATTATGAAAGATATTTATTCCTCTACTTCTAACCTTTTTAATCTTCTCATTATTGCAAATGTAGACATCAGGAACACAACTTCTGGGAAGATCAGCTGCATCTCCTTCTGCTGCAACAAGTGCCACTTCTTTTGACAATACAACAGCTTCACCAATTCCATATGCTAATTCACCTAGGTCTTCTACAAATATGATGAATACGCCTTCTCCTCAGCAGCAAACATCACAACTGCAGCAGCAACAACCAACAGCACAGCAACAGCAACAGCAACGACAGAAACTGATGCAGCAGTTACCTCAACAGCAGCAACAGCAACTTCTTGCTCAGCAGCAGCAACAGTTCAGGCAATCTGCAATGCAAGGAATGGGTCAGGTAACATTTTCAAGATTAGTTTTCTGCATTGAGCAAATACAACCTTGAAATGACCTAAAGAACTAGCCGTTTGTTTAAGATTTTTAAAAAAGCGCATTTGTTATGTAAATAATTTGAAGATTATTCTATAGAGATTTAAAAAAACAACAAAACTATGGTTGAAAAGACATTCAAATTGATAAATTATGCATGTCAGTAATTTTTCATTAATATGGTGGCAAAAGCATAGACATCATTATGTTTTTTTCCATCTAATAAAAAAGTTTTTGTTCAAAATCTAACCAAAATAGCTATTTCATTTTTAACATCAAAATATTTTTTAACAAAATTATTTTTGAAAATAGCTCGCACACTAACATAACTAGAACATAAAAAATGGTTTGTTAAGAATCTTAAACAAACAGGTCCAAAGTATATCGTTAAATATATGTTTTCTAACTTCCACAAGTCTGATAATCAATTTGTGGACAAGCGACAGTCTCTGGAGCATGTATCTGCGCTGGTTTTTATCATTAACTTGTATTCTATTCAAACATAAAAGTTACTTTTGAAAGCCTGACTTGGCTGGTTGGCCTCGATTAACCAGGAATTAGTGTTTCACTAAATTAAACTTACTTTCTAATAGGTTTCCTCTTATTATTTCTAAATTATTGTCTCCTGATGCACTTAGACATGTCTGTGTTGTTTCAGTAAATTATGAGTGATCAAAAGAAAAAATAAGTAATAACTTGAGGATATACCGTTGGGAAGTTTAACCACCATAAAGACATGCACAGACATATTAGCAGCGAACTAGAAACTCTTTCTTTCTTGGCAGTAACAAGCTTTTCTTTCCTCCACAGATGCAAGGGCAACATCAGATGCAATTTTCTTCACAACTTGGGCATCAGCAATTTCAGAATAGGCAGCAGCTTTCTTCGGCGCATATGCAGCATGGCCTTGGTCAAACCCAACTCAATCAAGGAAATCAGATGACTCGTTTAAGCCAGTTTTCTGGTCATGCTAACAGTGCATTATTTAGTGCTGCTCAAACAACACCAAATACCCAGATGGTATGATTGGCATGTCATCTATTTTAGCAGAGTTGCCTAGCATTTTAGCAGTAACGTTCACTAGTACCTAATTTTCCCCCTCTGTATATGTGTTAGTTAGTATTTGTGTTTCTTGCTAATCCTCTTTTCGGACAAGGGAAAGTTGTATTATATCTGTGTATCAGACTGTCAGTCCTGTGTGGGGTGTGTAATTATAGACTAGATATGGTTTTCAAAAGCTTCTGCTCTCTACACATAATCAACCATTTTTCGTTATTTTATTACAAGTTTAGAGTTTGTGTTAAAAGGATGGAAAACAGCTAATCATATTGGCTCCCCTATTACAAAATGTTATGGGGAGCATGTTCTTTTCCATATTGCTGGAGCGTTCCGCAGGAAAAGGGCTTTAATATCTTCATGGGTGAGGAAAATGGGCCAGGGTGAGGAAAATGGGCCGTGATGGTGTTATTATTGAAAATGGAATTACATTTAACTTAACGGATGTATAATTAGTGGCTGACCAGACAAAATCATACACTACCCATCTAGCCATACTGTTGGTGCTTGCTCGGTGGAAAATGATTTATTTAAATGCAAATTGAGCTTTCTGAAACCTCGTTGCAGTACACTTAAGATCAAATATAATTGTGTTTTTGGATTTGATTTCTATGTTATTTTTTGCCTTTCTGTACTCTTCACCCTGTTTGAAAATATTACTTTTTTTTTATATCTTTGACGGTGTGCTGTTCTCGTGTTTCTCTGTACTGTACACTGTTAATTTGCTTACCTTCAACAATTACTTCTGTGATGATTTTTGCTTCATAATCTCAGATTCCCAACATTTCAGCCGGTATATCTTCACAGTCTCATCTGCCACGGATGCAGGTTTGTCTTTCATGTTCTCTGCCACGTCAAGCATTATTTTGTTTTTCATGAAAAGTATACGTAGACTGAATAGTTGTTGTCGGTTTGCTTATTGAAACTTGTTCTTCATTTTTTATTTCCTCAGTTCGGATTATCTGGAAACAATCCTCAGCGAAGTCATCCTTCCCAAATGTTGAGTGATCAAAGTATGAACTTCATTCCTCAATGTCATTTATTATAGGTTTTGCTTGTCTTATTGCTGAAATCATCGCTGGGAATTTTCATTGTAGTGTTCAACATGGGAGGTGGCAACCCTGGTGGTATGATGTCCTTACAACAGCAGCAACAGCAGCAACAACAACACAATTCACAAGGTGCATTTGGTGGCATGGCATCAAATGCTCAGAATCTACAATCTGGTATGATGACACTTCAGAACACACAACAGAATCATCCCAATTTCTCTCAACAGAGACAGCAAAATCAACAGTGATAGGACTGGGCATGGTTGGATTCGGTTTAGAATGAATTATCAAACCATGTTGCTCTAGAAACATGGTTCACAAAAACAGAAGCAAACTGTTTTGTTCTTTTCTTTGTTCTTTTGGATTGTCAAACTGTTACGATTTTGTAAAATAGAGCTCAACTGGAAAAATATTAAGATGTGCAGATTAGAGTTTCACCTGTTTTTAATATCTTTTAAATTATTTTATAAATTCTTAATCTGATTTTAATTTGAACCAAAGCACCTCTATTTACTAGCACAGAAACCCAACATAAGAAAAATAAGCATTTTATTAATTATATTCTAATATCCACCTAATGAATGAATAAGAGAGAAATGTAGTGATAATGAATATAAATATACTACAAAGATAAAGAACATATTTGAAATAGATTTAATAATTTAATTGGCAGCTACAAATTTACACTGTCAAACAGTTATTTATTGCAATATACACACAAACGTTTGGTTGTAATCATAAATAACATAGATTATTTGACATGTTTGTGAAGTGTGGAGGAAATCAGTTAGCACTATTAGAATAGAATACTCTACAGTTTGTTAGGGCACAGCTGTAAGTTTGATAGTGAGCTGTCCTCTCTGTGATAACAAACTATTCCAGCTATATATAGCTACTGATTGTTTTCTATTTTAATATGAATGAAATACAAATCAGTTCATTCTCTCTCTTTCTATTATCTTAACATGGTATCAGAGCCTTTCTTTCCTGTGCTCCCATGGCTTCTCCCTTTAATTCCGAGGGCGGTTTTCTCTCTCCTCACATCAAACTTTCGCATCTCATCTCTGTCAAGCTTGATGAGAAAAACTTCAAGCAATGGAAACAGCAGATTGAAGGTGTGATTCGCGGTCACAAACTGCAACGATTTGTGACGATGCCGCTTGTTCCTCCGCGCTTCCTTCCCGGAGCAGATCCGGTCACCGGTGGTGCGAATCCTTCGTATCTTGACTGGGAACAGCAAGATGCGCTCATCTGCACCTGGCTCCTCTCTACAATCTCTGATTCCATTCTTCCGAAATTGGTTGATTGCACGTACTCATGGCAAGTGTGGTCTGAAGTTCAACGTTACTTCAACACCTTGCTCACTACCAAGGCGCGTCAACTCCGATCGGAACTTCGCAATCTCACCAAAGGTTCGCGCACGATAACTGAATTCATGATTCGTGTTCGTGACATCAGTGAATCTCTGGTATCCATTGGTGATCCTTTTCCTCAGCGAAATCTCATCGAAATAGTTCTCGATGCTCTTCCTGAAGAGTATGATCCTATTGTTGCTGCGATGAACAACAAAGAGGATCTCAGTACGATAGAAGAGCTTTAATCGAGTCTCCTTGCTCATGAATTGCGTCTGGAGAAGAATCGTAAAACTGTGGTTACTGAACCTATTTCGGTGAATCTTGCTCAAACACCACTGTCTTCTCAGTCGTTCTCGACTGAAGCTTCTGGTGTGGATACTGCCTCCAATTTTCCGTAGGTTCCATGAGTTTTCCTTCTTCTAATCACTCTAACTCCTCATTAATCTTGCATAATCTTCTTCTTGTTCCTCACATAACTAAAATTCTTATCAGTGTCAGCAAATTTGCTCAGGATAATCGTGTCTATTTTGAATTCCATCCTCAATTTTGTGTTGTAAAATCGCAGGATTCTTCTGAAATTCTTCTTCATGGCACTGTTGGAGCTGATGGACTCTACAAATTTGTCAAGCCCATTGCCTCTGTGTCCAAGTCTATTAGTTCTAAGCCTCCTAGTTCTAATTTATGTTCTAAGTTTAGTTCTCATTGTAATCATGTTGCTTCTAGCAACTGTCTATCCTATTGGAATGATGATTTTCACAGTAACGAAATTGCTTCTACCTCTATTTTTCATTCCTCTCCTGCTGTGCATTTATCTACTGCTCCTAATTCCTACTCTACTTCAGTCATGCATAATTCTGCTCCTATATCTAGTAGCAAATATGCATTATGGCATACTAGGCTTGGTCACCCTCATCACCATGCACTTCTTGAAGTTCTAAAACTTTGTCAAATTCCTATCCCTCAAAAGCCTCCCACTGATCTGTGTTTTGCCTGCTGTTTAGGCAAGTCTCACAGACTGCCATCCACACTGTCCAATACCACATTCACTTGTCCCTTTGAACTTGTTGTGTGTGACCTTTGGGGCCCTGCACCCATGGTCTCCTCAGGGGGTTACTCTTATTTTCTGACCTGTGTTGATGCATTCTCAAGATTTGTTTGGGTTTTCCCTTTAAAACTAAAATCTGACACCCTCACTCAATTCATTCATTTTAAGTCTATGGTTGAACTTCAGTTCAACTGTAAAATCAAAGGTATCCAAAGTGATGGAGGTGGTGAGTTCAAGCCTCTCACCAAATTTCTTGCTCCCTTAGGTATTACTCATAGGCTCTCTTGTCCTTACACTCACCATCAAAATGGCATAGTGGAAAGGAAACATCGTCATATAGTTGAAACAGGACTTGCTCTCCTTGCTCATTCTAAACTTCCTTTCAAGTATTGGGATCATTCATTTCTCACTGCTCCCTACCTTATCAATAGGTTACCTAGTGCTTCACTTCAAAATAAATCTCCTTATTCCATCTTAACGAACAAATCTTCTGACTACTCTTCCCTTAGAGCCTTTGGCTGTGCCTGTTTTCCTTTCCTTAGACCCTATACCTCTCACAAACTTTCCTTTAGATCTCAGGAATGCATTTTCCTAGGGTACTCTTCTGTTCACAAAGGCTACAAATGCCTTTCAGCTGATGGACACATCTATATTTCTAAAGATGTTCAGTTCCATGAAGCTAGATTTCCCTATCCTGAACTCTTTCCTAGTTCCTCTACTCTTGTTACTTCCACCACTTCTGCCTCTTGGTTTCCTTCTGCTTCTCCTCCTATACCTATTTTTAATATTCCTCCACTGCAGCATGTTTCACCCACTGCTTCCTCTCAGCCATCTTCTTCTACTGCTGAGTCCCACATTGCTGAAACCCCCCCTCTTCCATTCCAACTCAGCCTATATCTCCTATTGTTTCTAATGCAGGCTCTCCTTCTTCTCCCATGAATCATTATGCATTCTCTGATCTGGCTGAGGCCAGCACCATTTCCCCTTCCTCAAACTCTCCTGACACCGCTTCTTCCCTTAATTCTGTCCCTATTCCTCCCATTCATCCTCTCAACATTCATCATATGCTAACTCGTGCCAAAAATGGCATTATTCAGCCTAGAGTCAATCCTACCTTGCTCTTAACTCATATGGAACCTACCTCAATCAAGCAGGCTTTGGCTACTCCTTCACTGGTTTCAGGCTATGCAAGATGAATATCAGGCCCTTTTGAAAAATCAGACTTGGTCTTTGGTGCCTCCATCTGAATCCAAGAAACCCATATGCTGCAAATGGGTTTTTTGTGTAAAAGAAAACCCTGATGGTACCATTCTCAAATACAAGGCAAGGCTAGTTGCCAAAGGTTTTCACCAACAGGCTGGAAGTGATTTCTCAGAAACCTTTTTTCCAGTAGTGAAACCTGTTACCATCAGACTTGTGCTAACCCTTGCAGTCACAAATAACTGGCAGATGCAGCAAATTGATGTTAATAACGTATTCCTTAATGGGCTTCTTGAAGAAGAGGTGTATATGATACAACCTCCTGGTTTTGAGTCTACTGACAAGTCCTTGGTTTGCAAGCTGAACAAGGCTTTATATGGTCTAAAGCAGGCTCCCAGAGCCTGGTTTGACAGACTCAAGGGTTCCCTTCTGCATTATGGACTGCAACCTAGCAAGTGTGATCCAAGTCTGTTCTATCTTCACACCAGCAGCCTCATCATCATGGTCCTAGTCTATGTTGATGATATCATCATCACAGGGAATTCCACTTCCTATATTGCTTAACTTATTAAGAGTCTCAACTCTAATTTTGCTCTAAAAGATCTTGGTAAGTTGGATTATTTTTTAGGGATTGAAGTCTCCCATCTGCCTAATGGTTCTATCATTTTGTCTCAAACCAAGTATGTGAGTGACTTGCTTGCTAGAGTGAATATGGCTACAGCTAATGCTATGCCTACACCTATGGTATCTAGCAGCAAACTGTCTAAGTTTGGGTCAGATACTGTTGCTGATCCCACCTTGTTTAGATCTATTGTTGGAGCATTGCAGTATGCAACCTTGACCAGGCCTGAACTGTCTTTTGCTGTCAAAAAGGTGTGCCAATTTTTGTCCAACCCTTTGGAGGATCACTGGAAAGCTGTCAAGAGAATACTGAGGTATCTCAGTGGGACACTTCACTATGGCCTTCTCATTCAACCTGCACCTAAACAGCAGCCTCTTTCTCTCTAAGAGCGTGTAACATATGTTATGGTAGAGTTCAAAATTTATCATAATTAAACTGTTTTTAAATAGAATCTTATAAATATTTTTATGTTTAAACCATGTTAAATAGAATCTTTATTTATTGTCATTATCAAATTGCAACTTACCTGTAAAGAACCTAATTTAAACAACATTGTTCATGAAATATCTCCTATAATTTTTGCGTGATTTACATCTATTTGAAACACTTACTGGTGGGCAAATAGATTGTGTAATGCACTCTATTAAACAATTTGCTCAAGGTAATAACTCTAGTCAAAATCGATAAGTAGCCGAGATTTTCAACTTCTTGTGATCTTTAGGCCTCAAACACCTTTGGGCTAGATTTCTTTTTACACCTCTTTTTTAAATATTTTTTTACCCCCTTTTCTTTTTGGCATTTACCTAGGCGCGTATATAGTGATAAAATAAACTCAACAGATAAAATTGATAATTTAACACTTATTAAAAAAAGAAATCAGAGTTTCCCTTATCAATTTTCTAACAAGTAATTTCCCTTTTATCACTATACAAATATTTAGAGTCTCTTTTTCCTTTGTTATTTTGATAATCAATTAGCGTTATTATTTCTAGAATCACTATGATTTTTTTTTAATATGAGGAGTATTTTCAATCTCTTTCTATAGAGTTTTCTTTTTGAGAATCCTTTTTGACTTTCTTCATACGTGGAGTCATCTCCCGACATTAGAGACAAAGACAAAAATTCATTAAATTCTTTAGATAAATGCTTTGGACATACATTTTTGTTGCATCGGTTTGAAACTTGACACTATAGAGCATACTTGTAAAATAACTCTAACTTTTAATCTTTGGTATACAGATCATTTTGGATCATTTTGTGTTAGTGAATTTAAAATGACCCATATTAGAAAATAGCTCGGTATCCACTTTAACTCGTGATTATTTATAAAACAATATGGAGCAATATGACACCTTTATCAAAGTAATTACATTTAAAGAGGGTACAGTCAGGTTTTTTAGCAAGACAACTATTATAAAATTATTTGGCAAATTTATCAAGTTCATATCTCAGATCACCTTTATTATAAGTACCTATTCGATTAGAGAAAATTATGTCTCGGTTATCTCTATTTATGGTAAACTTACTAAGAGTTTCATGCAAATTGTATGTTCTGCTCTAGAACTGTGTAAAGATCGATGATGTGAGATCCATAGCGAATTATGGTGGTTATGGATTTCCGATACAGTGGAATGGGGGTTATCCTACAAGGTTAGAATTCTAAATATAAATCGTACATAAAGACTGTCACACATTCTCCTTTAAATAGGATAAGTGGTTGATAAATACATGTTAGCAAGATGTGAATGACCGCTGGATCATTTCAGGGAGATCATGCATGATGATTTAGTGATGAGAATTCTATTGCATGAAGGAAAAATGAGACCACATACTTTCTTCGTGATCACCTATTATCTAGTTATTGGGCCTTATCTACTGGGACTTGTGGTCGAACCATAACAGTTGCCCTCGAGCCCTTAATCCTAGTTGATAGAGTGACGACTTGTAATGTACTTCATCATCCGACTAGGGAGCTCACATGCATGGATGCTCTGGATGGGACGCAGTAACCCCCGGGGGGGGGGGGGGGTACATGGAACATCATTCTTGAAAATCGTATTATGATACTAAGGGAAACCAACACATTTTCATTGATTGGTGGAAACTTTACTTCTTATTTTAGAGTCCTTATATGTCTTTAGATCACTTTTCAAGGAGATATCCACCGCCAAAAGGGTGTTGTTGATTGAATGACCTTTAAGTGATTGGATAGAGGGTGAGGGTTTCTATTCTGAACTTGAAATCCATTTTCTCTTCACTCTTGTGCTCTTTGATTAAATCATAGAAATCGTTTAAATTTGTTAACTCTTATATGCATGCATCATTTATACTCAAGATATATTTTACCCATGGCAACAATGTTTGCTTCAACAAAGAAGGTTGGAAAAGATATTTCAGGCAATTGGATGGATCCCGAGATATTAGGGATTACTTTCGCCTTTGTCTTTGAAAGAGTTTTTGATCGAGCTTTGAGATATGTAGGTTCAGCTACTGATTGAGGTGTGTTTCCCCCATGTGTACAACCCATACGGTGGGTGTGCCATCCTTTTCCAAGAAAGCTTGTTCTTCATCATAGGCTAGCGTCTTCCCTTCAATGATTTTGAAGTAAATGTATTAAATCACCCACTGATCTCTCCTTCATAATTGCATCTTATAAGTTGGGTGTCAATCAAAGTCTTCTAGTACTAATGTGAGTATAAAAGAGGCAAGTCGATCATAACATTGTTCTTTCATCTTTTAGGATCCAAAATAGTTCAAACTACGCGAAAGGATCCAACTCGTTCTTCCTAAGGCAACCTTTATGGTATTTTGAGGCTTATTCTAAAAGCGTGAAAGATGTTGGCAAATGATTTTATTTGGCCACCTATTTGACTAATGATATTCATGCAAATAACTTCCATTTCATGGACAATTCATCTTCCGGTTGTTTGAATATTTTTCATAAGTATTTGACTCAAAGCCATTACTTGGAGGGAGTCATTTCATACGCTTATAAGAAAGAACACCTGTATTTGGAAGAACTGTATCTAAAGACTCAACTTATAGCCTTTTGCAAAAAGTTGGATTATGTATTTGATACTTCTAGGCATTGATCAAAGAAGTGCATACGAACCCGATAATTAGTGGATGCCAAATCAAGTGGGAGAGGAAAATAATCTTTTGTTGAGTGGAGATAGGGTTTCCCTTCTTCTCTCTTATTTTCCTATAACATTTATTTATGTTTATTTCTTTGCTATGTATATGTGATGAAGAATGACGAAGCTATGTAAAAACTAAGGAAGGAAATTCGAGCGGCTGTGACTTTGGTCAGAATCCCAAATAATCCCTCCGTCGGGGGGTTTCTACTACGATTATGCCTAACAGAACACCTTATGTTAGGGTAAATTCCTAGGAGTAGGTGCAAGGTTTCCCCATCTGGGGAGATGTTGGAAGGTTGGATGTTACCCTAGAGGCGGAAAAAATACAAGCGACATGGTCTCTTTAAAAACATGCTCAGTTAGGTGTCGTAGGAGAGCGGACTTTCCCCTTAGGGGAGCAACGTCGTCTGTTGTTGGATCATCCGGGCCTGAGGACAAATAGGGAATACATGTTTTCAATTTCCTATGAATATTACTCTTATTTCTACAACCTCTCTAACAAGGCTAAGCAAAGGAAATTGGACGAATTAGCTTTTCATGCCTGGAGGGCGCCAATAATTCTGGAGTTCGGGGGTGCCATTCAAGGGTAAGTTTTTCTTTTTGACTGCCTCCGATGCGAGAAAGAGAGATTGAATAGGCGGGTCGATGAGATTACCATTGAGCAGGATATGTACTTGAAGGAAGTTGGTGGTGCCTCTGATAAGTTCATTGCCATAGAGGATGTCGTGGAACCTTATAGATATCATGGTACTTTAGAGGAATAAGTACGGTGGCTTGACTAGTAGGTGGTTAAGAAGAGTGAAGCCTTAACCTCGATCTAATGTCTTCTTCCCAGGGGGAGATGATGATCATGCTCAAAGAAAAGTAGAAGATTTGAAGAAGTATCTGAAGGAGTTATGATAAAGTCAGAAGAAGACTGAGGATTGTCTTTGTGTGATGTGCCAAGAGAACATTGACCTTTCTAAAGAGCTGGATAAATCCTTGAAAGAGGGTTTATTTGTCTCCGAGGGTGATTTTAAGAGTGTTTTGAAACATGTGGAGTAATTTTGTCCCGATATTCGTGTCTCCCAAGATCGAGTATGTATTAACCAAGCCATTGAGGTTGGGATGGTGATATATTTCGGACTAGTGGACTAACTTCCCTCTTCTTCTTTTTTGCATGCATGCATGTATCCAATATTTGTAACTTTGATAAATGAGTGACATTTGCCATACATCAAATATTTCAATTTGTTAATTGCAAAATTCACCTTTACATGGTCTTACATAGGGTACCAATTTCATTTATATGGGATTTTGTTCTTTGTCTGGGTTTTGCTCGGAGTTTGTTGGACGTCTCAGGGGATCATACCTGGCCAAGGGTTGGTACCTTTTCCCATTCCCCCAGGTGAAGACCTAGTTTTACTTTGAGATATTGGAGGATCCACTGTAGCCTATAGAGTTGCTAGCTACCAAGAGAAGTGTGTCATTCATTTTTCATTTTTTAGGCTTGCTTTTCTTGTGCGTGTATGTTAGCATCATCAGTTGTTTTATTGCTTTAGTCATACACCTGAGGCCTTTATGACATCACCCCCCGAGTCTTTGTGGATGAGCTCTGATCTCTCTGGCCTCACCCAAACTCATCAATACCTTTCATAATCATCAACGAAAAGATGATTTAGCGAAAGATAATTCTTTCGATTTAATCAAGATGATTATAATATATTATGATAGTTTGATTTTGTAGAAACAAAAAGAGAATTGGAAATAACATAACTAGGTGGCATGGCCACCACTTGTTGGTCATCTCTGATCTTTGTCTAGATTCATCCATTTTCACTTGTTTAGCCTAGGCTGTTTGCTTTGGCCAGAAGGGGATTAATGGCCATGTCTTTTAATTTCATGATCAAGGGGACTGCATTTATCTCAATCACCTTAACCTCACTTTCCTTCTTGTCTTGCTGCAAGGCCTGGTAAATTCATCTCGGTCCCTAAAGTCCGGCATTGACCATGGTTGGTTCTCCATGTACATAGTTGTATTTAAGCTTAAGATGGACGGGGGAAGCCACTGTATCCCGTGCTGTTGCAAAAGGCCTACCCATGATGTAGTTGTATACACTCTTGCATGGGACGACCATAAATTATGCTTTCATGGTTCTGGTGTCTCTTCCCTCCTCCATAATAACCATCAACTCTATATATCCCCAAGGGAGGGCCACAATGACATTGAAGGCAGTAGGTCATACCCTTCGTAGGGCCACAACTTTTCTTTCTTTAATCCCTTGTTTTCGAAGAAATATGAGTACATGATATCGCAGGAAATTCTACCATCAATTAGTATCCTGAATACATTTTGAAGTTATAAATCACAGTCATGATGACCAGAGAGAAGATTTCATTAGAGATTCCTCCTAGCTTCTCACTATCTCATAATATGAGGATATGTCTTTCTGAGCTATTGGTATATGTACTCCCCTCTCTTTTTCTGACTAGCACCATCTTCATTATCTTTCTTTTCATCGTACCTCTTGACATATTGCTTATTTTATGGGTGCCTCATATTATGGAGGCAATGTATTATCGTTTCCCTTTGTTCCCGTCCTATTCTCTATTGCCTATTTCCTTTCATTTACTCTCATACACGACCTTAACAACCTTCTTGGGGGACTGCTTCCTCCTTGGGGATTCTTATCATGTTCTCTTTTTGTCCCCGGTGTATTGAACAATCATCCCTTATTAATCAATCCTTTGATTTCATCCTTGCGTTGAATGTAATCATTGATGTTATGATCGTCAATTTTATGGAAACTACAATACTTGGATTTATTCGTCTACGCAGATTCTTTGAGTGGGTATGGGTTCTTTATCCTCGTCTCCTCGAACTTTGTGTTTGCGCACTCCTTCAGGATCCTCTCCCAGAATGTGTTCAAGGGAGTTTACAAATTGAATCTTGGATTAGGGTAAGAAGTGTGATGCCTTTATTGTCGGTGGCTTGGAGATTTTTGGATTTCTCTTAGATAATTTCTTGGCTCGACGGTTTTGTGAGAGGTTGCATCTAACACGACATTTCTCTTCGGAATGACATTGTGCAGGCTCTCTTTGATATGAGTTAACCTCTCCGCAAAGGCCAACCATCTGGTACATATTGTTCAACAACTCATTAGCTCTTTGATATCCAATATTAGTTTGCAAGAGCTGGAAACCAGAAAGTGCTTTGCATCCACTCACAATAGGTGGTAACGTAGGTCTGACAGAAAGCTCACCTAGATGAAATTGTGGAGTTGTTCTAGCGAATGAAGGAGGTTGAGATACTCCTGAATCTGGCATAGGTTGGATAAGGTTTGACGGAGGAGAAATGGAAGGATTTGTCGTCCAGACTTGATCATATTCCCCTAGAAAATGTTGAAATAAAGGGTTATTGGCCGCTTCAGTGGTCGTAGACGCTTTTTGTTGTACGTTAAAAAAGGTTTCTTTGGAACTATCATTATCTAGTGCGTCAGATTCAAGGAGTTTGGTTCTGAACTTGGAATAATTGGTTTGGAGAAGGATATGTGTGCTTCATTCGAAGGAGATATAAATTTGATTCAGTTGAATTGAGAATTGGTGAATCGTGGAAATTGCAGGACTTAAGTATTTATTCCAATAGACGATATAAATGTACTACTTTGGAATTATGTGAATATCGGTGATGTGAGATCCATAGAAAATTGCGATGGTTGTGAGTTTCTAATGCGGTGGAATGGGGGCTGACCTGTAAGGTTAGCACTCTAACACTCAAGTCAGTACGAGAGTGAGAAATGGAATTTGAATGGAATATGAATCGTAACTCGAGAGTGACACACGTTCTCCTTTAAGTAGGATAGGTAGGTGATAAATGCATGTGAGTAAGATGCGGCTAACCGTTGGATCAGTTTTTAGAGACCATGCATGATAACTTCGCGAGGAGAAATTTATTTTGTGGAGGGAAAATGGGATCACATGAATTATTTGTGACCACCCCTTATTCAACTATTGGGCCCTCTCTATTGGCCCTTGCGGATGACCCAAAGCACCTTTGATTTCAAGTTTCAGATTATCACAAGTTTTACATTTCATGTAATTAGAAGAGATAGAATTAGCATTTAAAGTTTCACTTCTAAGTTGGTAAATTTCCTCAATAAGTTTCTCATTTTCATTTTCTAAAAAGGTGACATGATTTTTAGAAGTGATAACAATATTTTATAGTCTATCATTTTTTTCTGTTTAGATTTTTACATATATAGTTTAACTATTGAAATAAATGTGAAATACTAGTATTTTTTAATAAAAAATTATATATATATATATATATATATATATATATATATATATATATATATATATATATATATATATATATATATATATATTTGGATATTTGTAGAATCTGCGGGGAATGGAGAAGGGGATAATAACTCCCATATGGCGGGGATTGGGGACGACAAAGTGCCCCCACCCTGCCGATCCTAAAAATATCCATTAACATTTTATTTTTATAAATCTATACTTTCTATAAAAAAACAATATTTCACATATAGATAATATTTTATTAAAAAATATTAGTATTTCACATTTATTATGATATAGAATAATAATACTTATTCATAAGTAATAACATGCCTAAAAATTTATAGATTTTAATAACATAAATTAAAATTCTTCTACATGAGTAATAGCCTGTCTAAAAAGGTATAAATTATACTTCCTCCATCTCATAATGAGTGACCGAGTTGACCATTTCACATATATTAAAGAAAATGAATAATTGAAAGAGAAAGTGATATTTTTACTATAGTACCCTTATCATGTATTGGGAATGATAAAAGTAATATTAATTAGATGGTGAAATTGAAAAATATGCATTGAAAATTGAAATGGATCATTCATTTTGGGAAACTCTTTTATTCCAAATGGGTCACTCATTATGGGACGGGGGGATTAATATTTCTTCATAGAAACAAAAAAAATAAAAGAAAGAAACTATTCAGATTTTTTAGGCTATGTTTGAATTGATGGATTAGAATGGAACATAATATAATGGAACATGATGAAATGGAATGAAGCGGAGTGGAATGAAATCTTACAACCAAAGTATGGTTGATTCCCTCGAGTGAATAGTAAAGAACATAAGGAGTAATCAATCATAAATATTGATTCTTGTTCATCAAGATTTGGTTCGTAATTATCAAGTTTTTGTGAGATTCTTGAGCGGGAATTGGCGAATTTTCCAACATCTGGTATCAGAGCCTGATTGAGCAATTTGTGGGAAGCAAAACACGATGGTATTGAATCATCCGAATGGATATTTTCCAGTGAGTCTCTCAATTCTGAAGGGTCATAATTATGAGAATTGATGTAAATAGGTGAAGGTTGTTTTTTATTGTCAAGATCTTTGGGATCTTGTGAAGGAGGGAGTGACACTGATTCTAGAAAATGTAACGAATGAAGAAAAGGTTGCACATAAAGAATTGAATAACAAAGATTATAAACTCTCTTATTAATTCATCAATGCGTTGATCCAGATAATTTCGAAAAAGTCAATGATGTAGAATCTTCGAAAGAAGCATGAGAAATATTGAAAAAATCATTAGGTGGCACTAAGAAGGTGAAAGAGGTAAGGTTACAAACTCTTAAAAGAACGTATAAATTGCTTCAGATGGTAGAAAGTGAAAGTATAACTGATTTTTTCATTAGGTTTATGAAACTAGTGAATCAAATCAAAGTATTTGGAGAAATTTTGATATCAAGATCAGTTGTTGCAAAGATCTTGAGATCATTGGCTCCAAATTTATAGCACATGGTAGTAGCCATAGAAGAGTCGAAAGATTTATCAACATTGACAAAGTAAGAGCTTCAAGGGACGCTTGAATCTAATGAATAAAAAATGGATGAAAGAGGTGCAAGCAAGTCGAAGAGTCATATGGCTTTGCAAGCGCAATCGACAAGAGAAAAGAAAGGCAAATGGAAGTGGTTTGACAACAAAGGTAAATGAGGCTACAACAATCGACTGGCTGAAATTAGCAAGAAGGAGGTCGGTCGAATCAGAGAAAGTCCTCATACTGAAGCAACCAAAGAGGTGGTGTTGTAGGTAGAGGAAAAAGTGGTGGTGGAAAACCTGACAAAAGTCACATTTAGTGTTTCAATTGTTAGAAGTATGGTCACTACTCAAGTGATTGTCCTAAAAAACAGAAGAATCGAGAAAGTGATGCAAAGTTTGAAAAGCATAAAGAAGAAGAGATGTTGTTGATGGTCACAATAAGAGATGAAGTAAGATTCCAGGAACAATGGTACTTGGACTCAGGATGCTCATCACACATGACTGGTAGGAAATATTGGTTTGTCAACATGAAACCTGTTAGATGCCCAAAAGTGCTTATTTGAGCTATCATATGTGGGCATCTTTCACTCTTTTGCCTTGCTAAAATTGTCAAAATCACATTTGTTTTACATGGAATGCGTTACATTGATAAACAAGCTTGGTGCCTTTGATGTGTGTGTTATTGTGCAGGAAAGGCATGAATTAATTGATAATAAAGACACAAGAGAATTGGCAAAGGAACCAAAGAAAAGGAGCATTTCATCTGCCTGCTCGCTAGGCAAGGCTGTGGCGAAGAATGGGTTCGCTAGGCGAGCTCCTGGCGAACAGCTCCAGTAAATTAGCAAATTAATTCGCTAGGCGAGCTCAAGGCGAAGTTTGCAGCGAATTCATTCTGTTTTGGTGAAAAGTGCAGCCAACACTCACTCGCTAGGCGAGGCTCTAGCGAGTCCCCAGCGAGCATTCCAGTAGCAAAACTTCTCAACCTCGCTGGGGCGAGCTTGAGGCGTTTCCTTCGCTAGGCGAAGGTATGTTCGCTAGGCGAACATGACAGTTCACCAACGCCCTGTTTTCTCTGGGCGCAGGGGCCTTTTGTGCTCATATTTGACCTTCGCTAGGCGAGCCATTCTGCTCGCCTAGCGAACATGACAGTTCTGCACTTGTCTATAAGTAGCAGGTGCCACTTTTGGGCACCATACCTCATTTTTACCAACTTTTCCATTTTTTGTACTTTCTTCTAGATATTTTACAGCATTGTTTTGTGGGAGCTTTTATGCCCTAATTTCATTTCTCTTCATCTAGCAACCATCTTCCACAAAAAGAAGGTGGATTCCCATCCAACTTCGATTATCCGACTTGGATGTTGATCAACCTTCTTTCCTTACTTGCCGACCAAGCTACCATGAAAATGAGTAGCTAAGTCATCCATTTGTCAAGGTTAGATGTAGGTGATTTCTAGCTTTGTGTGTAAATGTAAGGATCCTCATATGTAAACTCTTTAACGGTAAATATATGATGAAAACTTTGTTTCTATTTAAAACTCTTTGTGTTGGTATTTGATCGAGAGATGTTTACCGATTCTTGACCTAGGTTTTCATCCAAACTTGTTTGTTAGCTAGAGATAGTAACGAATGATTTTGTTCACCATAAGGTTGAACCAAAAAGTTGTCATTTTGATAGATTGTGTTCGAGAGAAACAATGGATCAAAATGGCAAAACTCACAATGGGTGTTCGAGAGAAACGCATTGAGAGGACCTTGTGAAATTATTTGTCATCTAAAGGAGTTTATAAGATTGTTGACCGAGCAAATATTTGCAAAGCAATGTAATCATTGAAACCTAACTTTGACAATATTTCTCATATTAATCAAAACATAACTTTTACCGCAATTAATTACTTTGTATGCAAGATAACTTGATTAAAACCAAAACCCTAGTGTTACATTAAGTTAAGATTAATTCAACCATTGAACGGCAGTGATATCTTACAATCTCTGTGGATACGATAACAAAAACCCGACACGAAATATACATTTCAACAAAATGGCGCCGTTGCCGGGGATTGTAAATTGATATTGCGAGCATCGCAATGGTTGTTTAAGTTTTAGCTTGTGAATTTTTGACTTGTGCTTGTAATTTGTTTGGTTTAGTGTGCAGCTTACGTTTTATGCGAGGGCAAATCCCTGTGGACGAACTTCTTTTTGATCCTGAGATCGAGAGAACCGCAAGGAGGCTCAATAGCAAAACGAGACGTAGGAGGCAACAGGCTAGACAACGCCAAGAGCAAGGGGAAAGTTCTTCGACCACAAATCCACACCCATTCATACCAAACATGGAGCCACAACCACCACCACCTATTTCTACTCCATGTATCAATAGTCCAAGGAACACCGCTCAGTTTGCCAACCAAACAGGAAGGCAAGCTGAGATGAAGACGGGAACTCTGAATTTATTATATGGGAGTCCATTCACCGGAATGGACCATGAAGACCCATTTGCTTTTCTCACAAAATTTTATGAGATAGCATTGGCTGCCGGAGTGGATCAGGCTCAGGAGCTTCCGTTGTTCAGACGATTATTTCCCCACGCTTTGCTCGGTAAAGCAAAGGATTGGTACCTCGATCAAACACCAGCCGTAATGACAGACTGGAACGTTTTAGAAGAGAAATTCATTGAAAGATTTTTCTCTCATAACCGATTCATGGAATCAAAGACGGCCATCTCGGTGTTTTCTCAAGGAACCAGTGAATCTTTAAATGAAGCGTGGGAGAGATTCAAGTCCATGCTTAGGAAATGCAAAGGGCATGGATTTGATGAATTAACTCAAATCCATATCTTCAGAAATGGACTTCAACCAAACTGCAAAACGTTGTTGGATGCCACCTCGGGTGGCTCGTTGATGTCAAAGAGTGCCGAAGAAGCCACAAACATTATCAATCGCATGGCTCTAAATGATCTTCAGAGTCAAAGTCGTGGAAATTCTTTGAAGAAGGCGGGAGTGCTTGAGTTAGGGACGAATGATGCCATCCTTGCCCAAAACAAGCTCATCTCACAACAAGTGGAACTCTTAACGCAACAAATCAAAGAGTTAAGAGAACCGTCAAAAGCTAAACAAATAGCTTGTTGTGAACTTTGTAAAGGTGAACATGACACCGGATTTTGTCCACCTCCCGGTTTTGACGAAGTGAACTACATGGCCAATCAACGGGACTATCAACCGAGACAACAACAACCTTATCAACCACAACAACAACAACAACAACAACAATTCCAAGGGAACCAAGGGTTCCAACCTAGAAGCAACTATTATCATAACCAAGGTTATGGAGGTGGTTCTTCTAGCCGTCAAAACCCTCCCCAAAATCCGTATCAACCTCAACAACTGCCGGTCGTCAATTCTAAATTGGAAGAGACATTGACGCAATTCATGCAAATGTCAATGGCCAATCAAAAGAGTAATGACGCGGCCATAAAAAACCTTGAAACTCAAGTTGGGCAACTTGCCAAGCAACTCGCTGAACAACAAACCGGTCCTTCTTTTTCGGCTAATACGCAAACAAATCCTAAGGAGCATTGTAAGGCGATTATGACGAGAAGTGGAAGGGAGTTGGGTAGTGAAAATGAAAAAAGAGTGGAGAGTGAAAAAAGAGAGAAAGAGAAGGAGATTGAGGAGGAAATAGTAGAGGAAAATGTTGATGGTGAAGTAGGAGTGTGGAGTGATGAGGAAGTAGTTGAAAATAATAAAAATAATGGTGAAGTTGAAAAAGAAAAAGGTGTGGGGATTGAGGAAAATAAAAGTGATGAGGTAATAAGGGAGGTAGTGAAGAAGCCTAGATGGAAAAGTGCTAGAATTGCAAAGGGAAAGGAGGTAGTGAGCGCTACTCCGGTCCAAAATCTTCCTTACCCTCATGCTCCTTCCAAAAGGGAAAATGAACGGCATTACGCCCGGTTCATGGATATTTTTAAGCAATTACAAATTAACATTCCGTTTGCTGAAGCTTTGGAACAAATGCCAAAGTATGCCAAATTCATGAAGGACATACTGACCAAAAAGCGGAGGTATACGGAACCGGAGACCATCGTCCTTGATGCGAGCTGTAGTGCCATCATTCAAAGGACGCTTCCTAAGAAAGAGGTTGATCCGGGAAGAGTTACATTGCCGGTTAAGATTGGTGACGTTTATGTCGGGAAGGGACTTATTGACTTGGGGTCGAGCATAAATCTTATACCTTTGTCAATTATCAAGAGGCTTGGCAACATCGAGATTAAGTCCATCCGAATGACATTACAATTGGCGGATAAGTCGACGACCCATCCTCATGGCGTAGCCCAAGATGTGTTGGTGAAGGTCGACAACTTCTTTTTCCCGGTGGATTTTATTGTAATTGATATGGAGGAAGATGATGATGCTCCGCTCATATTGGGACGACCATTCATGAAGACCGCAAGAATGATGATTGATGTTGATGACGGTTTAATGAAGGTGCGTGTTCAAAATGAGGAGGTCACATTTGATCTATTCGAGGCGATGAAGCATTCCAAGGACAGAAATGATAGCTTTCGCATCGATGTGATCGAAGACGCTATTATGGAAGTTTCAAAGCATATCCACGAGATATCTCCTATGGAGTTAGCTCTCGACGACTCATTGGAGGTTTTCACTGTTGAAGAGGAGCTAGCTCTTGAGGAATGCTTAAAGGAACTTGATAGCTTGGAAGACCTACAACCGTGGGAAGTAGAGGAAGAAAATTTGAAGAAGGAGGTAATTGACGAGAAAGTGCCAATTGAATTAAAAGAGTTACCTTCGACTTTGAAATATGTGTTTCTAGATGAGACCGAGGCAAAGCCGGTCATCATAAGCAACCTTTTAACCAAAGAAGAAGAAGCCCGTCTAATCATTGTGCTAAAAACCAATCAAGAAGCTATGGGTTGGACTCTTTCCGATCTAAAAGGAATAAGTCCATCCTATTGTATGCACAAGATTTTGATGGAGGAGGATTTCAAGCCGGTAGCTCAACCACAACGCCGCTTAAATCCTATGATGAAAGAGGTTGTAAGAAAGGAAGTGGTGAAGCTTTTGGATGCGGGAATGATTTACCCGATCTCGGATAGTCCGTGGGTTAGCCCCGTGCACGTGGTTCCGAAGAAGGGTGGAATGACCGTAATCCGAAATGACAAAGACGAATTGATCCCGACTAAAGTTGCCACGGGGTGGAGAATGTGTATAGATTATAGACGGTTGAATACCGCGACTCGTAAGGACCATTTCCCACTCCCATTTATGGATCAAATGCTTGAAAGACTATCGGGCCAACAATACTATTGTTTTTTGGACGGCTACTCCGGGTACAACCAAATTGCGGTTGACCCGGTTGATCATGAGAAGACGGCTTTCACGTGTCCGTTTGGAGTGTTCGCATACAGAAAAATGCCTTTTGGGCTTTGCAATGCGCCGGCGACCTTCCAACGATGTGTCCAAGCTATTTTTGCCGATCTAATAGAGAAAACAATGGAAGTCTTCATGGATGACTTCTCGGTATTTGGTGGGACGTTTAGTCTATGCTTGACAAATTTGAAGACGGTGTTGGAGAGGTGTGTGAAGACCAATTTGGTGCTAAATTGGGAAAAGTGTCACTTCATGGTGACCGAGGGGATCGTGCTAGGCCACAAAGTCTCAAAAAGGGGGCTTGAAGTGGATAAAGCTAAGGTTGAAGTAATTGAAAAATTACCCCCTCCGGTGAATGTGAAGGGCATCCGTAGTTTTTTGGGGCACGCGGGGTTTTACCGGCGCTTCATCAAGGACTTCTCAAAGGTGGCTAAGCCTTTGAGCAATTTGCTCGCCAAAGATCAGGTATTTCTCTTCACCGAAGATTGTTTGCAAGCTTTTGAGGTTTTAAAAGAAAAATTGGTTACCGCTCCAATAATAGTCGCTCCCGATTGGAATGAAAATTTTGAACTAATGTGTGACGCGAGTGACTATGCTGTTGGAGCGGTACTTGGCCAAAGAAAGGACAAAACTTTTCATGCTATACATTATGCGAGTAAGGTTCTTAACGAGGCTCAAATAAATTATGCCACAACGGAAAAAGAACTACTCGCAATAGTGTATGCGCTAGAAAAGTTTAGGTCCTATCTTATAGGGTCTAAAGTCGTTGTGTATACCGACCACGCGGCGATTAAATATCTGCTAACCAAGCCGGATTCGAAGCAAAGGCTCATCCGTTGGATCCTCTTGTTACAAGAATTCGATGTCGAAATCAAAGACAAGAAGGGGTCGGAAAACTTGGTAGCGGATCATTTATCCCGCTTGGTGAATGTCGAGGTTACCGCATCTGAAAAGGAAATCCGGGAAGAATTTCCTGATGAAAAATTGTTTAAGGTTCAAGTTAGGCCGTGGTTTGCAGACTTTGCAAACCACAAGGCTAGTGGTTTTGTACCTGCCGACCTAACTTCGAACCAAAAGAGGAAGTTCCTTTCGGATGCGAAGTATTATGTTTGGGATGACCCATACTTGTTTAAGTTGGGTAGCGATAACCTGTTAAGGAGATGCGTAACTGGTGATGAAGCCCAGAGCATCCTTTGGCATTGTCACAACTCGCCTTATGGCGGACATTATAATGGGGTTAGAACGGCCACTAAAATTCTTCAATCGGGATTTTATTGGCCAACTATTTTCAAAGACGCACATACCCATGCGCAAAGTTGTGACAGTTGCCAAAGAAGTGGTGGGATAGGTAAGAGAGATGAGATGCCTCTCCAAAATATCCAAGAAGTGGAAGTGTTCGATTGTTGGGGCATAGATTTTGTTGGACCTTTCCCACCCTCTTACGGGAATGAGTACATGTTTGTAGCTGTTGATTATGTCTCTAAGTGGGTTGAGGCGATTGCCTCACCTCGGGCGGATGCCAAAACGGTGATAAAATTTTTAAAGAAAAACATCTTTTCCCGTTTTGGAACCCCCCGAGTGTTGATAAGTGACGGAGGGTCACACTTTTGCAACGCACCTTTGGAAACAATTCTAAAACATTATGGCGTGTCGCATAGGGTGACAACTCTGTATCACCCTCAGGCTAACGGGCAAGCGGAGGTCTCTAATCGAGAGATTAAGAGAATCCTAGAAAAAACCGTGTCCAATTCTAAAAAAGAGTGGTCCCAAAAATTGGACGAAGCATTATGGGCCTACCGTACGGCCTTTAAAGCTCCAATTGGCCTAACTCCGTTTCAATTGGTATTTGGTAAAACTTGCCATTTGCCGGTTGAATTGGAGCACAAGGCCTTGTGGGCCATAAAGTTTTTAAATTTTGAAAATAAGGCGGCCGGTGAAAAAAGGAAAGTACAACTTCTTGAGTTGGAGGAGATGCGCAATGCCGCATACCACTCAAGTTGGTTGTACAAGGAGAAAGCAAAGAAATATCACGACAAGAAGATCCGTAACAAAGAATTCGTGCCCGGACAATTGGTCTTATTGTTCAACTCCCGGTTGAAGTTGTTTCCCGGGAAGTTGAAATCAAAATGGTCCGGGCCATTTCGGGTGAAAGAAGTAAAAGAATACGGGGCCATTATCATTGAAGACATGGACGAGAAAGATAGTTGGACCGTGAATGGCCAACGATTGAAAGTGTATCTCGGCGGTCATGTGGATCGCGAGAGTTGTGCTCAGCCGCTCGATGCTCCTCTGTGAGCATCGCACCGTCGAGGTTAGCCGACGTTAAACAAGCGCTAGTTGGGAGGCACCCCAACATTGTAAGTATTTCCTGTTTTATGTTTCTGTTGTATTGAGTACCCTGTGCTGAAATCAAGCTGGATGACTTGCAAGTGCTGCATTTGCAAATGCACTTGCTGTCATGCTCGCTTGCAGCTCGCTAGGCGAGTCTGCAGCGAGCGCGCTCGCTGGCTGCTCGCTAGGCGAGGCAGTAGCGAGCGCACCAGTACTGTTCTATAAATTTCTCAGCAGGGCATTTTGCCCCAAACCCTCAAAAATATTCAGAGCTGTTCTGCTGAGAAAATTTTGCGAAACTTCTCTAACTCCCGCATTCGCATCGCTATCACCAACCCTCGCTCCTTCCTCTCGATTGCAAACTCTCTCCATTTTACATTTCCAAATCCGTGTACCAAAGGTTTGCCCTACTTCATTTTCTTTTTGTTTACTCTTAAATTCCAAATATGAATAGAAAATAGGAATGTGTAGTATGGGAAACATTGAGGTTGCATGTGATGTTTTGGGAGTTTGCAATGTTTGTATATTTAGGTTTTCAAATTGGGGATTTAGGATTACTTTAGGTTTTGCATGCAATTAGGCAATCCCCAATAGCATAGAACGATTCATTGTCATGAGAAATTATTAGGTTCTGTGTGGGAACCATTAGAGTACGGGTTTTGGGGAAAACATCTTTGAAAATGCAGAAAATCCCAAAACCCGTAAGGTTCGCTAGCAGCTCGCTAGGCGACCTGGGGCGAGAGTTCGCTGCAACTTCGCTAGGCGAAGCAGCAGCGAACATGACAGTATTTTGATTTATGTTTTAATGGCTAATTTGTGTGTTGGTGTGTGTTGTTTCTTTGTATCTTTTGCAGATGGAGTCTAGATCTGGAGCTGGTAAGAAAAGAAAGGGAGCTGCAACTACTTCCAGGACCGTGCCGATTCAATTCGACCAAGACAAGTTTGTAGGCCCGAAACAAGCGGCACGGTACATAGCTTTGGAAAAGAGAAAAATACTCCCTGAGAAGCGTTTTCTGATCAACCCACAAGGCACTTACAGAACTTTCGCCGGGTTGATAGATGCCAAAAAGTGGGATAGGTTGATAAGTCCCTTGGAGCATTACGACATTGCTACGGTGCGGGAGTTCTATGCTAACGCACTGCCCGACGACGACGAGCCCTTCACTTGGGTTTCTAGAGTTGCCGGGCGTGAAATTCCATTTGACAGGGATGCTATCAACCGAATCCTAGGGGAACCGCTCCAGCTGGGAGCTGATCAGAGAGACCAGTACCACACCGACCTCAGACTTCACAGAGATGTCCCTGCCATTACCGCCGACCTGCTTTTGCCTGGGAGATCGGTTGAGCCGAACCCATCTGGGGTTCCTGTGAGATATCACCGGGAGGACATGACTCCCATGGCTCAGCTGATCCTACTCTTGGTTTTGACCAACATCCAGCCCAAATCACACACTTCTACTGTGTCGATCCCAGTGGCACATTTAGTCCATTCCATTCTCACAAATGTTGAGATAGATGTCGCGAGGATAATCGCCAATGAGCTGAAGACCGTGGTTGAGAGCGGGCTTAAGTCAGGGGCTCGTGTTAATTGTCCCCTGGCCTTCCCGTGTTTGATTATGAGCTTATGTGTTCAGGCTCGGGTGAGACTTTCGTCTCGTGGGCAGGTTCGAATCCCGGCACCTATTGATGATAGGTATGTGGCTAAGTATTGTAGAGCTAAGACTTCTGGTGGCAGTGCAGCCTCAGGAAGTACTCGGGCTGCTGATGGTCCTAGTGCTTCTTCTCCCGGACTTGATCCGTACTTCCGGGCTGTTTGTGACTACAGTTTTGAGTGGATGGCAGCATCCCAACGAGCTATGATTGATTTGCACAGCGGTATGCAGAGGTTGGAGCTGCAAGGTAATGACCCCTCCGGTGCTCGAGCATTGTTAGCGCGTGAGCAGTTTATGCTTAACGCTAATTGGCCTGTGGACAGGCCAGTCTATGGTGAGGGGGTGGACGCTGAGGCTGCTGATGATGATGATGTTGATGATGAGGCTACCGATTCTGAGGCCGGTAGCGAGGAGGAGTCCTGAGCCCTTTGTGGGTTAAGTTTTTGTATTTGTATTTCAGTTTTTATTATGTCATTTCCATTTGTATTTTCGAATTTTGTATTTTGACCATGGGTTGTACTATTGGGGTGTTTTGTCCCCCACGAACAAATTTTTATTTTCAGTTAATGTTATTTAATTATGTTTTTAATTTTGTGTGTTTAATAAATTTTTGGTTGAATGAGTGGCAAACCCTTCTAGATTGGTTGCTCCTCAAGAAGTACCCAATGAAGGTGCATCCGAGCTTGGATGGCAATGATAAGAATAACAAGTGAATGAAGCTAAGGTACATGGTTACCGTCGGCTAGAATTTTAGAATGCATTAGGAACTTTACTCTTTTTGGTAAATTGAATATTGTCTTTGTGCAACATAATAGAATGAATGTTTCATCTAGAACTTAAAACCACAAATTGTGAGGAAACCTCCATTGTTCACTTAAATGCTGGATTCTAATAAGTTTTGTTGATTCATGTGATTCATGCTTTGTCTTTTACTATTGTGAAATTGTGGAAGCAATTAGAAATGATCAAGGCACTTGTTTTCTTTCGAGCACAACTACATCCAAAAACAACTTACCTGTGAGCAGAGAGAGTATTTGTTAACCCCTTTGAGCCTGAACAGTTGAATCTCGGCTTGTAATAAAGCGAGATCTCAAAAATCTTTTTTTTACACAACCCGGAAAATCTTGATTATTGTTCTTTTGCCGTAAAAAGTTAAGAGCATTCACTTAGGGTGTGGAAGAAATAAGTTGGGGAGAACGAAAAAGAATTGGTAAGTACCACAACTCTTGAAAAAGAAAAGAAAAACCGAGCAAGCATAGAAAAATATATGTATAGAAAATGTAGAAAATAAACATCTGTTTTGTATATTTGATGTGAAAGAAAAGAACAAAAATAGAAAGAATGAGAAAAAATGCTTGCTTGGAAGAAAAATAGTGAAAAATAAAAGTGGAGTTGTGGAATATGTGTTGTGAAGGTTACAAATAAGAAACAAAGGAAACAAAGTCGAGTAGTGTGAATAATACTGTGAATGTCTCTTTTGCATCGGCACTTTCGTTTCAATGGCCTTAGAAATGACCCTTGTTTGTTAACCTAACCAAGCTTCAACCGAAAAGCCCTTAGTGATCTTTTTGCTTCCACAGTAGCATTTTTAATTGATTAGACATTGTATGAATCTGTTTGATTTCTTCATTATTTGTTAGAGAGTGAGATTAGTCCCGCGGTTGCAAACGCGCAAAATCTTCATTCCTTATTCGAAGAGGAGAGATAGGATGATTCATTCAGAATAGTATTGTTGTAGATAGATAAATATTTTGCATTGCTATTTAAGTTTAAGTTCCTAGGTATTATTTTATTCGAACCGTTGGGAACTTGTATATGCGAATTTCGCTTGTGTTTGAGCCGTTTATCCAACTTCGGAGAAACCGTTTCTTAATGCAAATCCTCTTGTCTTTCAAGAGGCATACTTTGCTTGAGGACAAGCAAGAATCTAGTTGGGGAGAGTTGTTAGATGCCCAAAAGTGCTTATTTGAGCTATCATATGTGGGCATCTTTCACTCTTTTGCCTTGCTAAAATTGTCAAAATCACATTTGTTTTACATGGAATGCGTTACATTGATAAACAAGCTTGGTGCCTTTGATGTGTGTGTTATTGTGCAGGAAAGGCATGAATTAATTGATAATAAAGACACAAGAGAATTGGCAAAGGAACCAAAGAAAAGGAGCATTTCATCTGCCTGCTCGCTAGGCGAGGCTGTGGCGAAGAATGGGTTCGCTAGGCGAGCTCCTGGCGAACAGCTCCAGTAAATTAGCAAATTAATTCGCTAGGCGAGCTCAAGGCGAAGTTTGCAGCGAATTCATTCTGATTTGGTGAAAAGTGCAGCCAACACTCACTCGCTAGGCGAGGCTCTAGCGAGTCCCCAGCGAGCATTCCAGTAGCAAAACTTCTCAACCTCGCTGGGGCGAGCTTGAGGCGTTTCCTTCGCTAGGCGAACATGACAGTTCACCAACGCCCTGTTTTCTCTGGGCGCAGGGGCCTTTTATGCTCATATTTGACCTTCGCTAGGCGAGCCATTCTGCTCGCCTAGCGAACATGACAGTTCTGCACTTGTCTATAAGTAGCAGGTGCCACTTTTGGGCACCATACCTCATTTTTACCAACTTTTCCATTTTTTGTACTTTCTTCTAGATATTTTACAGCATTGTTTTGTGGGAGCTTTTATGCCCTAATTTCATTTCTCTTCATCTAGCAACCATCTTCCACAAAAAGAAGGTGGATTCCCATCCAACTTCGATTATCCGACTTGGATGTTGATCAACCTTCTTTCCTTACTTGCCGACCAAGCTACCATGAAAATGAGTAGCTAAGTCATCCATTTGTCAAGGTTAGATGTAGGTGATTTCTAGCTTTGTGTGTAAATGTAAGGATCCTCATATGTAAACTCTTTAACGGTAAATATATGATGAAAACTTTGTTTCTATTTAAAACTCTTTGTGTTGGTATTTGATCGAGAGATGTTTACCGATTCTTGACCTAGGTTTTCATCCAAACTTGTTTGTTAGCTAGAGATAGTAACGAATGATTTTGTTCACCATAAGGTTGAACCAAAAAGTTGTCATTTTGATAGATTGTGTTCGAGAGAAACAATGGATCAAAATGGCAAAACTCACAATGGGTGTTCGAGAGAAACGCATTGAGAGGACCTTGTGAAATTATTTGTCATCTAAAGGAGTTTATAAGATTGTTGACCGAGCAAATATATGCAAAGCAATGTAATCATTGAAACCTAACTTTGACAATATTTCTCATATTAATCAAAACATAACTTTTACCGCAATTAATTACTTTGTATGCAAGATAACTTGATTAAAACCAAAACCCTAGTGTTACATTAAGTTAAGATTAATTCAACCATTGAACGGCAGTGATATCTTACAATCTCTGTGGATACGATAACAAAAACCCGACACGAAATATACATTTCAACAAAACCCTCAATGAAGAACATGGTAAAATTTTCAAATGACAATACTCTAGCAACTGGAGGTATTGGTGATGTTCTAATTATGAGGAAGAATAGCAAGAGGTCAATAAATTACAATGTACTGTACATACCAGGAATGAAAAGCAATTTGCTCAACATAGGGCAGTTAGTCGGAAAGAACTACAAAGTGTTGATCATGATAAGAGTTCTCGACTCAGGTGGAAAGTTAATCTTGAAGGCACATATGTCTCAGAATATAGCCTTCAAGATTAAACATAATGTGATGTAGCACAAGTTCCTTGCAACTACAACTAGCAAGGATGAATGGATATGGAATTATAGACTTGACCATCTCAATTTTAAAGACATCAAATATCTAAAGAGAAGAAATATGGTCTCAGGGTTTGTAGCGGGGTATTCGTTACCTTTAGATTTATTGACTAAATCAAAAGTAAACCATACAAGTCGAGTCGCCACCGCACTTCTATTTATCCAAAGGAAAGGTTAGAAAGCGGAAAAAAAACCGAGAAGTTTTATCGAATCAAAAACTAATAAAAATGTCAGAGATCAGGGTAAGGGGGTTGGTTATGCAATGTGAAGGTTTTAAGCACCCAAAACATCCTAGGTACTCCTAGGGAGCCCTTTTCACAATTTGTTGTAAGGTAGGTTGGTATTTGTGAAAATTATTTGTGCAAACATGATTGGGGAGATAAGAGAAGAATATACAAGTTATTTACAATTTTTGTGTTTGAATGGATAAACCCACTGCCTACGTACCATCTTAAAAAAGATTAGGATTAAAGGTCAAAAGCAAATGAATAATATGTACAAGAATATTAAATTGCATAAATGTAAAGTGCAAGAATTAAATGTTAATGGTCAATTGTTAGTGTTAGTGTTCCATAAGACAATTTAGCGCTATGTTAAGCAATCGTAAGTGGATTAATGTAGTAGTCACACCTATCTGAGGCCGGTCAATAAAAATATAGGCAACAACACAAGTTAGAGATCTTGATTAGTGAATCAAGCTCCTACAACTTGCCATGCTAAAAGAAAATGAGAAATGATCTTGTATTGATTTAGGTTCTTTGCTTGATTAGGAGGCAACCTATCCTTAATGCAAAGCCATTCACTTGATCTATGATCAAGATGAATTAGATTTGAACCAAGGAAGGTTAAACCTCTCATTCATCAAGGCTAACCACCAATCTTTAACTCATTGATCAAAGAAAAGAAAAAGATGAAGAAGGAGATGAATAAGAAGGAACATTAATGGTAATTCAAATGAAGTAATCAACATACATTGACCAAAGATAGATGGAATCAATGTCAAACATTAATAAACAGAAGCAAAATGAAACTTAGAAGTCAAGAAACAAACAAAATATTTTTGGTATTTTTTGAAATTAAAATAATACTTGAATTAAAATAAACAATGAAAGGTCAAACTTCAAATCCATTTCAAATCAACTTTAAAAAAGTCCAAATGGATCATCCTAAGTTCAACAAGGTCAAACAAAGTTTGACAAAAAATTTCAGCATTTTTAGAAACCAGAAACTATTTTTAATCAATTAGAAATGTATAAAAATAACCTAATTGAATTAAAATCTCAAATAAATCTCAAATTAATTAATAAATTGATAAGAATATTTTTCATAGATCCATCATCATTCAAAGAGGTTGAGAAAAATATTTTTGTATTTTTTGGATATCAAAAACTATTTAAAATGAATTAAAAATAACTAGAAAAGAGAAAATTCATAAAAAATATCAAATGATAAAATAAAAAATATTAAAAATCATTTTTAGAAACTAGAATTAAAAAGTGAAATAATGTAATTGGTCTCACATTTTTTGGAATTAAGATGAATGAGATATGATTTTTTGAAATGAAATGGAATAAAAGAAATAAAATGGAAATTAAAATCAGAAATAAAAAAATAGGAAAAACGTGAGGCGTTGGATATAAGCTCATTAATTGAGTTGGCCCATCAAGCGGTTCCCAGGCGCGCATCCACCAAACGCGCTAGTCAATGCAAAGCAGGTAGCCATTTAAAAAGTCATAACAAGAGATGGTCCAGATTAGATTTGGAAACGAGATCTAAGGGTTGTGGTTTGATCTGGGGCTGGGACGGTGGTGTGCACCACCGTCTTCTCCGGCGAACTCATCAGCGCCGGTGAGAGTTGCAGACATGGCAACCTCAACCAAATGCCATGATCTATACAACAATGGAAAGCTAGGGTGATGTATATCACCCCTGTATCATCTATTTTCTCTCTAGACCTCCATGGAAAGAGAAATCAGAGGTTGAAAATTATAATGTTCAACTGAAACTTAATGGATTTTCAAAATTCAAAGCATCAATCAATTGCCTCTGATGAAAGGACTTCAGCCAACCCAATAAATGCAAGAAAAAAGCTATAAACAAAGAGATTCGAAGAAGGAAAGTTTGAATATCCACCTCTGAAATGTGGATCTTGAGAGCACGATTCTCCTCAGCTAATGCTTGCAGTATGATCTAGTGATGGAGAGGAAGCAACGTCAAGGAATTATGAATCTGAAACTCAACCAATGTAGTTGAAATTCAGATCTGAATATTTGAAAAGAAAGTGAGAATTCCTTTACGTGAGGCTATGGAGGGAGTTGTGCAGCATAACAGGCGCCTTCAGGTTGCTCAATTGTGAAGCCTAGCACTCCTATTTATAGCAATTGGCAAGGCAATGCATGAGCAAAGTGTGTGCATGAATGAAGAGGGCCTCCATGCATGGGCCTGTACAGGCGCATGGAGGGCCCAATTCTCATTGAAAATGAATGTTGGTATCACATTTAGGTGAAATGGATGTGCAAAAATGATGTCATGCGCTTGTGCAATGTGTTTTCAACTTGTTTCCAAAAATGCACTAAAATGTTATCCTCTTCGAAAATGCCACCTCCAAAAATAGAACATGGCCTTATGGGTAATGGTTGGAAAGCTCTTGGCATGAGGATCAATTGTTATGTTGGGAAAAACTTCATTTGAAATTGGGAAATTGGTGAAAATTGATCATGAAGTGCAAGGTGTAAAACATGTGTATGTGAAAATTTCCAAAAATGATCAACTTCAAGCCCTTCTGTTTCACTGATGCAAGCTCCAAATGACAAACCCTTAAACATGAAAGTTGTAGATCTTTTCAAGATAATCAATTTGGACTCAAATTTTGCATCATTTGGATTTCTTATGAGGAAGTTATGGGCACTTGAAGTTGGACTTTTTCACATTTCAATGCCTTTGGTCCAAAGTGACCTATAATGTTTTGCATTATCATATGTATTTATTTTAGGATTATGAAAATTTGTTCAACATAAAAAATGAATTATACATCTTAAACTTTCCAATTCAATTGATCCCACCTCAAAATCATGAAAAATGAATGAGTTATGTTCTTGGGAAGTTGACCCAAAATTAGGGTTTCAGTCAAAATGACCTATAATGTTTTGAAATGGATGATGACCTTCCAAGCTTCAAATCAATTTTTTATGAACATGAAAGTTGTTCATATGGTTATTAATAACATTGTTTCTCTTGGGGTCATATACATTTGACAAACACATTAAAAGTTAGGTCTCAGTGTACTTCAAAATAGTTAGATGAATTGACTAATCAACTTCTCAAGTCCATACCTCAAATCTTGATGAATTAATGATTGAGGTCATTCAAATAAGCTCAAATATGAATTAAATGATAAATTAAAGAACTTCCCTTGATAGTATTTGATCATAGGTTGAGGTTGCTTCATGAGTAAGGCACAATTGATGCACAGTTGAATTAGGGTTTCCTTGGGAAACAATTCTCAAGCCCTTTGGTTTATCTTGATCAAATTGACAAATTGAGATACTTGGGAGGCATATATGAAGATTGAGAGCTTGGGAACCATTGTCATGCTTGCTTTCATCTTCACCTGGCCATATCAATGAGCATAGGGTCTCCTAAAAGCCTCAGATCTTATGATTGTTCAATCTACAAAACAAAAGATGTTAATGACATATTTTTGTGCTTTTTGGTTAGTAATCAAAGTAAGAAAAGCAATAATATACAATTCAAGCATGCTTGGTGGTCTCAAACCAACTCACAAGTGTTCCCACCCAAAGGTTAGGAGCCAAGATGCTATGATCTTTGAGGCAAGATGCAAATCCAATGTTATGATACCATGAGGGATCTTAGGGTCAAAATTGGGGTCTTACAGATGCCCCTATTTAAGGTCATTCTAGCCGGAGATATGAAGGTTAAAATCTTCGTCTCGACGAGGTAGAATGGGTTTAAATAATAACAAAGAGACGAATTTTGGTCCCTAAGAGACCTCATGATGCAAATGTATGTATGCAAAAGGTAATACTCTATGGGGATATGTGTCCACAAAGGAGAAAGAAATCGAAAGAAACTGAAATTCTATATGAGTAATGCTCTCATAAATGGGACAGAGACTCTAGGGAGTAAAGGGGATAAAAAAGGGAATAAAATGCATGAGCAGGTCACGACTTAAAACTTGCTGAGAGACACGAAGGAATTCTATGAAAATGAATCAATGGAAAGACTCGAGCTGACGCAAAGATGCATGTATTGGGGAATATGCCAATACAGCAAAAACTATCCATAAAGGACACCTCGGATAAAAACCCGGACTCAGGCTGAGAAAATCCAGCAAGGGACTCCGATGGGGAATGTCCAAAGAGGACCCAGCTGAGGAAACAACAGAATGAGGTATTACTGGTTACTGGGTAATAAGCTCAAAGAGACATATGATCAAATCACCGGTATAAGGGTGAGAGATATCAATCATCCAAAACCTCTGAGGAAGACCCGAAAAGGTACATTTCAACTCAGGAAAATCTGACTCCATAGGGGACAAAAGTCATAATAGGGAGCAGAAGGAAGGAACACCAAGGACACCGGTTACTGGGCATATAATAGGTGACCATCCAGGCGTGAATTGGGGAATGTTTCCAAAACACTCATCATCCGAAAGGAGGGCTTAAAAAGCAAACTCAATTACAAGATGGGTATCCGATTCCGTGAGGAAATACGAATCTTACTCGACTGGGGAAGAAAAAGACTTCGACTGAAGAGCGCATGAGATATATTATCTATTACCATCAGAACGTAGATAACATACTCGCATGGAAGATTATCCACAACCGGCTACTAGGTTAATAGAGGATAAATCGACCGAAAAGAAAGGACATCAGGATACCGACTACTGGGTACAGAATGATGACCAATCAAAGGGGAGAAAACAATCATTACCGAATAAGGGTAAATGAAAGATGACTCGCTGGGGATACATTGGCAAAAGCAATGACCCAGGAGATATATCACCGGTTACTGGGAGATATACTCAAAATGAAGGAATATCAATACCGAATATTGGATAAAGATAACCAACAAAGAGGGGATTACATCTACCGGCTACTGGGTAAAAAACCACAGAAGAAAGTAACTGTCATCGGTTAGGATGAACAAAAATCAAGGGTTAACTCTGCAAGGGGATAAAAATGGGGTTTACAACTACCAGTTACTGGGTAGAAAACCGCAGAAATAGGACTTACAATTACCAGTCACTGGGTAGAAGGCCAAAAACTCCGTCGGGGAAAAGATGGACAATTACTGGCTACTGAGCAATCATTCATCTAAACTACGGGGAAACTGTAAAGGGAAATAACAAGAGGAGTCAATCTAGGAACAAACTAGAAAGACCACAAGGAAACAAGACTCGACCCAATGAGGATATAACTCAGGGGGAGTAATTCCATCCCAATACATATTTAGGGAGGAAACTGAAACAACAATCATCCACGAGGACATAACTCAGTGGGGAATATGGAAGAAAGGGTAGACGCTTTCTGCCTATGGGGCTGACTCTATGTGGAGAAATCATACACAAACATCTGCTAGGGGAGATATGCATCACCAAATAGCAGGAGACAACAAACAAAGATATATGGCAAAAGGTGCAACATGAATATCTGAATGTTATAATTATGCATGTGTATGCGTGATTTATGTATGATGAGTGCTGACAAACAGACACATCTAACACGAACAGGTCCAAGAATCAATGGACAAACATCCGGTACTACATCTGGAAAGAGAAAAGCCAGGCCCACCGGGGAGACTCCCAATCTGACGGGGGCAACAGAAACCAGGAAACACTGATATCTACAGGGAATAAAATCCGATGATGAGGATGATCAAAGCCCATCCTGCTGGAGATTAATGTAGACGAGTCCACTTGGGATAAGCTACAAACCAAAATATTGAGAATTCCACTCATGTTGGGGATTTCTTGCTCACTCTGCGGGAGAAGTCCAATGAGGGAAGACCAATTTCCTCGAAAAGATAGCATATTAATTTATCAATTTATAAGGGATTTTAGGTCTATCCAACCAAGGGATGACAACTATATAATTTATAACATAAATGCTAAATCCAGCCTTACTGAGGAGTTAGAATATTGAGGCCAAACTCCAAACTCTCTCAGGGGATCTGGTGGAGTTAGAAATATACTTCTCTAAACAAATCAGGACCAAAACTCCAGACTCTTTGGGGATTTGGTGATGCATGTTTCTTTTGTGCTCGCGGAGGAGACAACCTGAAAGATGATGAAGAGGATACAGGTATGCTGGGAATATGAACAAATGTCCTACCCTTTTGGCGATCATACTATCCTTGGGAGAGCACCGAAGATGTCCCCATTATCCTTTTTGTCATTGTGAATGTTCACTTTGTTTAAAAAAAATTATAAAAGTTTTGTTTATTTAAAACAATGATATTTTATCAATTAAAAACATGCAAATATTTGTTGAATAGAAACAAATAAGAGTGCAAAGAATTGGATAAAGGCTCAAATTTATTTGATGGAATGGTAGTCTGCAAATGGCAAGACTCCATGGATCTTTACAAATTTGAAATTGGTGATATATATTAGAAAAGGGCTACATTGAACATAATGACCATTTCTCCACCAACTCTGAATCCGATGTATTTGAAGCTTCAGTTGACGATGACTGAGCGAAATTCCTTGTCAGATGACAGTTGTAGAACAAAGTCTTGTCAGGATGCAGTTACTTGCCAAATCCCTAATTTTTGCCTAGATTGCCCCAGGGTGAGGTATTCAATCTAACGGGATATATATTCATTTTTTATGTCTCTAACTTTTTCCTGGATCGCCCTTTCGGGTTTTCAATACACCGAGACGCTCATTTTTGCCTAAGCTGCCCTTTCGAGTTTTCAACTTAGCGAGCTATTCTGTTTTTATTTAGGCGAAGCATTTCTTGTCTGCATCTGAATTCACAGGACGAGTGAAATCCTCCCCATCCATAGTTGTAAGTATCAAAGCACCGCCTGAAAAGGCTCTCTTAACAACATATGGACCTTCATAGTTTGGAGTTCACTTGCCCCTGGAATCGGGCACGAAAGACAAGACTTTCTTGAGCACAAGGTCACCTTCTCAGAACACACGAGGCTTGACCTTCTTATCAAAGGCTTTCTTCATCCTTTGTTGATATAACTGGCCATGGCACATGGCAGTCAATCTCTTCTCTTCAATCAAGTTCAACTGGTCGTAACGACTCTGAACCCATTCAGCCTCAGTCAACTTGGCTTCCATCAAGACTCTCATTGATGGGATCTCCACCTCTACTTGAGCATAGCCTCCATGCCGTATACAAGAGAGAAAAAGGTTGCCCCTGTTGAAGTGCGAACAGATGTACGATAACCATGCAAGGCAAACGGCAACATCTCATGCCAATCTTTGTATGTAACAACCATCTTGTGGATAATCTTCTTGATGTTATTATTAGCAGCTTCAACGGCACACCATAACAACATATGAGTTGATTCTTGATAAACTTCACAACTACATGCCTGGTCACGTTAGCATACGATGTCGCTTCAACCCACTTGGTGAAGTAATCAATAGCTACGAGAATAAATTTGTGACCGTTGGACGCTTTCGGTTCTATCATGCCAATCATGTCAATTCCCCACATGGAGAAAGGCCATGGTGATGAAATCACGTTCAGAAGTGTAGGGGGAATATGAATCTTATCTGCATAAATCTGACACTTGTGGCATTTCTTCACATACTTGCAGCAGTCAGACTCCATTATCAGCCAATAGTAGCCTGCTCTCAACATCTTCCTTGCCATGGCATGTCCATTGGAATGAGTACCAAATGAACCCTCATGGACTTCAGTCATTAACAGGTCTGCTTCGTGTCTATCCATGCATATGAGCAGAACCATGTCAAAATTCCTCTTGTAAAGCACATCGCCATTGAGGTAGAAGCTGCCAGATAATCTCCTCAAGGTCTTTCTATCCTTCACAGATGCCCCAGGCGGGTAAATCTGACTCTGAAGAAAGCACTTGATATCATAATACCATGGCTTATCATCCTTCACTTCTTCTACTGCAAATACATGAGCTGGTCTATCCAAGCGCATCACAGTGATATTGGGAACCTCATTCCAGAGTCTCACCATAATCATTGAAGCAAGTGTAGCAAGCGCATCTGCCATCCAATTCTCATCTCGAGGAATATGATGGAAGTCAACCTCAGTAAAGAAAGTTGAAATCCTCCTCGCATAATCTCTGTATGGGATGAGGCCAGGCTGATTCGTCTCCCATTCACCCTTAATCTGATTAACAACAAGGGCCGAATCACCGTAAACATCAAGATGCTTGATCCTAAGATCAATACACTCTTCCAATCCCATAATACAGGCCTCATACTCCGCCATATTATTCGTGCATTTGAAAGTTAACCTTGTTGTAAAAGGAAAATGTGTGCCCTGAGGAGTAATAATCACTGCCCCAATACCATTTCCATATTGATTTACAGCGCCATCAAACACCATGCTCCATCGGGAACCAAGTTCTGGCCCTTTATCAAGCGTAGGCTCATCGCAATCTTTCATTTTCAAATACAGAATCTCCTCATCTGGGAAGTCATATTGAACTGACTGATAATCCTCAATTGGTTGATGTGCCAAGTGGTCAACCAAGATACTACATTTAATAACTTTCTAAGCTCGATACTTAATGTCATACTCAGATGACAACATCTGCCAACGGGCAATCCTCCCAGTTAAAGCAGTCTTCTCAAAGATATACTTGATTGGATCCATTTTGGATATCAACCAAGTTGTATAATTCAACATATACTGGCGTAAGCGCTTAGCATCCCAAGCCAGAGCACAGCATGTCTTCTCAAACATTGAGTATCGGGACTCACAATCAGTGAACTTCTTACTCAGGTAGTAAATAGCATATTCCTTCTTCCGTGATTCGTCTTGCTGACCAAGGACACAACCCATAGAGTCTTCAAGAACTGTCAGATACATAATCAAGGGTCTCCCTTCCACAGGCGGAGACAGAATCGGAGGTTCAGACATATACTCTTTAATACTGTCAAAGGATTTTTGGAAATCCTCGGTCCAATCATGACGCTGATCTTTCCGGAGGAGCTTGAATATCGGCGCACATGTGGCAGTCATGTGGGATATAAATCTGGAGATATAATTCAAGCGGCCAAGAAAACCTCGGACTTGCTTCTCAGTTTTGGGCGCAAGCATCTCTTGTATTGCTTTGACCTTGGCAGGATCAACTTCAATACCTCTCTCACTGACAATAAAGCACAATAACTTGCCGGAACGGACTCCAAATGTACACTTGTTAGGATTCAGACGAAGCTTATACTTCCTCAAACGCTGAAAAAGCTTCAACAAGTGATCTACATGTTCATCTTCCGTTCTTGACTTTGCAATCATATCATCAACATACACCTCGATCTCTTTGTGCATCATATCATGAAACAAGGTAGTCATAGCTCGTTGATACGTGGCTCCGACGTTCTTCAAACCGAAGGGCATCACTCGATAACAGAATGTTCCCCAAGGTGTGATGAATGTTGTCTTCTCCATATCCTCGGGTGCCATTTTAATTTAATTATATCCGGAAAATCCGTCCATAAATGAGAAGACATTGAATTTAGCTGTATTATCTACCAACATATCAATATGTGGTAAAGGAAAATTGTCTTTCGGACTAGCTTTATTCAAGTCTCGATAGTTCACACACATTCGGACTTTTCCATCTTTCTTAGGCACGGGTACAATATTGGCCACCCATTGAGGATATGTAGAAGTCACCAGAAACCCAGCATTAATTTGCTTCTGAACTTCCTCTTTAATCTTCACTTCCATATCAGGATGAGTTCTTCTGAGCTTCTGCTTAACAGGCATGCACTCAAGCTTCAAAGGCGGGAAATATTGCACGATATCCGTATCTAGACCAGGTTTGTCTTCATATGACCAGGCAAAGACGTCGAGGTATTCTCGTAGCAACTCAATCAACCCCTTCTTAACAGATTCTTCTAGGAGTGCCCCAATCTTCACCTCTCGAACATAATTCTCAGACCCCAAGTTGACTGTTTCCAGATTCTCAAGATGAGGCTGAATGATCTTCTCTTCGTGCTCAAGCAGACGGGTAATCTCGTCAGGAATCTCTTCAACATCATCTTCCTCTGCCTCAAATATAGGGAACTCAAAGTTGGGAGATGGTGTTGGATCATTATGTTCAATGAGTTTGATCAACCTGCATAATGATTTTGGATATAAAAGAGATTTTAGAATTCAAACAAGGCAAATCATTATGCAGATGAAAAGATTGATTTTATTCTATTTTTTAGGGTTTTATGTGATCACCAATTTCATGCAAAAAGCAAAAAGTGAAAATAATTGGGAAAACAAACATTTAACATGAATTTATTGAATGAAATATCATTGTATTTATGAGCTAACAATGTCATCACTCCTCCTTTTGGCATGGGAGAAGGGTTTTTAAACAAACAGCGAACATTACGTTGACTTATGGATGACTGTTGGAACATCAACAGCGACCCAGTTATTGCAGACCCCTCCAGGGATGACAAAGTTGCCAGAATCCTCCTCTGCACCCTCTTCCACAACAGCAGCAGCTTCCTCGTCTTGGACGGTGTGGTTGAACCCACCACTCTGAAACAGTTCATGCTTGTTGAAGTTGCCTGAAGAATACCCTATGCCAGCCCGGGATTTATTATCTTCTATCTTGATCATTTGTCCTAAACCAGTAGTTGTGCCATGCTCAATGGCCAACTTCGCATCATTGTAGGACGCAAATGAAGAAGTTCCTTTCTTAGAAGGCTCAACAATAGATAAAGCTTGGAACAACGTCCCAACTTCATCCTCAGCGTCTATATAAGAAAAGGAAGACAGATGGCTAACCAAGAGAGCCTTCTCTCCCCCTACCACCACCAACTTCTTGTTCTTGACAAATTTCAATTTTTGGTGTAGGGTGGATGTCACGGCACCTGCCTCGTGAATCCATGGTCTGCCCAACAAACAGCTATATGATGGGTGGATATCCATGACCTGAAAAGTGATCTGGAAATCACTTGGTCCAATCTTGACTGGGAGCTCAACCTCTCCAATCACAGTTTTGCGGGATCCATCAAAAGCTTTTACCACCACTCCACTCTGCCTCATGGGAGGCCCCTGGTATGACAATCTAGCCATAGTGGATTTTGGCAACACATTCAGTGATGATCCAGTGTCTACCAGCACATTAGACATGGCATCATCCTTGCAGCTCATAGATATGTGAAGTGCAAAATTATGGTCTCTTCCCTCCTCAGGGAGATCAGCATCACAAAAACTCAGGTTGTTACAAGCGGTAATGTTTGCAACATTACTATCGAATTGTTCTATTATGACATCATGATCTACATACGCCACATCCAACACCTTCTGCAGAGCTTCACGGTGTGGTTCTGAGTTCATTAGCAAAGATAACACAGAGATCTTTGATGGCGTTTGTAGAAGCTGATCTACAACGTTGTATTCACTCCTCTTGATGAGCCTCAGCATCTCATCACAGTCCTCTTTCATTGTGCCATTCTGACCAGCAGGGACAAGAGTTCTTACAGCGATGGCAGATTTATTAGCAACAAGTGCCGGATTCGGAGCAACAACAGAATTTCCAACCGGACGAACAACGCAATCAGCAATATCAGCCCTTCTGATGTCAGCCTGGGGTTTCGGCGGAACCGAGAAAACACGACCACTACGGGTCAGGCCGCTGACATCAATGATATTAACAACAGAGGTAGAGGGTAGGGGCACCTCCTTCCCATCTTCCAATGCCACAACATTGTAACGATAGGGGACAACCTTATTAGAAGAATACGGCATAGGGCCAGTTGGTTTAATTATGAGAGAGGGAGAAGCCTTTTGTTTGCTGCCATCATATCGGATGACAACAGGCTCTGGGATCTTGAACACTGGTGATATCACATTAACTTCATCATCCCCATCGTGATTATGAAGTATTTCAATTACACCTTCATCCAGCATTTCTTGAATGTTTTTTCGAACTTGACGACACCCCCTCTGATTGACAGTGCAGACTCGACATCTATCATGGTCATGCTCATAGTGACTGTATTCACACAACAGTCTGTGAATCTCGACCAAAGATTGTCGAATATGGCTGACATATCTGACCTTGTATTTACTAGGGCAGCCCTGAACCATGTTAACAGCAGATTTCCCATGCTCTGGCAATGGATTCTTCTTGACGTTGGGACCTATGTCCTCGAAACACAAGATACCACTTCTCACAAGGTCTTGAACCTTGGTCTTCAGTGGGTAGCAATTTTCCACGTCATGTCCGGGGGCACCGGAATGATAAACACAATATAGCTCGGGCTTATACCACCCCTGAGGGTTGGTATGTATAGTCGATGGGTCACGTGAAGTGATCAGTTTCCTCTCAATCAAAGAGGGATATAGCTCTGCGTAGGTCATGGGAATAGGATCAAAAGTGACCCTTTTCCTCTCATGGCTTGTACTGGTCTGATTACTGTTTCGAGGCTGGTAGGCCTGCTGTTGAGGACAATGTTGTTGTTGTTGATATTGTTGATATTGTTGTTGCTGGTTATTATTATGCTGATAGTGCTGGTTTTCTCTAAAAACAGGTGCTATATGAGCCACCTGATGCTGATTACCGGCGGGACGCACGGTCTTCCTCCTTACAGAGGGTCTTCTGGGTTTGATATGGGAGGTCACAACATGTGCCTCACCATCTTTCTTCTTTCCAAACGCCCCATATTGTTTGGCAGAAGATCATTCTTCTTTAGTCAGACGCCCTTCCCTGACTCCTTCCTCCAGACGCATCCCCATGTTCACCATCTCGGTGAAGTCAGAAGGAGCGTTGGCAATCATCCGCTCATAATAAAATGAGCTCAAGGTCTTCAGGAAGATCTTGGTCATTTCTTTTTCTTCCAACGGAGGCACAATCTGTGCAGCTAGTTCTCGCCACCTCTGGGCGTACTCCTTGAAAGTTTCCTTGTCCTTCTGGGATATGGCTCTCAATTGATCCCTATCGGGAGCCATATCCACGTTATATTTGTATTGCTTGACGAAAGCTTTGCCAAGATCATTGAAGGATCGGATGTTCGCGCTGTCCAAACCCATGTACCATCTCATGGCGACACCGGACAGGCTGTCCTATAAATAATGAATGAGGAGATGATCATTGTCGGTCTGAGTCGACATTTTCCTTGCATACATAACCAAGTGGCTGAGAGGGCAAGTGTTCCCCTTGTACTTTTCAAAGTCATGTACTTTGAATTTTACAGGGATTTTGACATTAGGAACCAGGCAGAGTTCGGCAACAGACTTGCCAGAGAGGTCCTTTCCTCTTAGAGTTTTGAGTTCCTTGCGGAGCTCAAGAAATTGATCGTTCATTGCATCCATCTTTTCATACACATCTGGACCCTCAGGCGGCTCAGAGTGGTAGATGGTGTCGTCTACTCTTGGCATATTATGCACGACCGGAGGTGGAACGGCGAGGACCAGGCTAGATGCCGGCAGAGAAGCAAACGTGGGGGCGAGACCCTCCGGAACAAAATTTGCGGGCATCCCCCAGGGAAACCTGGCTGGCATAACAGTTGGCGCAAAATACGCACTAGCAGCAGGCACTGTTGAAGAGGCAATCTCAGAGATGTCTGTCCTCTGGGGAGGAGTTGAAGGCGTTGGAGATGACTGGCTTTGGGCGGTCATGAAAGACTCCATCAGGGCAGTCAATCTGGCCACTTCCTCCTTCAGCTCTCTGTTCTCTTGCTCTAAGTGATCCATCAGTCTTGAAGTGTTGGCTCTGGTGTAGTACCGGTGAGTCAACTTGTCTTCAAAATAAATGAAGAACACAGAGTTAGACCATCGAACAAGAAGCCTGGAGCAAAACCTGCTTATGCATATGATGCATGCAATGCTTGTGCATATGATTTATTTTTATTTATCAGAGGAACTTTAGAGTCCTATTTGCAAATATTGAAAATATTAATTATTTGGACATATATGGCAATATCACATCAATAATATCTGGAAAATATTTTTACACCGAAGAAGTACAGTCTTGGAACCAAATACAATACAAGAGAGAAGGAAAATGAACATCCTATGGACCCCTAGAAACAATCGTCTAAAGCTCTAGAGACCGGAAGATAAGCTGCACGAAGCCTCTTCACCTCTCGCTCATAAGTTGCTTCCATATCTGCCTTCTCTTTGGCGAGTCGATCGTATTTCCTCTTCCAAAACTTGGAAGACTGAGGAATAAGAGAAGTCACCACATCATCAGGCTCATCGATAACCTGATGCTCAAGAAACTCTATCAAAGCATCCTTATCTCTAAGTTGCTGAAGTAGCTCCTCTCGTTCACGGATCCAAGCACGCGAACAGTCTTTGTCTCTCAACTCCTCTACTCCTTGGTCAGGGAGGGCTGGAGGCCCAGCCATAACCAAAGGTGTAGGTCTTGGATACTCGTAAGGCATAAGATACTCGGAAGCTCTCCTCCTAACCCACGAGGTGTAGGGTTCCAAAGCAATACAGTTCTTCGGACCAAGCTCCTTCCTTCCCTTCCTATGGATCTTGCGCCAAGCGCGGACCATCCTGCCCTTCAGGCCTTAGGGATCTTTACCCTCTTGAAAGAATACACCTTCTAACATAGTGTTATTGGGTTTATCCTTTAAGGGGAACCCAAGCTGACGACGTGCCAAAATAGGGTTGTAGTTAATCCCACCACATGTACCAAGAAGAGGCACATTGGAGAATTCACCAGAAGAGTCGATAATCTGCACACCATCATATACACGGTTGTACCAAAATATATCATCATTAGTGAGAGACATTAGCCTCGTGGACCACCGTAGACATCCTTTGTTCTCCTTGAAGGCGACCGTCTGTGGCAAGTGCGAAATAAACCACTTGTACAACAGAGGCAAACAGCACACAATGGTACCACCACCCTTTGCATTCCTCATATGCAAAGAGAAATACGTGTCACCCAACAGAGTCAGAACGGGATTAAGAGTAGAGAAAATCCTAATAGCATTCACATCCACAAACTTGTCGATGTTGGGGAATAACACTAGCCCATAGATGAGAAGTACAAATATGGCCTCAAAGGCGTCCTCACTCATGGCCTTCCCATACAAAGTAGCTTGAGCAATGAGGAACTCAGAAGGGAGACCTTGAATTCCACCTTTGGTAGTCATATGAGCACCAACCGGAGATTCATCTATATGCAACATATCAGCGATCTCTTGAGAAGTAGGAACCCTCTCTAAGCCACTGAACAACAACTGATCTAGGACAGGTATACCCACAAGATAGGCATACTCCTCAAGCGTAGGCAAAAGCTGGAAATCCGGGAATGTGAAGCAACGGTACAAGGGATCATAGAACTGCACCAACACACTCATCAGACCTTTATCCACCTGAGTAGCAAGAATAGATAGAAGCTTCCCATGACGAGCCTTAAACTCCAAGGGATCTAATACATAGGATGTCAAATTCCTTAGCTCTTTCAAGTCGAGTTGTCTGAAACTGTACTTCTTCGTATTCCTTCTTTGCTTATCCATGTCTGAAAATTTGCAAATAGACCTCTTAAGTTCCTTGAAAATTTTCTCATTGTTGATGATATGGATGTATGTGGATGCATGAATGCATGGATGCAACAATCACACTCAAGGATCAAGCAAAGCATACCACACAAAGGTCATGGGATGGATCAAGTCATCCTTAATATCAATCATCCATTTTGGTGGATTATGGTTTACACCTTATCAACACCCAATTCCATTGATATTAAGGATATACAAGAACGGATCAACCATGAATCAAGGGTTTGTTGCGAGTCACGAGCATGGAGTCTCGGTTAAGAACCACCCAAAGCGAGTGTACTAAGGTTAAACCTGACAATCATGTTCTACAAGAGGTTCCCATAGTCATCATCCCATCTTTCGGATATTATCGGATAAACGAATACTCGTATTCCAAAAATATTCTCAAGAGAGACTCTTATGAGTGTAGTATCGCGTAACAATCGTATCAAATCTTACACTTGAACGACCTTCGCACTACATCCTAAAAATAGGCCAAAATGGGCTTAGTAAACTAAGGTTCTTGGCTTATAAGGTCTATATTGGAAAGAGTAATGCATTACCACGACTACTCGTGTGACATTATTGATCCCAACATGACCTCCACCAAGTGAATGGGTCTTGCAAGTTAACTTGCTAAGGAATAACTCCACACAAGTTGACAAGACTATGCCATTCTCCTATCCTAAGTGTACTCGAGTTCGGGTATAGAACTCATCTCACAATGATCACCAAGCATACAAAGAATTAATATATCAAGCAATTCAATCATTACATACAATACAGTAATCCCAAATTGCATAAAAATATGTCACAAAATAATATAAACAATACAATACAACAAATGTGAAAAGTAGGCAAAACCCACTAGGCAAAATTTCCCCAACAGAGTCGCCACTTTTTTGTAGTGGGGTATTCGTTACCTTTAGATTTATTGACTAAATCAAAAGTAAACCATACAAGTCGAGTCGCCACCGCACTTCTATTTATCCAAAGGAAAGGTTAGAAAGCGAACAAAAAACCGAGAAGTTTTATCGAATCAAAAACTAATAAAAAGGTCAGAGATCGGGGTAAGGGGGTTGGTTATGCAATGGGAAGGTTTTAAGCACCCAAAACATCCTAGGTACTCCTAGGGAGCCCTTTTCATAATTTGTTGTAAGGTAGGTTGGTATTTGTGAAAATTATTTGTGCAAACATGATTGGGGAGATGAGAGAAGAATATACAAGTTATTTACAATTTTTGTGTTTGAATGGATAAACCCACTACCTACGTACCATCTTAAAAAAGATTAGGATCAAAACCTTGTAGTTCGGGGTAAAAATCTCAAAAGAAGTTGGTGAATTGATTGGTCAAATCCTTAAGGTCTTTTGTTATCCAAGGGAGAAAACTCAACCTAAAACCACAAATCCACCATGTGAGGATAACTTCAACATGCTAGTGAGGGGTTAACCCTATAATAAGCATGGAAGACTCATTGTCCATCACTAAGGATATAGGTGAGTATTATATCAACCTCAAGGATAACTCAAACCTAATAGCTAATGGTTATGAAAAGTTTGGTAATAAAGTGGCCATTGAAACCACAAAAACATTTGAATGAGTTATATTTACCAATGAAAAGTATTTACAAAATATGGCCAAAGTTGACTTAAAGATTCAATTCAAAATAAGTGTTATGAAAAAAAAGTTTGAAAATCAAAAGCATAATGCTTAAGTTTCTAATGTTTGAAAGCAAATGTTAATGTTTGCACAAAGGTTTTGGCTTGGGTTAGAGTGGAGGGAAGAAGAAGAATGGCTAAGTCCTAAACATACAAAGATGAAGGATAAGAAATAAGACCACAAATGGAGTTCCCTTCATGAGATCATATTGATGATCCAAGTAGCTCTCATCCTTTGGAATAAGCAAGCAAATAAGCAAATACTCAAGCAATCAATCAATCAAGCAAGCTCTTAGGAATCCTCCAATGGCTCTTGTATCTCTCACTTTAGATGCACATGACAATGGTTCTCCACTTAGGCTCAAGTTGGAATCCCTAGTACAAGAACACATACATCAAAAAGTTCTATAATGCAAACAAAGAATGGACAAGAGGGAGTTTAGAGAATAGGCCCTTTCAATTCCTCTTCAACATTAAGCACTCTAAAGGCAGGAGGCCTAGTTGCTCTTTGACTTTTATAGCACTCTAAAGGCATGAGGCCTAGTTGCTCTTTGACTCCATTTTTGCATAGGGAATGTCCTAAAGTCTAAGTCCTTTTGTCCATTTGCAATTGGTTCACAATAATAATAAAAAAACCACAAGCACAATAGTATATACACAATTATGTGCTCAAGTGAGCAAAAGGCAAATTGCATTAACATAAACATGTGCTCAAATGAGCAAAGGGCAAAAGCAAATGAATAATATGTATAAGAATATTAAATTGCATAAATGTAAAGTGCAAGAATTAAATGTTAATGGTCAATTGTTAGTGTTAGTGTTAGTGTGCCATAAGACAATTTAGCGCTATGTTAAGCAATCATAAGTGGACTAATATAGTAGTCACACCTATTTGAGGCCGGTCAATAAAAATATAGGCAACAACACAAGTTAGAGATCTTGATTAGTGAATCAAGCTCCTACAACTTGCCATGCCAAAAGAAAATGAGAAATGATCTTGTATTGATTTAGGTTCTTTGCTTGATTAGGAGGCAACCTATCCTTAATGCAAATCCATTCACTTAATCTATGATTAAGATGAATTAGATTTGAATCAAGGAAGGTTAAACCTCTCATTCATCAAGGCTAACCACCAATCTTTAACTCATTGATCAAAGAAAAGAAAAAGATGAAGAAGGAGATGAATAAGAAGGAACATTAATGGTAATTCAAATGAAGTAATCAACATACATTGACCAAAGATAGATGGAATCAAGGTCAAACATTAGTAAACAGAAGCAAAATGAAACTTAAAAGTCAAGAAACAAACAAAATATTTTTGGTATTTTTTGAAATTAAAATAATACTTGAATTAAAATAAACAATAAAAGGTCAAACTTCAAATCCATTTCAAATCAACTTTAAAAAAGTCCAAATGGATCATCCTAAGTTCAACAAGGTCAAACAAAGTTTGACAAAAAAATTCAGCATTTTTAGAAACCAGAAACTATTTTTAATCAATTAAAAATGCATAAAAATAACCTAATTGAATTAAAATCTCAAATAAATATCAAATCAATTAATAAATTGATGAGAATATTTTTAATAGATCCATCATCATTCAAAGAGGTTGAGAAAATATTTTTGTATTTTTTGGATATCAAAAACTATTTAAAATGAATTAAAAATAACTAGAAAAGAGAAAATTCATAAAAAATATCAAATGATAAAATAAAAAATACTAAAAATCATTTTTAGAAACTAGAATTAAAAAGAGAAATAATGCAATTGGTCTCACATTTTTTGGAATTAAGATGAATGAGATATGATTTTTTGAAATGAAATGGAATAAAAGAAATAAAATGGAAATTAAAATCAGAAATAAAAAAATAGGAAAAACGTGAGGCGTTGGATATAAGCTCATTAATTGAGTTGGCCCATCAAGCGGTTCCCAGGCGCGCATCCACCAAACGCGCTAGTCAATGCAAAGCAGGTAGCCATTAAAAAAGTCATAACAAGAGATGGTCCAGATTAGATTTGGAAACGAGATCTAAGGGTTGTGGTTTGATCTGGGGCTGGGACGGTGGTGTGCACCACCGTCTTCTCCGGCGAACTCATCAGCGCCGGTGAGAGTTGCAGACATGGCAACCTCAACCAAATGCCACGATCTATACAACAATGGAAAGCTAGGGTGATGTATATCACCCCTGTATCATCTATTTTCTCTCTAGACCTCCATGGAAAGAGAAATCAGAGGTTGAAAATTATAATGTTCAACTGAAACTTAATGGATTTTCAAAATTCAAAGCATCAATCAATTGCCTCTGATGAAAGAACTTCAGCCAACCCAATAAATGCAAGAAAAAAGCTATAAACAAAGAGATTCGAAGAAGGAAAGTTTGAATATCCATCTCTGAAATGTGGATCTTGAGAGCACGATTCTCCTCAGCTAATGCTTGCAGTATGATCTAGTGATGGAGAGGAAGCAAGGTCAAGGAATTATGAATCTGAAAATCAACCAATGTAGTTGAAATTCAGATCTAAATATTTGAAAAGAAACTGAGAATTCCTTTAAGTGAGGCTATGGAGGGAGTTGTGCAGCATAACAGGCGCCTTCTGGTTGCTCAATTGTGAAGCCTAGCACTCCTATTTATAGCAATTGGCAAGGCGATGCATGAGCAAAGTGTGTGCATGAATGAAGAGGGCCTCCATGCATGGGCCTGTACAGGCGCATGGAGGGCCCAATTCTCATTGCAAATGAATGCTGGTGTCACATTTAGGTGAAATGGACGTGCAAAAATGATGTCATGAGCTTGTGCAATGTGTTTTCAACTTGTTTCGAAAAATGCACTAAAATGTTATCCTCTTCGAAAATGCCACCTCCAAAAATAGAACATGGCCTTATGGGTAATGGTTGGAAAGCTCTTGGGATGAGGATCAATTGTTATGTTGGGCAAAACTTCATTTGGAATTGGGAAATTGGTGAAAATTGATCATAAAGTGCAAGGTGTAAAACATGTGTATGTGAAAATTTCCAAAAATGGTCAACTTCAAGCCCTTATGTTTCAATGATGAAAGCTCCAAATGACAAAACCTTCAACATCAAAGTTGTATATATTTTCAAGATAATCAATTTAGACTCAAATTTTGCATCATTTGGATTTCTTATGAGGAAGTTATGGGCACTTGAAGTTGGACTTTTTCATATTTCAATGCCTTTGGTCCAAAGTGACCTATAATGTTTTGCATTATCACATGTATTTATTTTAGGATTATGAAAATTTGTTCAACATAACAAATGAAGTATACATCTTAAACTTTCCAATTCACTTGATCCCACCTAAAAATCATGAAAAATGAATGAGTTATGTTCTTGGGAAGTTGACCTAAAATTAGGGTTTCAGTCAAAATGACCTATAATGTTTTGAAATGGATGATGACCTTCCAAGCTTCAAATCAATTTTTGATGAACATGAAAGTCGTTCATATGATTCTTAAGAACATTTTTTATCTTGGGGTCATATCCATCTGACAAACACATTAAAAGTTAGGTCTCGGTGTACTTCAAAATAGTCAGATGAATTGACTGATCAACTTCTCAAGTCCATACCTCAAATCTTGATGAATTAATGATTGAGGTAACTCAAATAAGCTAAAATATGCATTAAGTGATAAATTAAAGAACTTCCATTGATTGTATTTGATCATAGGTTGAGGTTGCTTCATGAGCAAGGCACAATTGATGCACAGTTGAATTAGGGTTTCCTTGGGAAACAATTCTCAAGCCCTTTGGTTTATCTTGAACAAATTGACAAATTGAGATACTTGGGAGGCATATATGATGATTGAGAGCTTGGGAATCATTGTCATGCTTGCTTTCATCTTCACCTGGCCATATCAATGAGCATAGGGTCTCCTAAAAGCCTCAGATCTTATGATTGTTCAATCTACAAAACAAAAGATGTTGGTGACATATTTTTGTGCTTTTGGTTAGTAATCAAAGTAAGAAAAGCAATAATATACAATTCAAGCATGCTTGGTGGTCTCAAACCAACTCACAAGTGTTCCCACCCAAAGGTTAGGAGCCAAGATGCTATGATCCTTGAGGCAAGATGCAAATGCAATGTTATGATGCCATGAGGGATATTAAGGTCAAAATTGGGGTCTTACAAGGTTACCAGAAATTGAAATTCCAAATGAAGTGTGTGAGGAATGTGGATAGGCAAAGCAGCACAAGAACAACTTCAGCAAGGATGCAAAAGGCAATTCGAAGGAAATTTTTTAAATCATATACTCTGATGTATGTGGTTCCATCTAGGTGGTGCCTCCCTACACTCTACAGATGAATGAAACTGTAGAAAGGAAGAATATAACTATCATGAATATGGTGATAAGTGTGTTGAAAGGCAAGCATTTACCCAAGGAATTATGGGGAGAAGCTGTGTCGGTTGCAACATATACTTTGAATAGATTTCCAACAAAAAGGCTAGAAGGAATCAAGCCATAATAATGTTGGCATGTCGTCAAGCCTAACTTGAGTCATCTGAAAGTGTTTGGATCTATAGAACATAGACATGTACCTGATCAATTGAGAATAAAACTTGATGACGAGTCGAGTCAAATGATCCTAATAGGATATCATTCAACTAGAGGATGCAAGTTGTTAGACCTAGTGAACAAGAAAATAATGATCAGCAGGGATGTGATCATAGATGAGCTTAAGGAATGAGATTGGACTGAAAATGCAAATAAGGATTCAATGAGAATCTTATGTGAAGAACCAGTAAGTGAAGTCGAAAGAGAAGTTTGACAGGAAGAAGTCATAGGTCAAGTAAGCACAAGCAGACCTCAAAGAACAAGACATATTCCTGCAAGGTTACAAGAATGTGTTATTACATCAGATGATGAGGTCGATGATAAAGGTGATATGGTACACTATGCTTTTATGCAGATGTCGAACTCGTCAATGTAGTTGAGGCATTGAAGGATTCGAAGTGGGTGAAAGCAATGAATGGGGAATTGGAGTCCATCGAAGTCAACAACATTTGGTCACTAGCCGAATTGCCTTAGACAAGAAGGCAATCAATGTGAAGTGGGTATACAAGGTGAAGTTGAATCCCAAAGAAGATGTAACTTGACACAAGGCAATACTTGTGGTAAAAGGATTTCTTCAGAAAGAAGGAATCGACTTCGACGAATTTTTTGCACCTGTTACTTGGATAGAAACAATTAGGTTGATTGTTGGTCTAGAAAATATGAACAACTGAAATATATGTCAACTGGATGTGAAATATGCATTCCTGAATGGCCTTTTAGATGAAGAAGTTTATGTTGCACACCTAGTTGGGTATGTGAAACATGGTGAAGAAAGTAATGTATACAAGCTGTATAAACCCTTGTATGGACTTAAGAAAGCTCCAAGAGCTTGGAATAAGAAGATAGACAGTTTCCTAAGGTAGAAGGAGTTTATGAAGTGCAAAACTGAGCATTGAGTATATGTGAGAAGAAGCAATAGTTAGTTTCTTATACTATGTCTCTATGTCGATGACCTGTTGATAATAGGAAATTGCAAGAAGGAGATCAAAGACTTCAAACATGACTTAAGTGGTGAGTTTGAAATGTCTGACTTGGGAAATCTCTCATAATTCCTTGGTATCGAATTCTACAAGAGCAATAGAGGATTGATAATGTGCCAAAGAAGATATGCATGTGAAATATTAAGAGATTTGAGATGCAAGAATGCAACCCCAACTTCGACTCCAACTGAGTCCAAATTGCAACATTCGAAAGACACAGATGAAGATGATGTCGAGCCAACACAGTACAGAAGAATCATTAGATCACTTTGATACTTATGTCACACAAGGTCCAGCTTAGCTTATTGTGTAGGTATGGTGAGTAGATTCATGCAGAAGCCAAGGTATCACATCTAGCAGCAACAAAGAGGATACTAAGGTATCTGAAAGGAACTCTCGACTATGGAATTTTGTTTCCTACAACTGATGAAGGAAAATAATGCAAGTTAGTGGAGATACACCGACTCAAGTTGGTGTAGTGGTGTTGAGGATAAAAAATCTATAATTTCCTATGTGTTTATGCTAGGTGGTGCACCAGTTGCTTGGAGTTCAAGAAAAGAACCAACAATGGCAATGTCGTCATGTGAACCATAATACATAGTTGTTTCCCTTTGTGCATATCAAGCAACATGGATGGTGAATTTGGTCGAAGAGATTACAGGAAATAATCATGAAGCAATTACCATGAATATCGACAACATGTCTACTATCAATTTGACGAAGAATCTGATAGCGCATGGAAGAAGAAAACACACCAAAATGAGGTATCATTATCTTTGAGAGCAAGTGGCAAATGGGAGCTAAACTTGGAACACTGCAGAACTGAGAATCAGATTGCAGACATCATGACGAAAGAAGTTTGGGTCTAAGTGTTTAATAAATTAAGGTCTATGATGAATGTAGATAACTTAGACACAATGAATTAGGTGTTGTGTTGATTTGTAATTCCTTGTGTCGAAGCAGGTTGCTCGACAGAAGAAAGGAAGTGTCGAACTGTGTAAATGTCAAAATGTCGAAGCATGTTGCTCGACAGAGATTTCGCCTTAGGTTTGTTTGTTTTAAACGTTAGTGTGTTTGTTAGAGATTGCTTGAGGAGCAAACAATCTCAGTCTATAAATAGGGAGGTACCCTATTGTTGCTTATAACAGTTGTGTGATTAAAACTTCAGTTAGAAGTGCAGAGAGAAACTCTGTAGAATTTCTTCTTCTTCTTCTTTCTTTTCTCGAAAACCTTAATCTTCCTTTCTTCCCCAATTCATTTTTCGTTTCCTTTTCATTATCAATTTTGCAGCGAAATCTTTCAACCAAAGTGTAGTTGCTTCACTCGAGTGAAGAGTGAAGAATCAGAGGAGTAACCAATCATGAAGATTAATTCTTATTCATCAAATTTTGATGAAATTTTTTAGCGAGAATTGACGAATTTCCAACATCAAAATTAAATCTAAATGTACACACATTTTCTTAAGTCTAAATTCTAGTATTTACAAAATAATTTATAAAGTGCTATACTCTCACTAGCTTTTCAAAATATAAAAAAAAAAAATACTCTATTTCATAAAAGTGTCATATTTATAACTTTTCTCTATCACAAATAAATATTTTTTATTATATTAATATGATATTTATTATTTTTTTACTCTTCTTATTAATTAATTGTTATTCTATTCAATTATCTCATTAAATATAATTAATAAGAACAATTTAATAAATAATATTTTTTTAAAGTGTCTTATTTAGAACAATTCTATTAAAATTAACTCATTTAATTTTTTTAAATCGAGTATAATATAAATAAAACACTTATTATGAGACAGAGGATGAATATATTTTTTTTAAAGTGTCTTATTTAGATTACACGTGTTTTTTTAATACTTAAATATTTATATTATTTATTAAAAAATATTTGTTGTAGTTAATGACAATTAAGTGTAATGAAAACTAATAAATAAAAACATAATATTAAAAAGAAGTGACATTGATATGATAAGGAGAGAGGTATTTTGAAAAAGAAAAAATATAAATAAAACATTTTATAAGTTTGAAGAAGTGTACTATTATTATTATTGGAAGGATATTTTTGATAGTTAATATCCACATATTGAAAAAATATTAATTGACAAAGAGTGTCTTGAATTAATGGCTGTTTTTATATATGGGTGACACAACATTTATGATCATTTAACTAGGTGAGTAATAGTAAGAAGATAATTTAGTTAACTCAATGAGAAGTTAGATCCTTGTCGTAACAAAAAAATGAGAGAAGTTAACTTAGTAGATCCTTGCAGCTCAATAATAAATTGTCTACCCAACATATTTAACTTTCTAGGTCCAGGTAAAATAAGCATTTAAATCTAGAAACGAATTTATTTCTTATGCCATATTATTACTCCATCCATCGCACATGGAACAGAAAGAAAAGAAAAAAGGAAATAGTAACTCCATAGTTTTTGAGAAAACCATGCCAATATCTTAAAGTAAGAAAAGTTTTTCAAGAGTGTAAAAAGTAGAAAACTCTCAAATGTCTTCCGAAATATGTAGAACATATCTCTCACCTCGATTGACATAGCATTTTTTTTGCTATATTGATGATGGATGAAGAAAATGAGAACATAAATTTTTTCGCATGTTGGAGTGTTGGTATGAAGTTTCAAGATACTAGGAGTTTGTTACAGAGAATTAGAACTCTTTCAGTATTAGTGGTTGAGGAGGCTTTGTGTTGAAGGAGAAACTCAAAATTTAAGATTAACTGGTGGAGTGGCATTTGAATCATGGTAGGAATGATACTATTAGATTTAAAGAAGTTAAGAAAATATTGCATGTCCTTGATAATAAAGGTGAGACAATAGGACTTTATGGGCCCGAGTTAGGTGAAGACCATTCTATTTGGTTTCAAGTATTTTCGTTATCTAGCAGAAATTGTAGCACGTGGTGGCAAAATATTTTGACTATTTATAACGGATCCTAATACACCAAATGAATTTTTAAAAATGTCTTTAAAAAAAAGAATTTTTAAAAATGTCTCGTCCAAAAATTAATTAGGGTTGAACATGTATATAAATAGATATAATTTATAATTTAATTGTGTATCATTTTACTCATTCAATAAAAATAATTTTATTTTTCTCTATTCTTCTCTTCTTTTTTTTGACATAAACCCTTTTCTTACACAAGTGTCTCATGCACTAACAAATTGACATCTAGAGTTCTGATTTTCTTGAGAGTGTTTTCAAGAATCACACATTGATGATCGTGTTTCTGGGATTGTGGTTTGTTAATTGATTGCTGCAAAGATGAACGACAATAATGGTGGTATCCCAAACTCTCTTTCGGTTCTTGACGGCAAGAATTGGATTCAGTGGAATAAACAAATGCAATCGTTGTTTGGCTTCCATGAAATCCTTGAAGTGGTTATTAATGACGTTCATGTGATTGCTGCAAATGTAACTGATGCTCAGGGAGTCGACCGCAAGGATGCTAAGAAGAAAGATTACAAGGCGTTGTTCTGCATTCAATCGGTGGTAGACTCGGCGAATTTTGACCTTATTTCTCATGTTGAATCAACAAAGGAGGCAGGGAATGTTCTGGTGAAGTATTACGAAGGCGGTGAGAAGGTTAAAGGCGTCAAGTTGTAGGCGCTTCGACGACAGTACGAATTACTGCAGATGGGAGAAGACGAAAAGATTGCAGATTATGTTGCTAAGGTGTAAAATCTTATTCATCTCATGAAAGGTTCTAGTGAAATCATAACTGATAAGATGATAGTTGAGAAGGTAATGTGTACGTTAACCTCTCACTTTAATCACGTTATTGTTGCTATTCAAGAATCCAGCAATCTTGAAACACTGAAGTTGGAAGATTTGAATGGTTCGTTTGAGGTGCATGAGTTGAGAATTGTTGAAAGAAATGGCGTTCAAGATTCGATACAGGAACTATAGGCTCAAACATGGAAGAAGCATGGTGGTTCTAACAAGTTCAGGGGCAAGACTCAGAGTAAGAAGTCTTGGTCGAACCCTTAGAAGCATAAGGTCGATTCTGAATCCTCCAAAAGAGGAGAAGGAACTTCGACTAATAAAGAAAAAATGAAATGTGTGTAGTGTTACAACGGTGAAAAATGGGATCACTTGGCAAAGCATTGTTGGTCCAGAAAAGACAAGGGAGCGACAAAAGGCAAAGACGAAGGAGCAAACCTTGCACGTCAAGATTCAGATGATTATGATATTTGTTGTTTATGGCTGCAGTTGCAGATGAACATATCGACTCCAAGATCTGATTCCTCAACACAGATTATTCGAACCACATGACTGATCGAAGAGAGTGGTTAGCATACTTCGACGAATCAAAGAAGAGCAAGATAAAACTTGCAGATAATAGCTCGTTGCAAACAGAAGGTACAAGCGACATAGTTATTCAGAGGAGCAATGGTGGAAAAACTATGATCAAAGATGTGCTCTACGTACCTGGAATGAAGTGCAATTTGCTTAGTGTTGGACAACTGGTCGAAAAAGGTTGCTCAGTCGTAATGAAAAGTGAAGCCTTAAAACAATTCGACACAAAGAATAATCTGGTCTTAAAGTCTCTGTTGTTGAAGAACAAAACATTTAAGATCAAGATATGCTCGATAGAGATACAATGCTTGAAGACGGTTGTCGACAACGAGGATGGTTGGTTGTGGCATTTGAGGTTTGGCCATTTGAATTTTAGGTCACTCAATCAACTGATTACTCAAGAGATGGTAAATGGCGTACCAAGTCTTGTGATGCCTGACAAGCTCTGTGAAGGTTTCTTAGTAGGGAAGTAATCCAGAAACTCTTTTGCTTCGACTGTACCAATGAGATCCTCTTGTATACGAGAAGTAGTACATTCAGATGTATGTCGCTCGTTCGAGGATCATACTATTGGTGGAAACAGGTATTTTGTTTCATTTGTTGATGAGTATAGTCAAAAGCTGTGGATCTATGTGATCAAGTAAAAGGACGAAGTATTTGAAATCTTTAAGAGATTCAAGAAGCTTGTCGAAAACCAGAGTGAAAAGAAGATCAAGGTTTTGTGTACAGATGGAGGTGGTGAATACACATCCAAGACGTTTGAAGAGTTTTGTGCAAAACATGGTATTGATCATGAGATAACTGTTCCTTACACACCTCAACATAATGGAATAGCAGAAAGAAGAAATAGAACAATATTAGATATGGCAAGATGCATACTGAAGTAGAAGAATTTGCCAAAATCTTTATGGGGTGAAACAGTCACCACTGTTTTTTACATTCTGAACATGTGCCCTATCAAGAAGTTAAAGAAAAAGGTTCACGAAGAAGTATGGAGTGGCAAACGACCGTCAGTGAGTCATCTAAAGGTGTTTGGCTCTATTTGCTACAAGCATGTTCTTAATGTGAAAAGAAGGAAGCTTGATGACATGAGTGAACCTATGATACTGATAGGATATCATAAAACTGGTGAATACAGGTTGTTCAATCCAATAAATGAGAAGATCTTAATGATTCGAGATATTGTGACTAATGAAAATTATGTTTGGGATTGGAATTCTGGTGAAGCAACTAACAAGCCACTGACGGGTCATGACGTTGACGAAGAAACTAATGAGGTCGAAGTCGAAGATGTTGCTGAGATTTCATATATAGTCGACATCGAAGCAAACGGTTGAAAGGGTGTGGCTGGTACAGGCCAAAGACCATAGAGAACTAGAGTTTTTTCATTAAGGCTTCAAGACTATGAAGTTGTTAGGGATGATGAAGTCACAACAGATGGCAAATTAGTTCGTTTTGATTTACTTGCAAGTGTTGAACCAATCAATTATAGCGAAGCCTTAAAGAATAAATTGTGGAAGCCAGCTGTGGTCGAAGAGTTGGAAGCAATTGAAAGGAATAACATGTGGGAGCTGGTCGAATTGTCAGCCCATACAAAAGCTATAAAAGTGAAGTGGGTGTTCAAGTTAAAGCACAATGTTGATGGGTCGATAGCAAGATATAAAGCACGATTGGTAGCTCGAGGATTTCTTCATAGAGAAGGGTTCAACTATTTTGAAGTATATGCCTCAGTAGCAAGATTGGAAACTGTCAGATTGGTGGTAGCCTTTGCATGCAAGCAAAGTTGGTCGACATTTCACTTAGATGTGAAATCAACATTTTTGAATGGTCCCTTAGACGAAGTTGTATATGTCACACAACCTCCTGGATTTCTGATTCATGAGGAAGCAAGAAAATTATATAGGTTGCATAAAAAGCTCTATGGTCTTAAGCAGGCACATATGGCATGGAACAAGAAGATCGACTCTTACTTAGTCGAATTAGGATTTTTTAAATGCAGGTCAGAGTATGGTGTCTACTTACAGGTCGAGGCAAAAAATATAACCATCATTTATTTGTATGTCAATGACTTGCCGGTAACAGGAAATAGCATGGAGAACTTGTTGAAGTTCAAAGAGCTGATGAAAAGGGAATTTGAAATGTCAGATCTGGGAAAGTTGTCATATTTCCTAGGCATGGAATTTCAAAATACCAAGCAAGGGATGGTGTTGCATCAAAGAAAGTATGTCAAAGAAATACTCAAGATATTTAGGATGGATGAGCTGAATCCTGCATCCTTGCTTGTCGAAACAAACCTGAAATTGGAAAAACATGGAAAAGAAGACAGAGTCGACACAACTTTGTTCAAACAAATACTCAGATCTCTGAGGTATGTATGCAACAGTCGAATTGATATAGGTTTCTCAGTTAGATTAGTGAGCAGATACATGAGTGAACCAAGAGGATCAATAAATTGCGGAGTTATGTTTCCACAAGATTCTTAAAGCAAAGAAGTTGTTGGTAATTTCTATTCAGATGTTGATTGGTGTGGAGATAAGGAAGATCAAAGAAGTACGACTATATATTTCTTTCAAGCGTTTGGTGCACCAATATCATGGTGCTTGAGAAAGAAACTTGTGGTGGCATTATCATCATGTGAAGATGAATATATAGATGGATCTTATACAGCTTGTCAAGCAATTTGGATCAGATATGTGTTAGAAGAAATGAAGGTCGAAGTGAAGAAACCCCTGGTGCTACAGATCGACAGCAAGTCATCCATAAATCTTGCAAATAATCCAGTTCTGCATGGAGGAAGCAAACACATCGAGGCTAGATTTCACTTCTTAAGGGAGAAGGTGAATCAAGGTGATCGTGAAGTGAGGCATTGCTCTAGCGAAACATTGTTGGCCGATACTTTAACCAAAGGCTTGAAGATCGGCCCATTTCTAACGTTGAGAAAGAAATTAGGAATAATTCAGATCGACTACTTAGTGTGTTCGACAAGCTTGGGAGTTCGACAAACTTGGATTATAAGGGGGTATATTGTGAATATAATCCAGGTTAGTTACTTGGTTAGGCCCAAGCCCAAAAGTTAATTAGGGTTGGACATGTATATAAATAGATATAACTTGTAATTCAATTGTGTATCATTCTACTCATTCAATAATAATAATAATCTTATTTTCTCTATTCTTCTTGAAATTATGGAATGCAAATAACAAATGTTATATACGATGTCATGACACTAGGATTAGGACATGTCACACCAGAAACAAGTACGTAGATAACTGAGGTTGTATATGATGTCACGACACCAGGATCAGGACATGTCACACTAGAAACAATTACAGTGTAAAAAGCAGGAAGTAAATAACATAGGTCAATTGTTAACCCAGTTCGGTGCAACATCGCCTACATCTTGGAGCATCCAAGCCATGAAGGAAATCCACTAAAATAGTATTAGTTTGAAGTTCTAAACAATCTCTGGTTTTACAAACTTCTCACCTAATCACTACCCTTGGAATTTCTATCTAAAACTCTTCTAGATATGAGACCCTTCTCACTTCCCTTCAATCACATAACAATGATAACAACTTCTAACAATAAACAGAAGATACACTTCCAATAAAACAGAATCCACACTTGTTTAAATGCTCATGAGTGATTCATAATTACAACTCAAAAAACTCAGTCCAATTCAAGTATCTAAGTGATACAATAATGGCTCACAAAAACAATGAACAAACTAAACCCTAACAAAGACTATCTCATGCGCAACTTCAAATTCTTCTTAGATGTGCTTCGGGCTAAAAAATCAGCAAATCAAAACAAACCAAATCAAATTTGATGTCTCCTTAAATATTTTGACATCCATTCTGCAAAATCAAATCTAATATTTCCTTAAATGTTTCGACATCCATTCTGCAGAGTTAAATCAAATGTTTCCTTAAATGTTTCGACATCCATTCTGCATAATCTTCTGCATAATCAAATCAAATGTTTCCTTAAATGTTTCGATACTCAGTCTGCACAATCTTCTGCAGAATAAAATCAAATCTGATATAATGTTTCCTTAAGTTTTTTGATAACTATTCTTAGGAAACATTGCTCAGCTAGAACCGATCTTTGAGCTTCTAAATTACACACTTTGAACCGCAAAATGCGTGAATCAAATCATCAAAGAATCTTCACTAAACACACGATGAAAAATAAATCTTCCAAGAAACTGAAACAACAACACACCAAGATGTCGTACAGGCATGTCAAGACACGTGTCCAACATTTTCCTATTTCACTTAACAAAATGTTGCCAATCACAAAACACAGAAACTAACAATCTCCCCCTTTGGATTTTTTTGTTGCTAAAACAGCCTTTGCAAAACATATCGTGTAAACACCAATAAACACACGAGAACTTCTTTAAGATACAACAGAGGCATACACAACATAATAAGATAAAACCAGCCTCATAGAGAATGTCACATCAGAGAGAAATAAACTCTCATAACACAAACTTTCTATAGAAAAAATAAATTCTCCCATACAGGATATAAAGACTTTTGGTCTGACTTCACAGCAACCAAACAACATACATGAACTAGCATATCATCATTAAGCTAGAAGAGAAAACACATAAGTTCCCCCTAAATAGCAGACCAGGGGAAAGAACTACTACCTCTCCATTAGTACTTCCCTTCAAGGGAAAAAAGGCAAAAGAGAGCAGATACCAAATAACCACACCACTACTCCCCCTTTTTAACCAAAAAATTGACAAACAACCATATAAGTAGAAGAGAAAAACTGAAAATACAGGTAGCAGAGCATACAAAATATTATGTTACAGACCATGAGCACTAAAAGCGCTTAAATGTGCAGGTCATAACCCACAAAACAAATACATAAGCAATAATTAAAACATATCAGGTGTCAGAAGTGACATATGTTTCTTCATCAGTAACAACATCAACAATTATTCCATCCTTTGAGGTTGAGCTGACAGCTTCCTTATTAGATGTTATGACAATGTTCGGGACATGTGTCCTTGCAAATAACCTATAATTCAAGGATAGAGGAGATTCCCTCTTACTTGTTGCATCAGAATTGATCAAGATCATAGGGTGCTGACTCAGAATTATTCCATAAATTAGAGAGGGAAAAACAATAGGCATTTTCACAGCAAAAGTACTAGCATGCTTCATGGTTTGCTCAAAGACATAAGACCCAAAGTCAAACTTGGTTTTGGTTCCAACAATGTATATAAATTTATCCAAACATGTATCTGTGGTTGAGGTATGATTTGTAGGAGCCCAATTGGCAGCTTCTATACTATGAAGCATATTATACTTCACACTCAACTTCCTAGTTGATAGCCAACCCTTTCTTGGCCATTGTGACACCTATTTGGAAATGATTTCTTTGTAAATTGTGTTATCAGTATCTTATATTTCATCATGCTCATCCTCACACCTCCCTATAAACCCGTTAACCACCTCAGGAGAAAACTCCACACATCTACCTCTAGCATACACCTTTTTGTACTCCTTACTTTTCTTATTGTCACAATTCGTAGGAATGATCATAATAAACTCCTTTACTAGTATTTCATAACACTTGCCAAACCCAGCAACACTCTTCATTAATCCTACATTCTCAAATAAGACTTACTACCTCCTTACATTCTAGGGCATCCTTCCCAATTTCTCTAAAGACAACCTCCTTTGGTACACAAACTTCCATTTTTCAAAATTCTCAACAAAGTGAAAAGAGATGTTTTTAATGGGAACTTCAACCACATTAGCAGGGACCTTTTTTCCCAACAACTTTCTTTAAAGGCATGATGTCTTGGACATTCTGCTCGACATCGTGCTTAGAGTCACTTGAATGTGCTTCCTTCCTTTTGTTAGTAGGATCCATAACCTTGCTCCAGTGTTTAGCAAGTCCAACAACAACACTTTTCTTGGGAGCCTTAGATGGAAACTTGCAGACACAACACCCTTCCCTGTTCTATTCCTTGATCTTTTAGCAATACTCGAAGCTAATGTATTTCCACTAGGATCATCATCAGAATCTAGACCATCAACATTTACAATATTAATAGATTTATCCTTCTTCACACCTTAAGGTTCAAACTTTGAGACAAAGCAAGCATTGGATATCACATCTCTAGATCTTGTGGTGATCCTTTCATTAAGATTTCCAATAATGAGCTCCTTTGGATGATCTTTCTGAATTCTGATAGAGGGACCTTTGTTAGCTTGAGAGTTATCTGATTCAGTCCTTGCTGGATCAATGTTAGACTCAATGTCTTTCACATTTTCTGAAGCATCAGTTCGTTGAAATAATGTTCCAACATCTTCATCGACATCAGTCCCTTTTACAATAATTGAATCATCAACCATAACATTAATGTATTTCATCACGCCCTTGGTTCTGGATTTAAATATCATGTAAGCTCTGTTGTTTGTAAAGTAACCAAGAGATATCCCTTTGAGATTCATATTTCCAAGCTTCTGGTGCCACGACTTGACCTCATCTTCCTTGGACATTATGCATGTGAAAGAACAAGTAGTTTCTTGTGGTATCCATAAATAGAAATTTTCTTTATACCTAATTCCTCTCATCAGAACATCATTCTTCTCATTTGTAACTAAACATTCTGACTTGGTGAAATTGACTTTTAAGCCTTGATCACATAATTGACTACTGCTGATGAGATTTGCAGTCAGTACTTTCACAAGCAAAACATCATCTAGTCTAGGAAGACCTGTGCAACTTATTTTTCATATACCCTTGATTTTGCCTCTATCTCCATCACCAAACGTGACAAAACTAGAGGAATAAGAATTAATATCCACCAAATACTTCTTAACCCATGTCATGTGTTTTGAACAACCATTGTCAAAGTACTAGTCTTATCTAGATGAAGCTCTAAGAGAAGTATGGGTTATAAGACTAGAGACAACAACCTTAGGTTTGCACTCTTTTCTAGTTTTAATCATTACATGATTAGCCCTAGGATATGTTGGATGTTTTGGATAACCATACAACCTGTAGCAGAAAGGCTTTATATGTCCATATTTACCACAATGATGACATTTCCAAGGAAAAACCTTGACTTTAGTTTGAGTTTCCTGATGTCTGGCAGGATGTTGTAACCTTTGGTCGGACATCATGGGCTCATACTTCCTTTTAGGAGGAATAAATTTTGTCACAAGGGTTTTTCCTTGTTTATTTTGATATTGGTAATTACAACATATACCTTTTATGTTTCCAACCCCTTTTCCAACTTGAAGAGTTTCATCTAGCATATCAGACCCATTGTTCAACATTCTTATAGATTTTGTCATTTTTTCAATTTTATAAGACAATAGAGTTACCTCATTTTCAAGATTAGTGACAGTAGATAAAAGTTTCTCTTTTTCAGCTTGTATTTGAGTTATGATTCTCTTATGCTCTTTTCCTATCTTACACACCTCTTCACTTTTGACACAAAGCTCTTTGTAGGAAGCAGTAAATTCTTTATAAGATACATCCTCATCACAAGAATTTTCATCAGATTCATATCTGTAATACCCCAAAATTTACCCTTCATTTTTCCTGGAAGCATACGCTTTACACCTCATGCATGCATTCATTTTTAGGTCATTTAGCATTTGCATTTCATCATGGCAATCGGAATCGGATCCAAGAAGCTTGAACATCATCCAGGACACTTTGTGGACTCTATTTAGATGATTAGTCAACACAAGGGAAAGACTTGAGTTACTTCCAACAGGGGTCTATTCGTCAGTCAAAACGTTAATCTTGAAGGAGCAAAGGTTTGTTCATGAGCTGTCATGCTCGCTAGGCGAAGCCCACGTGTTTTGAAAAAAAAACGAAAAAATAAATAATAATAATAATAATAATAATAATAAAAACGGAAAACGAAAAAATAAATAAAATAAAAAATAAAAATAAATAAATAAATAAAAGAAAAAATCTTGGACTTGGACCTCTCTCATTTGAGCCCACAGGTCCAGAAAAATCAGGTTATAAATTCAGAGTTTTAGTGAAACAAAAGGCCATTTTTCTATTCCTATTACCCTGTCTGGGAAAAAGATAGTGAGAGAAGAACCCTGGGGAAAAAGATAGTGAGAGAAGATTTAACAGAGTTCAGAGCAACCTCCAGGCAACTCTGAAAGGTTCATTCTGACTCACACACTTTCAACTCAAGCAAACCCTAACATTGGTTTGCAAATCCAGCCGTGCCATTTGATTTCAACCGATCTCTCCAATCAGGTTTGCCCTTATTCCCATTACCTTTGTGCTTTGAAGTTGAATACTATGAATGTTTGAGGTATGATGGATGAATTTCATTAGGTTTTTGCCCACGGGTTCATAATTATGTATGAATGTATAAATAATGCCTTGAATGCTTAATCGTTTAATTTCTGAAGTGTATGCCACATGGTTTGAGGTTTCTGAAACCATACTGTTATCCATGAAAAACCATATTGTTTTGCTCTAATCTGACTTACGTTTGTCATAGCATGTTTTCTCCTAATCCTTATCTTGTTTCACTAACCCTTTTGTTGAGTTTTTGTGAAGGCTCACATGACTTTTGCAGGGATAGCTCGCTGGATATTCCACTTTGCTTGTGGGATACCATTTGGGAGATTTATTCTGATTGCCTTGTTGGCATATTTACTTTATACATGTTTGTTTTGTATGTGCTCGTATCCCCGCAGGTAGCGCGGTTCCTTCGTCAAGGACTGCCTTTTTGTATGAGCATCCCAAACCATAACCCTTCATTGATTTTTCTTCTCCTAAACACACGTTTACTCCTTCTACTACAGGTGAGTAAGTCTCCAAAGGTCGAGCATCCGATAGATTGTGTAGTAACGTCGTCCGCCCCCAAAACATAATCCTTAACCCCGTAGTTAGCCGAACTACGGCTTGCTCTGATTCTCATTCCAGATGAGATACGTAGGCATAAGACGCGATGTCTTAGCGAGCACACATCCCCCCAACCCATAGGTCAGCCGAGCTACAGAGACTCTGATTCTCATATTCAGATGAGATATGTATGCAGTGGATGCGACATCCGCGCGAGTCATTTTCATTTAACCCGTTTTTTAGTAAACAACACAAGATAAACTCACACCCTTTAGACAAGAACTACAAAAGTGGATCCCGTAGAGTACTACGGATGCGTAGGGGTGCTAATACCTTCCCTTCGCATAACCGACTCCCAAACCCAAGATTTGGTTGCGAGACCTTGTCTTTTCCTTTCCTCTTTTCAGGTTTACTTCGAGCGTTTCCTTTCCCTCCTTTGGGATAAATAACGCACGGTGGCGACTCTTCTGTCATTTTCTTTCGCCGATTTTTTTTCGCACACTGTATTTTTTAGGTTGCGACAGCTGGCGACTCTGCTGGGGACCCGGTTTCCCTAAGCGAGTCCCTCCTAGCTTTTGTAGTTTGTTTGTTTATTGGGTGTTCATGCTTTTGTACAGTTATTTATTTACTTGCTTTACCTTATTGCATGGTGTACATATCATTGCTGTATTTGTTGGCTGGCTATGGCTGCTTGGTGATCTTTGTGAGATGAGTTCTATACCCGAACTCGAGTGCACTTAGGATAGGAGAATGGCATAGTCTTGTCGACTTGTGTGGAGTTATTCCTTAGCAAGTTGACTTGCAAGCCCATTCACTTGGTGGAGGTCATGTTGAGATCAATAATGTCACACAAGTAAGTTGTGGTTAGACATTACTTTTTCCAATATAGACCTTAGAAGCCGAGGACCTTAGTTTACCAAACCCATCTTGGCCTATTCGTAGGACGTAGTGCGAAAGTCGTTCAAGTGTAAGATTTGATATGATTGTTACGCGATACTACACTCATAAGAGTCTCTCTTGAGAATATTTTTGGAATACGAGTAGTCGTTCCTCCGATAATATCCGAAAGATGGGATTATGACTATGGGAACCTTTTGTAGAACATGTTTGGCAGGTTTAAACCTTAGTACACTCCTTTTGGGTGGTTCTTAACCTAAACTCCATGCTCGTGACTTGCAACAAACCCTTGATTCATGGTTGATCCGATCAGGTATCCTTAATATCAATGAAACTTGGGTGTTGATAAGGTGTAAACCATAATACACCAAAATGGATGGTTGATATTAAGGATAACATGATCCATCCCATGACCTTTGTTTGGTGTGCTCTTAATTTCTCTCCAGACAGTGCAACCTGACAGATGTTCAAGCAGATACAGCGATTCTGATTCCCATGCCACTGCACTGCATTCACATCATTTTGTATCACATCATTTTGCATTCATAATCATTCACACATGTTTATCCATTTCTGTGGGGTTTATATCTTCTACTTGATTCTAGTCAAAATTTTCTTGGTTCTCATCAACGGCTTAGTCTTTTTTTTTACATCGTTTATCTATTGAGAGACTGGAATCAAGGGGGTAGAATACCTTTGGAATTGATAAACATGTCATTGCATTTACATATTCATTAGCATGTCTTGCATAACAGGTACCGCCACAGTGTTCTCAGTTTGTTTGGTGTTCAATCAGCAGGATAGCTGACCCAGGCATTCACCGGTACGGTACCCGCAGAAACCAACAGAGAGTAATGGAAAGCCTACAGGCAGAGTTCACCGAGATGAAAATCCGCATGAATCAATTCATGGATGTGGTTCAAGGGGTGGCTCAGGGACAGCAAGAGCTCAGACAGATGATACAGAGGAATCCCCCTGCTCAACCAGAGACGGTGACTGATCCTCCAGCTGGAGAGGCTAATGGACCCAATGGACCGGGGCCTATCCCAATCCTACATGTCACCTCCGGTCAACAACCCGTTCATGATGATCAGGACGATCAGTTCCCCCTGCTGCAGGAAGACTTTGGTATGGGTCATGGTGTGGACCCCATGTTTAGAAGATTGGAAGAGAGGTTGAAGGCAGTGGAAGGACAGAATCCTCTGGGAGTAGATGTTGCTGACTTGGGGCTGGTCCCAGGTGTGAGAGTGCCACCGAAATTCAAGGTCCCGATATTTGACAAATACAATGGCAACTCTTGCCCGAAGACCCATGTGCAAGCCTATTTCCGTAAAATGGTTGCATACTCCGATGACGAAAAGTTGCTTATGTACTTTTTCCAGGACAACCTAGCCGGGGCATCCCTGGAATGGTATATGAGGCTGGACAGAGCCCACATCCGTTGCTGGAGGGATTTGGCTGAGGCTTTCGTGAAGCAGTATCAGTATAATGCAGACATGGCTCCGGACAGAACTCAACTTCAAAATTTGTCTCTTAAAAGCAATGAGTGCTTCAGAGAATACGCTCAACGTTGGAGAGAAACAGCTTCCCATGTTCAACCTCCTATGTTGGAGAAGGAAATGGCTAACATGTTCATGAACACTCTGCCAGGACCTTATTTGGAGCGCCTGATGGGTTGCAATACCTCCAATTTTGCTGATGTAGTCTCTACCGGAGAGAGGGTGGAGAATTACCTGAGGACATTTAAGACCCAGAGTGGAGGTGAATCCTCATCAGGGGTGAAGAAGTCGTTCATTCAGGGACAGAAGAGGAGAGAAGGGGATGCAAGTGCCATATCTTCTTATCACGACAAGGATAACCGGAGGAATAACTTTCAGAACTATCATAAGCAACTGTATGTTGCGACTGTGACCATTCCAGCTGCAGCACCACTACAACAACAACAACCACAGCGTCAACCAGCTCAGTACCAACCACAACAACCGGGTAACAGACCCGCCTATCAACCGAGGCCAAGGACGATGGACCGGCGTTTCGACACTTTTCCAATGTCGTACGCTCAGTTGCTTTCTAGTCTTCAACAACTACAACTTGTGCAGTTGCGCACTTTGGCTCCTCCCGTTGGTAGGCTTCCGGTGGGTTATGACGCTAACGCTAGGTGTAGCTTCCACTCTGAGGCACCTGGCCACAATATTGAGAACTGCAAAACTTTTAAGCACGTAGTTCAGGACCTCATTGATTCGAAGGCCGTTAACTTTGCACCAGCTCCTAATATCGTCAAGAATCCTATGCCCCAGCATGGTGGAGCCAACGTTAACATGGTTGAAGGAGAAGTCAAATTAGTCTCTGCGGTCAACAATGAAAATGGGGATAGTGATTGCGACATCGATAACTGGGTGCGTCCGAGGATCCCGGGTGAAGTTCTCAACAATTGGTGTTCTGAGGAGATTGTTCAAGCCACTTGTCTGGAGGAGTAATTTTCTTTGTTTATTCATGCATATCCAAGTCTTACGTTCCGCTAGGGCGTAATGACTCATTGTAGGGCTCATCTATGTGACACTTGCATTTTTTGTCATAAATAAAGGACGTCTTTTTTGCATTCAAATATTTCGTTCCCTGTCTTTCTATTTTTGCAGTTTTTCAAAAAAAAAATGGCAATGTTTTGTTTAGTTTCCACTTTTTTTTTCACACTCATAAGCACATACCATCACTCATGCAGATGCACATCACCGGATCCTATTGATAACGGTTCTGCTATGGCTCGCTTCGACTTTGAAAATCCAATCTTTCAAGCTGAAGAAGAGGGTGATGAAGACTGTGAACTCTCTGAAGAACTTACCAGGTTATTAAAACAAGAGGAAAGGATCATTCAACCGCATTAAGAGTCTGTTGAAGTGATTAATCTCGGCACCGAGGACGCCAAGAGAGAAATCAAGATAGGGGCTGCTTTGGAAGACAATGTGAAGAAGGGGTTGATTGAATTGCTGCAAGAGTATGTTGACATCTTCGCTTGGTCTTATCAGGACATGCCAGGGCTTGACACAGACATCGTGGTACATCGCTTGCCGCTCAAAGAAGGTTGTCCTCCGGTCAAGCAGAAGCTCAGAAGAACAAGACCAGAGATGGTTGTCCAGATAAAGGAAAAAGTGCAAAAACAGTTGGATGCAGGGTTTCTAGCAGTCATAAATTATCCGCCATGAGTTGCAAATATAGTTCCGGTACCTAAGAAGGATGGAAAGGTACGGATGTGTGTTGACTACCGGGATCTGAACAGGGTTAGTCCTAAAGATGATTTCCCCTTACCTCACATTGACGTTTTGGTGGATAACACGGCTCAGTTCTCGGTATTCTCCTTCATGGATGACTTTTCTGGCTATAATCAAATTAAGATGGCACCAGAAGACATGGAGAAGACAACATTCATAACCCCATGGGGCACCTTCTGCTACAAGGTGATGCCGTCTGGTCTGAAAAATGCCGGAGCAACATATCAGCGAGCGATGGTGACTCTGTTCCATGATATGATTCATCATGAAATCGAGGTTTATGTTGATGATATGATTGCCAAATCTCAGACAGAAGAAGAACATTTGGTGAATTTGCAGAAACTGTTTGAGCGTTTGAGAAAATTCAAGCTGAGGCTTAATCCGAACAAGTGTACTTTTGGGGTGAGATCCGGAAAATTACTGGGTTTTGTTGTTAGCGGAAAAGGGATTGAGGTGGATTCGGCCAAAGTGAAAGCGATACAGGAAATGCCTGAGCCAAGAACAGAGAAACAAGTTCGTGGTTTCTTAGGGAGGTTGAACTACATTGCAAGGTTCATCTCTCACCTAACAGCCACGTGCGAGCCAATATTCAAGTTGTTGAGAAAAGATCAGGCTATCAGGTGGAATGATGATTGTCAAAGGGCTTTCGAGAAGATAAAAGAGTATTTGCAAAATCCTCCTATCCTTGTGGCTCCGGTCCCAGGGAGACCGCTGATTATGTATTTGACAGTACTGGATAATTCCACGGGTTGTGTTCTTGGTCAACACGACGAGACAGGTAGGAAAGAGCATGCCATCTACTACCTGAGTAAGAAATTCACAGATTGCGAGTCGAGATACTCAATGCTAGAAAAAACATGTTGTGCACTTGCATGGGCTGCGAAGCGATTGAGACAATACATGCTGTCTCACATAACCTTACTGATCTCCAAAATGGATCCAATCAAGTATATATTTGAGAAGCCAACTCTCACCGGAAGAGTTGCTCGTTGGTAAATGATATTGACAGAGTACGACATCCAGTATACTTCCCAGAAAGCCATCAAGGGGAGTATTCTGTCAGACTATCTTGCTCAACAGTCGGTTGAAGATTATGAGCCGATGAAGTTTGATTTTCCAGATGAAGACATCATGTTCCTCAAGATGAAAGACTGTGAAGAGCCAGTTGTTGAAGAGGGACCTGATCCAGACGAAAAGTGGACTTTAATGTTTGATGGGGCCGTCAACGCCAGAGGAAGTGGAATTGGTGCTGTCATTACAACTCCGAAAGGTGCCCACATGCCTTTCACCGCTCGTCTGACTTCCGAGTGCACCAATAATGAAGCTGAGTATGAAGCCTGTATCTTGGGTATTGAGCAAGCCATTGATTTGAGAATCAAGACTTTGGACATCTTCGGAGATTCAGCTCTGGTAATCAATCAAGTGAATGGTGATTGGAACACTCTCCAACCTACTCTGGTCCCCTACAGAGATTACACGAGAAGACTGTTGACTTTCTTCACAACAGTAAAGCTGTATCATATACCTCGTGATGAGAACCAGATGGCAGATGCTCTTGCTACTCTATCCTCCATGATCACGGTGATCCGTTGGAACCATGCTCCCAAGATCGACGTGATGCGTCTTGATAGGGCCGCGTATGTGTTTGCTGCTGAACTGGTAGTTGATGACAAGCCCTGGTATCACGACATCAAGTGCTTTCTGAAGAATCAAGAGTACCCTGCAGGACATACAACAATGATAGAAAGACTTTGAGAAGATTGGCACGCAGTTTCTTCTTGAACAAAGACGATGTTCTGTATAAGAGGAACTTCGACATGGTTTTGCTCAGATGCGTGGACAGACACGAAGCAGACATGTTAATGCAGGAAGTTCATGAAGGCTCATTCGGTACTCATGCCGACGGACATGCAATGGCTAAGAAATTGTTGAGAGCAGGTTATTACTGGATGACCATGGAATCTGATTGTTTTAAATATGCTCGGAAGTGCCATAAATGCCAGATTTATGCTGATAAGGTGCATGTGCCGCCGAATCCTTTGAATGTGATGTCTTCGCCGTGGCCTTTCGCTATGTGGGGCATCGATATGATTGGAAAGATTGAGTCGACCACTTCCAATGGGCACCGCTTCATCCTTGTTGCCATCGACTATTTCACCAAGTGGGTCGAAGCAGCGTCATTTGCGAAGGTCACCAGACATGTGGTTGCCCGTTTCATCAAGAAAGAAATCATTTGTCGCTATGGGATTCCCGAAAGAATCATTACTGATAATGGTTCTAATCTCAACAACAAAATGATGAAGGAGTTGTGCCAGAACTTCAACATTCAGCATCACAATTCTTCCCCTTACCGCCCTAAGATGAACGGTGTTGTTGAAGCGGCAAATAAGAACATAAAGAAGATTGTGCATAAGATGGTCGTTACGTACAGAGATTGGCATGAGATGCTACCCTTCGCCTTGCATGGGTATCGTACTTCAGTATGTACATCGACCGGGGCAACCCCTTACTCCCTTGTGTATGGTATGGAAGCAGTCTTACCTGTTGAAGTGGAGATTCCTTCTCTAAGAGTCCTGTTGGATGTCAAGTTAGACGAAGCTGAATGGATTCGGACAAGGTTCAATGAGTTAAGTCTTATCGAAGAGAAGCGAATGGCAGCCATTTGTCATGGGCAGTTGTATCAAAGTCGGATGAAGATAGCCTTTGATCAGAAAGTGCGTCCTCGATGCTTCCAGGCCGGAGATTTGGTGTTAAAAAGGATCCTTCCTCCTCAGACAGATCACAGGGGCAAGTGGACTCCTAACTATGATGGACCGTATATTGTCACCAAGGTTTTTGATGGTGGGGCCTTAATGCTTGCAACTATGGATGGTGAAAACTTCACTTCCCCTGTGAACTCAGACGCAGTTAAAAAATACTTCGCATAAAATAGACCCGCTGGACAGTAAAAAGAATAGTCCAGGCAAAAAATAGGCATCCCGACGAACCAAGAAAATGAAAAGGTTCGGGCAAAAATTAGGGATTAAAAGTGAAAAGATTGTACACCCGGTAAGTTGAAAACCTGAAAAGGCAACTTAGGCAAAAATGGGTATCCCGGTGGATTGAAAACCCGAAAAGGGCGATCTAGGCAAAAGTTAGGGATTAAGCTAATGACTGCGTTCTGAGTAGTTCTGAATCTCATCTCGTGTCAATGATTGGAAACTTTTGAAGGATAGGAAACAGTCCAATCACTCTTTCAGAAAGCTGATCATCTGGAGGATCTTGAAGACGAGCAAGTCATAGCAGAATTGGAACCCAATAGAAATCCATTTCACATTGCCATTAGATTAATTTCTGTTTTTATCTTTTGTGCGATTACCTCTTTCCAGGGATTGCTTCCTGATGTAAATGCCTATTCAGAGGCCGTTCAATCAATAAAATCATGTTATTTAGTATATCTCTGTTTTCATTTTCATTTTTCTGTTTTGTTTGCAAAAATGACGTCCGAATTTTTGATAAACATTGCATCATGACACATAAGAGCTTTACAGGTACATGCTTAATAAACATTTAAAATTGCTGTAAATTTTAAGTGCTTTGGATCGTCTATTCAGAACAGGTACCCTCGGGGCATTTCCTTAAAATCCCCTGCAGATGATCGTGAATGTTTTCGCCCAACAAAAGAATTCGGTATCTTATCCCTGCAGAGCTGATCAGAGCGTTGGATTCTTCAATCCCCAGCAGGTTCTCACCACTGTACCTCCCCCCAAGCGGTGGTTTCAGATTATACACTCCCCGGTAGAGTTAACAGTGTTAGACTATATACCCCCAGCGGAGTTGACAGTGCCAGACTGTATCTTCCCAGGAGAAGCGGGTGCTCCTCAGAGTTCGAGGCCAGATCGATAATCCCAATGCTAGATCCATGGTTTCTTTCCTTGAAGCAGAACCTCGGTACCGTATCGGTGTTTGCTTCCCCTACTGAGTCATCTCTCGCAGATCGTGGTTGCCAGAACCACTATTGCTTTCCCCAACAGCAGGTTTTCAGTGTCGTTCTCTCCCCAGTCAGAATCTCGATATTTCGTCATTGCTAGAACACCGTGTGGCGGGTCATTTCCCCACAGAATTCTTTGCGCTGTGCATCTCCAGCAGCTTTGTCAGGGTCCAGAAGATGGTGATCATTTCCCCAGCAGATCCCCTTGCCTCAACTTGGCATTCTACCCAGCATTTCGCATCCCTGCATGTAGAATCATATTACATTGCATCCTCCCAAATCGCGTAGCATTTCCATTTTCATGGAGCAATACGTCATTGAAAATTCAAACATAGGCATGTAAGCATAAAACATTCTCGGTATCCCAGGTGATAAGCCAGAAGTTGTTTCTAGTACTCAGACTGAAGATTGTTCATGACTTACCTTTGTTATCCCCAGCAAGTGTCATTGGCCCATGCGTCGCCTCTATTATCGTTCCCTATTTCTGCCGATGCTGACAGGCATGAAGTTTCCGGTATTCAGACCGAAGTGGTGTTCAGACCAGTTTTCCGATGTTCAGATCGAAGAAGTTTCCGACGTTCAGGTCGATGCAACTTGTGGCGTTTAGGCCAGTTTTCCAATGTTCAGATCGAAGAAGTTTCTGACATTCAGGTCGATGCAACTTGTGGCATTCAAGCCAATTTTCCGACGTTCAGATCGAAGAAGTTTCCGACGTTCAGGTCGATGCAACTTGTGGCGTTCAAGCCAGTTTTCCGATGTTCAGATCGAAGAAGTTTCTGACGTTCAGGTCGATGCAACTTGTGGCATTCAGGCCAATTTTCCGATGTTCAGATCGAAGAAGTTTCCGACGTTCAGGTCGACGCAACTTGTGGCATTCAGGCCAGCCTCTCGATGTTCAGACCGATATTAATAATCTCATATCTCCCGATGTTCAGATCAAAGTCATTTCCAGTATTCAGACTGATGAGCGGCATTCAGGCCATGGTTATTTCTGTGTTAGCATTTATTTTGGTATTCAGGTTAACATTCTTTTTCGATATTCAGACTGACTCTCACCGTACCAGACGGATTCTTCTTTCAAGACCGCCTCTTTGCCGATTCTGACAGGCATTGTTACTTCACTTCACTTCAGTGCAAATTTTCGGGCTTTTATTGTATTCAATCCCTTGATACCTCGAAAGCACGAAAGCCGCTGCTATCTTCTTTCCAAGTCTCCAGTTGATTGAATAGGGGTAGCTGTAATACCCCAAAATTTACCCTTCATTTTTCCTGGAAGCATACGCTTTACACCTCATGCATGCATTCATTTTTAGGTCATTTAGCATTTGCATTTCATCATGGCAATCGGAATCGGATCCAAGAAGCTTGAACATCATCCAGGACACTTTGTGGGCTCTATTTAGATGATCAGTCAACACAAGGGAAAGACTTGAGTTACTTCCAACAGTGGTCTATTCGTCAGTCAAAACGTTAATCTTGAAGGAGCAAAGGTTTGTTCATGAGCTGTCATGCTCGCTAGGCGAAACCCACGTGTTTTAAAAAAAAAAAGGAAAAAAAAGGAAAAAAAATAAAAAATAATAATAAAAAAATAAAACAAACGGAAAACAAAAAAATAAAAAATAAATAAATAAATAAATAAATAAATAAAAGAAAAAATCTTGGACTTGGACCTCTCTCATTTGAGCCCACAGGTCCACAAAAATCAGGTTATAAATTCAGAGTTTCAGTGAAACAAAAGGCCATTTTTCTATTCCTATTACCCTGTCTGGGAAAAAGATAGTGAGAGAAGAACCCTGGGGAAAAAGATAGTGAGAGGAGAGCTAACAGAGTTCAGAGCAACCTCCAGGCAACTCTGAAAGGTTCATTCTGACTCACACACTTTCAACTCAAGCAAAACCTAACATTGATTTGCAAATCCAGCTGTGCCATTTGATTTCAACCGATCTCTCCAATCAGGTTTGCCCTTATTCCCATTACCTTTGTGCTTTTAAGTTGAATACTCTAAATGTTTGAGGTATGATGGATGAATTTCATTAGGTTTTTGCCCACGGGTTCATAATTATGTATGAATGTATAAATAATGCCTTGAATGCTTAATCGTTTAATTTCTGAAGTGTATGCCACAGGGTTTGAGGTTTCTGAAACCATACTGTTATCCATGAAAAACCATACTGTTTTGCTCTAATCTGACTTACGTTTGTCATAACATGTTTTCTCCTAATCCTTATCTTGTTTCACTAACCCTTTTGTTGAGTTTTTGTGAAGGCTCACATGACTTTTGCAGGGATAGCTCGCTGGATATTCCACTTTGCTTGTGGGATACCATTTGGGAGATTTATTCTGATTGCCTTGTTGGCACATTTACTTTATACATGTTTGTTTTGTATGTGTTCGTATTCCCGCAGGTAGTGCGGTTCCTTCGTCAATGATTGCCTTTTTGTATGAGCATCCCAAACCCTAACCCTTCATTGATTTTTCTTCTCCTAAACACACGTTTACTCCTTCTACTACAGGTGAGTAAGTCTCCAAAGGTCGAGCATCCGGTAGATTGCGTAGTAACATCGTCCGCCCCCAAAACATAATCCTTAACCCCGTAGTTAGCCGAACTACGGCTTGCTCTGATTCTCATTCCAGATGAGATACGTAGGCATAAGACGCGATATCTTAGCGAGCACACATCCCCCCAACCCATAGGTCAGCCGAGCTACGGAGACTCTGATTCTCATATTCAAATGAGATACGTATGCAGTGGATGCGACATCCGCGCGAGTCATTTTCATTTAACCCCTTTTTTAGTAAACAACACAAGATAAACTCACACCCTTTAGACAAGAACTACAAAAGTGGATCCCGTAGAGTACTACGAATGCGTAGGGGTGCTAATACCTTCCCTTCGCATAACTGACTTCCGAACCCAAGATTTGGTTGCGAGACCTTGTCTTTTCCTTTCCTCTTTTCAGGTTTACTTCGAGCGTTTCCTTTCCCTCATTTGGGATAAATAACGCACGGTGACGACTCTTCTGTCATTTTCTTTTGCCGGTTGTTTTTCGCACACTGTATTTTTTAGGTTGCGACAATATCTTCCAGTGAAAGATGTAACATGCTTAGCAGTTTCATCATCAGTTTCACCTTCAAAATCATCACACCAAGAAACAGACAAGCTATTCTTTTGTTTCTTAAGATACGTGGGACATTCTGATCTAATGTGACCAAAACCCTCACATTCATGACATTGGATACCTTTTCCTTGATTGGGCTCTTATTCCGTTCTTTCTTTTCTTTAAGAGTAATTGTTCTTACTAATGTCGATTGGCATGTTCTTTACATCAGGTTTTGACTTCCTATCAATTTTCTTCAACACCTTATTGAGTTGCCTCCAAAGAAGCACAATGGTATTAGAAATTCCTTCATCACTCTCCAAGTCACATTTATCCTCTTCATCCTTAGTATTGGAGATAAAAGATATGCTTTTATTCTTCTTTCCTGATCTATCACTGATAGCCAATTCAAAAGTTTGAAGTGACCCAATAAGCTCATCCACTCTCATGTTACAAATGTCTTGGGCTTCTTCAATAGTTGTGACCTTCATGTCAAACTTCTTAGGCAACAATCTGAGAGTTTTTCTAACCAACTTCTCTTCTGACATCTTCTCTCCGAAGGCACTAGATGAATTGGCAATATCAAGAATATTCATGTAAAAATCATGAATACACTCATCATCTTTCATCCCGAGATTCTCAAATTTGGTGGTGAGAAGTTGAAGTCTTGACATTTTTAGTTTTGATGTGCCTTCATGAGTGGTTATGAGGATTTCCCATGCATTTTTGGCTACAATCCAAGTATATATTAACCTAAATATATTTTTGTCAACTCCGTTGAACAAGGAATTAAAAGGTTTGGAGTTTCCAAGAGTAAATTCACCGTCCTCCTTTGACCATTCCTCTTCAGAATTCAAATTAGTTATGTCATTCCCATCTTTGTCCTTCACCACAGGATGTTCCCAACCTTTGATAATTGCTTTCTAGGTTTTGCTATCCATAGATTTTAGAAAAGACATCATACGCGTCTTCCAGTAATCATAGTTGGTTCCATCCATAATAGGTGGTTTGTTGACAAATCCTCCTTCCTTGTTCATAGTACCAGAAAATATCTCCCTGGAGCGCACCCAAAACAGAACAGGGTACCTGCTCTAATGCCAATTGAAATTCTGGAACACAGACAACAGATATGGTATACAATGTCATGACACCAGGATCAGGACATGTCACACCATAAACAAGTACGTAGATAAGCGATATCGTATACGATGTCACGACACCAGAGTCAAGACATATCACACTATAAATAATTACAATATGAAAAGCAAGAAGTAAATGACACAGATCAATTGTTAACCCAGGTCGGTGCAACGTCACATACGTTTGGGGGCATCCAAGCCAGGAAGGAGATCCACTATAACAATATTAGCTTGAAGTTCTACTATGAGGATACGTACACATGAGAGCCGTAATCCTCACCGAGCACTCTATCTATTCATTTCCTTTCCCATTCTTTTGTGAGTAATCTCTAGATATAACACTTATTCGAGCGAGAACAATCAAAACGGTTCCCATGGAGTACCATGGATGTTTGGGGTGCTAATATCTTCCCCTTGCATAACCGACTTCCTTACCCAGTATATCTCTTTCCCCAGGATTTTATCGATGTTTTCCCTTCTCTTTGGGGATAAATAAAGTTTGATGGTGACTCTGTTGTATGTTCGAACGTGCGATACATTCAGGTATATTTCCGCTAGCTTTAATAACATACAAAAATCCGTTGCTATCACCATAAGAAACGCTTCACTAATTCCTCATTAGAATTAGCTACTCGCTCATGAATCCATACCACCAGACCAGAACTGGGCCGAAGTCCGTACACCATGATACATGATTCACCATAACATGTAATCTAATAAAAAATGATCACCATGATAAACAACAACATTATTCTACACATAAAACTAGTGAATTAAATTAAATGTAATAAACAACATCGAACAACTCTAAATGGTGGCCAAACAATAGCTAATTCACATAAGTACATCAAAAATCGGAACGACAAAGCAATTCCACACAACTGAGCGGATGACACTCACTCTGGAAGCGTGACAGATTACCCGTCACCAAGGTAACGCCTGTCACCCTACAGGTCACCTCACACATTGTCCCAGTGACGATTGTCCCAGCCAACCCTACCTAGGACCATGATGGTCTACCCGTCAAGCAGCTGACGCCTATTAGTGCCTCCAAAATGATGACGACCAAGGCGTCATTAAGGTGACACCCGTCACCTCGAATAAGAAACAAGAAACTGCATTTTTTCCATTAAAGTTTAAAATAGTACTCTGATTTCACATCCCTTGACCCCAAATTGTACAACAATATCAAGTGAAATAACATTTAGCATAAATATAACATTTATCCATCATTTATCTTGCAATTTCATCAATTAATCATGGACTTTGCATACTTTATTCATCAAAATCATCACCCTCATATGAACACCCACACATATCACTATCATGAACACGAACATGTAAATCCCATAGTAAAGCAGTGCACGGAAATTAAATGGTACATCATATCATTCATGTTATTTTAAAATATCATCCATGTTCATCAATCATTCAACATAAGGGACAAAGTAAACAAAATCCTAATGAGATTAAGGATTTCCCTCTACCCAAACATGCAATCTACACCCTATTAGGAGTAATCCCCTCTGGTACCTTAGATTGCTTAAAAAGTTCATAATTTGTTTCATGTTTTTCTCTCCCCTTCAAACTCTAACCTTGCTTCCTTCTCCAAATTATGTTTTTCACGTACTAATTCTCAAAAGCTTACCAACTTCTTCTTATTAGAGCTTCAATCTCCCTAATTAATGACTTCTCACCTTACCCTCACTTGTTTCTCTATTCACCAAAATGCCCCTCTTGACTCAAATATTATTTTAATAATGACACCAACGATATTCTCCTTTTCTCTCTACTATTTTCCACCATTCCATATTATTCCAACAAATTAAATAAACTGACTATGTTCTAATTATTTTAATAAACATTCTTATTATTCTAATATTATTATTTCTATTATTTAGTTAAATAACTAGAACTATGCACTACCAACACAAAGCATCAAATACCACTACTAACCACCCAATGCAGATATAAATCAATTTAAATAATTAAATACACACGACTTCAATTAAATAAATAAATAAATTAGAAAAATGGGGTGTTACAATACTCAGAGGTCTTAGTAGGTTTATAACACGATATGATGGTTAGGGCTTGCCCACGACAGTTAGAAGCCCTGTACATGGTGATTTAAGGTAGTTTACGAGACAAACTAACATGAGGTGAGAGACCCTGATGATGACCGACGATACTTGGTAGCAAGTGTATAATGGGTGATAGTCGTGTGTTGAGACTATAGTGAGTGTTGTGCTTTAGGGTCTGTTGATTGGGAGTTGTCTTTCTCTCCTTAATGGGAGATGTATTTATAGAGGCTTCTAGGGCATATGATTTTCTTGGAAAGGGTCACTACCACCTCAATCAATGGTGATAAGTTGAATCCCTATTTCCAAGGGAGTCACGAGTCAGTTAATAACTTTGACTTACTCCCCGCCCAAGAAAAGTCTTATCCTACATTTTTCATGTAACAACAATAGAGACCACAGGGTGAGGCGATACCTCCCTTTAGTCGATACTCTATCGTCACCTTCTCTAAGACGGTATAAGGACATTGCCCTAGGCGATGCCTTTACTAATATAATACTACAAGTTTCTATTCGACCTTGACTAGAGTTTTGATGAAGATAAATGCATCAACAAAACAAGAAAAAGATAAATACATGAATGACAACAAAAGAAGATAAAGATGAAGGCAATGATTGATTAAAGACAATTGACAAAAATATTAAAAATTTAGGTTAAAAATATTGATATTTTAAAATATTATTATCATGTCTTATATCATTTTAAAACTCATAAAATATCATTTAAAATAAAGCTAAAACATTTTCAAAGTTATCACATAAAAATCCACAAAGCCTTGCCTTAAAAAACTATTTTCAATTATAAAATATTGTTTTTAGTGCTGCCAAAAAAGTGGTATTCGAATACCAATGTGAAAATTCTAAAAAATTGGTACGTTATAAAGTGATATTGGAATACCATAATATGATATTCAAATACTAGCTGAACCAATACATTTTTTCATGAACCAAAATCACTTTTTTGAATGACAAAACTTATTTCAAAAATATGCATCCATTCTTAGAGGTTTCTAAATGTCTTGGTTTAACATTGAAAACAAAATTAGAGTTTTCATATCATCATTTACACAATTCAAAGATCATTTTCAAGTATCACTATCTTTCAAAGTGATTTGAAACTTTGTAAACTTTTATAATAAGAAAAGTTTCAAAACCAAAACAAATTATGAGCATTAAATGATATATATTTGAATTATAATATTGATAAGAATTAACAATCAAATCAAATGTTGAAAGTGTTTGTTGTATAGCCAACCTAAATTCTTATTTTTTTTACAAAATCAAAGAGATTGATTTTCTGAAATCACCTTACCTATCACCTTTTAGAGACGAATCACTAACACCTTTGATAACACTTTGTTTTGTTTTGGATTTGTTGCATATTTTTGTTGTATTATTGTTTTATTTTTAGTAAGAAAAAGTTGTTTTTGTGCTTGGATAGATAGGAATCAGTAGAAGTGCAATGTGAAACTAGAATGTTGAAAACTTTTGTCGGATGCTAGTGTATGTTTGACAACAAGACAACATGTTCGTGAAGGTGATGTCAATTGGCAACATAATCTTTGTTTCAACCATAGTAGTAGTAGTAGTAATTTTTTTGGTACAAATCTTTTTTTCAATAATGGCTATAATCAACTCAGCATTTCAAGAAAAGTATAATTAACACAAGAAACCCAACAAGCCTTATACCTTTGCAATAACAAAAATATGTTTAAAAAATAAAATAAGGATTATCTTAATAAATACTTTAACAAAACTTAACAAAAATGAATAAATAAAAAAGTAGAAATTTTATAATGGAAATAATAATTTTAAATTTTCAAAAAATTAAATACATTATTTTCCAGCATAATACTTATATATTAATTTCTTTAAAAAACATAAAAAACATAAAATAAATTGTTAAAACAAGCAATAAAAAAATGGCATATTCATATTTTGACTTTTTCTATAAAAGCTCCATATTTAGTGGCTAATTTTTAGGTTATCTTCATGACAAATTATTTTAAAATTATTATAATTAATTTTATACAATATTTTTTTAAATTAAAAAAAACTTTTTTTCATAATTTTTATATTCACACAATGATTTAGACAATGATTTGTTAATAAAAAAAAAAAAAAAAACCAAGCCTGCTTATTCCTCCTTCTTATCCAAAAAGTCCTAAAAGAAGGCAAAGTATGAAGTAATGAGTCATGGACAGTTGAAGAAACTTAACAGTACTCAGCTAATATTAGTACTCCTATTATTGTGCTATGTGTTCATTCAAACATCGAATCTAATAACACTACGTGTCTTTCTCAATAACACTACGTGTCAATTTATTATAGATTCTTCTTTTTACCTATTTTAGCAAATTATTATTCTCTCTCATACTCACATATCACTTGGTCAATTCTCCTCATTTTTTGGATTTTTTTTTTATTTTTAATATCAATTTTATAAATAAATTTAAGAAAAATTCGGAGAATTAAATTTAAAATAATAATAAATATATAAATAAATAACAAAAATTTAATTTGTGTTGGGTTTGCTTTTCATATCATCATTGTATAAATTCCTCTTCTTCTAGACCAAAACCCTAAGGGTTCTTGTAAGAACCAATAGCCGCCAGATTCATCAACACACTCGATTTCATCACTATCTTCTCCTCGCACCGATTAGATTCTTGTCACCAATTTTCGGTCAGTAATTATGGAATCCAATCCAAAATACTCAATTTCTCAACCTTCTTTTGATGATTGATTCTTAGGTTAGTTTGTTTAGTTTCAGCTTGCAGTGTTCATGTTCATGGAGATAGTTGATTATTATTATTTTTATTACTACTACTATTATTAATATTATCATTGTTATTTTAATTAATTTTTGTTTTCAGTAGTTACTTACAAGTGAGAGCTTTTGAGGTTGTAAATATGGGGCTTCTCCGTTTTGACGATGAAAGTTTGGGTTTTTGAGTTGTTTAACAGTTTAGGGTTTTGTTTTTGTTTAAGGGTAGTGATCAGGTTTTAGGGGATGAAAACTGTAATTATCGGTTTGAGTTTTTGAAAGTAAAAATGTTGTCTGAATTGGGTAGGAGGCCGGTGATTGGTGGGAATGAGGGTTCATTTGGAGATGAATTTGAGAAGGAAATAGGGATGTTGCTTCGTGATCAAAGACGGCATGAGGTTGATGATCATGAACCTGAACTTAATTTGTATAGGAGTGGATCAGCTCCTCCAACTGTGGATGGTTCTTTGAATGCAGTTGGTGGGTTATTTGGGAGTGGGTCCACCGGGGCGGCTGGGATTTCGGAGTTTTCTGGGAATGGTTTTGGTTCTGAGGAGGAGCTTAGGTCTGATCCAGCTTATCTGTCGTATTATTACTCTAATGTGAATCTGAATCCTAGACTTCCGCCTCCTTTGCTATCAAAGGAGGATTGGAGGTTTTCGCAGAGACTAAAAGGTGGAGCTTCTGTAATTGGTGGGATTGGTGATAGGAGGAAAGTTAACGGGGCTGATGATAATGCTGGCAGGTCGGTGTTTGCTACGCCTCCGGGTTTTAATAATAGGAAAAGAGAAAATGAGGTAGTGGTTGATGAAAAAGCTAGAGGTTCTGCTGAGTGGGGTGGAGATGGACTCATTGGTTTGCTAGGACCAGGTCTTGGAAGCAAGCAAAAGAGCCTTGCAGAAATTTTTCAGGTGACTTGTTTCTTTCATTACTCAGTTTTTGCACTTGTTTAGTTTTCACTGGAATTTGTCATGTTTCACTTCTGTATTTTCACTTTTCAGTTTGATCTTTGCATCCACTGTAAAATCTTTTGGGCACATTGATAGTTTGAAACTTACAAGTCCCACTAACAAATTGAATACCAAAAATTTAATTGATTTGGCTCATATTCAGCAATTCCTCAGAATCCTATATCTTGGGACTCTTGTAAACATCATAGTTTAAAGCTTCTGAGCCTATGTTGATAATGGCCCTGCAGCTATTTTGTGGCTGTATTGTTGTGTTCATATCTTTCAGTGCCTCCTCTTATCTGTTCAGCTTAATCTTTTATTTCTTTTTTGATTTTGGATGTTTGCTTGATAATTCATTTTTGGTGAAACAAGCTATCTTTCCTACGATTTGTAAATATTTATTTTTCTTGCTATTATCAAATGTGAACTTTCTGTTCTACATATTATATATAAATATGTGTATATTCAAATTTTGCTTTTCTCTCTTTCTTGACCCTTTTTATTCTACTGATAATCTCCAACCATTACTTGTGCAGGATGACTTGGGACGCAACTCCCCCGTCACAGGCTTTCCTTCTCGTCCAGCCAGTCGTAATGCATTTGATGAAAATGTTGAGATTGCAGCTTCTGCTGAAGCAGAGCTGGCTCATTTGCGCCATGGTTCCTTAGCCACTGATGGTGTAAGGTCTGGATCAAATGTTCAAGGGTCACCTGCATCCCAAAATGTTGGCACACAAGCTTCATATTCTTATGCTGCTGCACTTGGTGGCTCTTCCCTGTCACGAAGCACTACTCCTGATCCACAACACATTGCTAGGGCTCCCAGTCCTTGCCCCACGCCTATCGGTAGTGGGAGAGTTGCTGCTGCTGCTGAGAAGAGAGGTATTACCAGTCCTGAAGCATTTAATGATGTTTCTTCTGGCGTCAAAAATGGTTCTGCAAATATTGTCTCAGCAATGTCTGGCATGAAATTGTCAGCAGACGATGTGTTGGATGGTGATAACCATTTCGCATCACAGGTTGAGTCCGATGTTAATAATTATGCAAGATATCTTTTTGGTATGCCAGGCGGTCAGGATCATGGCAAGCAACAAGCATATTTAAAAAAATCTGAATCGGGACACTTACAGAAAATAGCTCACTCTGATTCAGTTAAGAGAAGCAGTAGCAGGTCAGACATGAAAAGTCCGTCCTTGGATAGGCAGGCCGAGCATCAAATGTCTGCTGTTTCTCCCAATAACTCGTATTTCAATGGATCACCTAGCTCTCCTTATAGTGGTGGAGGTGGCTTGCCTGCACAGTACCAGCCTTCAGATGGTACCAATTCATCATTTAATAACTATGGCCTGAGTGGGTATGGTGGAAATCCAGCATTGGCATCCTTCATGACTAACCAACTTGGAACTGGGAACATGCCACCTCTGTTTGAGAATGTTGCTGCAGCATCAGCAATGGCATCCCCTGGAATGGATTCAAGAATCCTTGGTGGTGGTTTTCCTTCTGGAGTTTCTTCTCCATCTGATGTGCATGTTTTAAGTAGAATGGGAAATCAAACTGCAGGCGGTGGTCTTCAGGCTTCTTATGTTGACCCAATGTATCTTCAGTACATGAGGACACCTGAGTATGCTGCTGCACAACTTGGTGCTCTTAATGACCCAGCTGCAGACAGGAATTACTTGGGAAACTCGTACATGAATTTACTTGAGCTTCAGAAAGCTTATCTTGGATCTCTGCTTTCACCCCAGAAGTCACAATACAATGTTCCACTTGGTGGTAAATCCGGCGGTTCCAACCATCATGGTTATTATGGAAATCCTGCGTATGGTGTTGGTTTGTCTTATCCAGGAAGTCCAATGGCAAACTCTTTATCCAATTCTCCAGTTGGGTCTGGCAGTCCTATCAGGCATAATGACCTAAATATGAATTTTGCTTCTGGAATGAGGAATGTAGCTGGGGCTATGGCACCATGGCACCTAGATGCTGGAAACGTGGATGAAAACTTCGCTTCATCTCTGTTGGAAGAGTTTAAAAGCAATAAAACTAAGTGTTTTGAGCTTTCTGAAATATCTGGCCATGTTGTTGAATTCAGGTATACCTTTTTAGCCTGATTGGTGTTCTGTTGGTTAATTATTTGTAATATTGCCAAGATTCTTGGGGACAATAAAATTAATTTAATTTGCTCTTATTGGCAGTGCTGATCAATATGGGAGCCGTTTTATTCAACAAAAGCTTGAAACAGCAACTACTGAAGAAAAGAATATGGTTTATCAGGAAATCACTCCACATGCTCTTGCTTTGATGACCGATGTCTTTGGTAATTATGTGGTTCAGAAGGTAATTATCACTCTATCTATGTTAACCATGCATAAATGTGGACCTTGGTAGAGTGACAGTTTGCATCTGACAGTTTTTTGAGCACGGACTTGCATCCCAAAGAAGGGAGTTAGCAAACAAGCTTTATGGCCACGTTCTGACACTTAGCCTTCAAATGTATGGTTGTCGAGTCATCCAGAAGGTATTGACAATTAAGTGCAGTAGTTGATATTTCTAGTGGCTTTGTGTCCATTATTTTCTGAATGTGACATCCTTTTTTAATTTGTATATATTATAATTAGGCCATAGAAGTTGTTGATCTGGACCAGAAGATTAAAATGGTTCAAGAGCTTGATGGTAATATCATGCGCTGTGTACGAGATCAGAATGGCAACCATGTCATTCAGAAATGTATTGAATGCGTACCTGAAGATGCAATCGACTTTATTGTCTCAACTTTTTTTGATCAAGTTGTGACATTATCAACCCATCCATATGGTTGCCGGGTGATACAGGTAAGATCTATTCAGTGCTTCTGTTTCTCTTTTTTTGTGCAGTTTAAAGACCTCGAAAATGTAATACCATTTATTTCACATGGCAGAGAGTCCTGGAGCACTGTGAAGATCCTAGCACACAGCAAAAAGTTATGGATGAGATTTTAGGAGCAGTTAGCATGTTAGCCCAGGATCAGTATGGCAACTATGTTGTCCAGGTTTTAAATTTATTATTACAACTACTTTTATTTGAGCTATTTATTGTCACACTTATTGATTCAAAAGTGGTTCACCCTAACAATCATAATTTTTGTATGGTTTACTTTATTATGGTGTTTTGCTTTTTAATTCATTGCAGCTATCAAGCTTTTCTTCACTTTGGGCCAAGTAAAATCCCAGCTGGGCAACTCGTTTTTGACCATATGCCTGTCTCCTTTTTCTATGATATATACACCATCACACACAGTACTCTCTATGTCGACTATATAAATCTAGATTTTTTAATGGGTTAATACTTAGTTTATTAAGAATGTTTGGTCTTAATTGTTGCTTTGTATTTTTTTATTTATTGCTTGATGTCATAGCATACCATGCTTTATACTCAATCCAAATTTAACTTCTAGTTGCTGGCCACCCAATACTTTGAACTCCACATGCAGTAAGCAATTACCATTTAGCATGTCATTTATACTTGTAAGCTGATCTCTTGTTTACTTTCATCTTCTCCTCTTCGATAACAGCATGTCCTTGAGCATGGTAAACCTCACGAGCGTTCCACAATTATCAAGGAATTAGCAGGCAATATAGTTCAAATGAGCCAGCAGAAGTTTGCCTCTAATGTTGTGGAGAAGTGTTTGACGTTTGGAGGTCCTTCTGAGCGCCTATTGCTTGTAAATGAGATGCTGGGCTCAACGGATGAAAATGAGCCTCTGCAGGTTTCTTTACATCCCTTAAAAACTATGAATCATATTTGCCTATTTAATGTTTTGACATAATGGCATGTTTTCACTTTTATAGGAACTTTCTATATGGCTTGACAAAATTGATTGTAATTTGTCATATCTTGCAAATGATAAATCATCTCCTCTTTTATGTATGCAGGCAATGATGAAAGATCAGTTTGCTAATTATGTTGTACAGAAGGTGCTGGAGACTTGCGATGACCAACAGCGTGAGCTAATTCTTTCGCGAATCAAAGTTCATTTGAATGCATTGAAAAAGTACACCTACGGAAAGCATATCGTAGCCCGTGTAGAGAAACTTGTTGCTGCTGGAGGTACATATTTATTCATGATTTGAATTAAAGTTTTTTTATATACTCTTCTATTTGCATGAGAAGGTACTAAGTACATGCAACATGTAATTTGTTGCAGAGAGGAGAATTGCTGCTCAGTCTCCTCATACTACTGCTTAGGAGTGAGAGTAGAGAAAGAGTGTTGTCTGTACAGCTAACTGAGGCTAGTGTGATCTCCTCCTGCATGCAAGAGTTATTTATGTTTATCTATCTATTTATCTGTCTGATGGATAGTTGTGGCCGATTGGTAATAAAATTATCGGTTTGTAATTGAGAACTGTACATTCTGTAGTTTATACATAGAATTTAAGTGAGGTGAGAGGTTCAGATGTGTAATACTACTTACTACACCTCTGATGCCCGGTGGAAGGCGAGGTGGAGGATGTAAAGTTTTTCATAAAACGGTGAGGTAGTTTATAAGCTGACGAGACTGTACAAAATGTTGCTATGTGAAGAGCTTTTTATGTTTTATCATTATTTAGATGAAAGCAGTGTTTTTCTTTCACTTTATTTCCCAATTTTACATGCTCATATTTGCCTTCACTACTATATACCTTGTTTGTTATAATATCGTACCATGTTTTTTCACTCCCACAGGCTTATATTTGCCTCACTGCTACAAACTTGTACCACGTTTATTCACTACCATGTTTTGTGCGATATATCTCAGAAGATTAATAAAATATTTAGAGACAATTTGATGGATAAAATATGCAATGTTTTCAAGGTGAGTATGCTTTATAATGGACTAATTTGATTTGTATAGACAAATAAAATGAAAGGGTAATCTATTGTTTTGGATTTTGAAATTGTAGATGTCTCAATTTTGGGAAATACGGAATTGCTTTCTCAAAATCTTTAGGGCAATTACACTTTTTTTGGTATAAATTGGTATCTTTGATGCTCTACTGCAAAGAGTAATTTTTTGGGTAGAAAAATTATCAGAGTTGAAACAATTTAAATTACTAAATTATTCTTTCTTACCATAAATTGTGTACTAAACTGAAAACCAATTAACCTTGGAAGAAAAAAATATGCGAATGTGGCAGTAAATAGATACACAGAAGATAAGAAACAAGGAATGAAGCACACATGAATCCTCAAATATTTCATGTCATTGACGATAATGTTTCTTACTTCTCTGTTAAAACATTGTGCTAACTACACAATCTGCAAAACCATAGGTGAAAATGAATCCGATTTCATTGCAAGAATGAATAGAGGGACTTTATTAATCTAATCGTCGCGGAAAGTCTTTTGACCAGAGCCTCTAGGCCTCCCCTTAAACATTTTCCTGTTCTTTTTCTTTTTTCCTTTCTTAGCTTCTTCTTTCACAAACTTCTCTTTCTCTCTTTTTGTCAAGAAATCTGTTACTACTAAATAGATAACCTGTAACACAACCAATAGTGATGTAGTCACAAACTAATTCACGATAATTAAAAAAAAATGTTGAAATTAGAGAAGGAAATTACGAATATACCCCGATACTGATAACGGATAAGCCAATGAAAGCGAGGAAGAAAAGAACTGACACGATTACGGACCCGGCATCAACGGGGGTTGTGACCAATTGCTCTGTGGCATCAACGGCGGCGTCTTCGGCAGCTGCAGCAGCAAGAGGATTTGGCAAAAGTTTGGACTTATTATGTAAAAGGATGGATTTCGTGGATGGGGAGATAATGGGAGAGAAAGATGAAGTAGTTGGAAGAGAGCGAAAGCGTGTGTGGAAATGGAAAGAAGAAGGAGATTTCGAAAGGAAGGTTGCAATTTGTGGAGATTGTGCAAATGCAGCACTGGCCATGGTCATGGCTTCTTACCCTCACTCAGTCAGAGCAATGGCAATCACTTGATTCACTTTTTTGCTTATGTGACGTGGCCCAACCACGGTTTTGGTTGGGGTTGCTTTGCTATCTTTTTGATTAGATCCTATCAGTGAATCCTATTACTACTAGAGTAACTTCTCCAACATGTATAATGGACTAACTCATTATATACAAACAGTAGGATGAGCTTTAAATTCTATGTGGGTGCATCTTCTCCAACATGTATAATGGACTAACTCATTATATACAAACCGTAGGATGTATATTTCTATTTATTTTTTTTACAATTTTTAATTTAAATACACTTTTATTTTATTGAAGTTTAATCTGGAGATATATTTTTCGTATCAATATTGAGGTGTCCGGAGATATCTCTCTACACACCTTTAATATGACATTCAAAGATGCATATCTAGCATATGCATTGATAGGTCAAATCAAAAGCAAATTAACATTCCAATATTTAACATTACATAGATAATCGTTAACGTTAACATAAATTTAACATTATATTTTATTACAAACGAGTAGTTCAGGACGTTGTGATATCCTTATAATATCTTCGGTTGATCTTACAATAGTCGTATCCACTTCAATTAGACCATTTGTTGAGTAATGATGAAATGTATTTCACATAACTTTTAAATCCTCATTTGTCTTTGTTCAAACATGGTGAATTGTATCTTCCCTCTCGTTGTCAATCGAGCATGGTGAATTATATCTTCCCTTTCGTTGTCAATTGAGGATGAACAATATTCGAGCTTGACAACTCTTCGATTTTTTAGATATCACTAGAGAGTATTCAGTTTGAATTTCAGATCAACGATAGGTATGTCCTCAGAGATTCTGAATTAAAGTAGAAGTTTTGCGCCATTAAAATACACAAATGCAAGATGAGGATATGTATTCGTTATGGTTTTTGTAAAGAAAATGGAATGAGAGATCCTATTTATACAAATTTTAGATTAATTTGGATCTTATAAATCATATACATTCATCAATACATATTTTGGATATGCATCTCCATAGAAGTAACACAAACAATTTTCAAGAGTGAAAGTCTATACTTGTTTATTTTGTATGTTGAATCAATCATGAGCATAATGAGAAATGTGTTGAACAACTTGATAGAATTGAGATAACCCCAAAATCTATCTTGAACCGTGAATTTATCCTCACAAACTCTGTATCTAGAAACATAGTGGCCATCCTTCAAAAGTTTCAATATTTGTTGCATTTTAGATCTTGAATCTCTTACTGCCTTGTTGTTTCGGGCACATACATTGTATACTTGTTTGATATTTGAAATATTTGGAGGTCTTTTCCGTTTCAAAGTTGCTAGTATATTTTCCGGCGCCACCATGTTAAATATTAGGTCAGGAACAAGTTCATTCTCCTCCAGAATAAGGCGATATACACTGGGATGTCTGACTAGCTTGTCACTTAAGGCGTGATTATGCATATCAGAAATCACATTAAATTTTCATGTATCATTCGCCTTACTATATCCACACAATTTAAACGGACACTCACATTTTTTCTATCTGATGTCATCACATTTCAACTTCTTAATCATTGGTTAATACTTTTCACTTCTTTCGCATCTCATTGTTACAAATGCTTGCCTTTTATCAGAACCATTGTCAGACCTTTCGATTACAATACCTAATCCAAATTTCCCGACCTCCATGCAAACCAATTGTAGCATATGTTCACGAATAATAAACTTTTATTTATTTATAAATTGTTTAGGAACATCTACCTCTCCAACAATCGGTTTAACACCCGGTTTAACATCACTTGGTTTAACATCATCCATTACTTTGTTTGATTTTACATCCATCCTCACAGTAATTTTAGGAAACGTATCCGGGTGCACCATGTGAGTGCAACTTTTCGTTTAGATGTGTTTTATATGATGTTAAAACTAGGATACTTTAGCATTTATGTACATTGAACGATATCATCTGAGTCTAGTTATGCATTTTTACATTAGGAAGTATGACAACATGATTGAAAACGGTTTAGGGAAGATTTATGCATCAAGAAATTGTTTTGTGCATCAAAAATTCGTTTTTGGGTGGAAAACTGCCTATAGGTCGACACATATGCTTTACAGGTCGACCTATAGAAGAAAAACTGTCTACAGGTCGACACATAGGATTATAGATCGACCTATAGAAGAATTTTTTCAACTATAAGTCAACACATATGATGCATAGGTCGACACCCATGCTACATCATTGAAGCTTGTAGGTTTTGACTCACGTGCCACCTTTTCAGGTCGACACATAGGCAACACATAACATGTACAGGTCGACACATGATTTGTATAGGCCAACCTATATATATCAAAAAACTTGAAAATTTGCTTTTTCTCTTTATTCATTTTGCATTTCTTTTGTATTCCTTTTTCTTCTAATATGTTTACATATATATACTTAGTATATGCATCATTGTCTAGTAAGGTTTCTAGTGAGTAAAACCTATACAGAATCGGAATTTCAAAGCATTCTCATCATCTTCAATCTTTTTTATATGCATGCACATAATCAAATTACACATAATCATTTTTTATTGGGTACCATCTAGATTAGGGTTGATAACATCCAGTTAGGTTGATTGTACAATTGATATTGGGTTGAGAAATTTGAGGATTTCAAATCAGAAAACCAAGGTGGGGTTTTCCTTCAAGATCGTTAGGGTTTGAAGGTTTAGGACAAGATTACGCAATCCGAATTCGACTGAGTGAAGTCTTTGAAGAATAAGTGGTTCTTGGGCAAAGGAATAACGTTGGACGATGGATCACATTCGTAAATCTTGGGTTTCAACAAGTGTACGCTTGTAATTAATTCGATTGAGTGAAATCTTTGAAGAACAAGGGGTTTCGTTCGAAGAAGTAACGTGAGGCAGTGAATTGAAGCGACATTGTTGGTTACTTGATAAATCTTTGATCAAGGGTTTTGGAGGTGGTAGAATCAACATCAAGCCTATGGATTGTAGGGTTAGATTTCTACATCTCTTGTATTCACATATTTTCAAAGTAAGATATAATATAATATCTCAATTCAAATTCGAATTGAGGGCAGACGTATCCATAGCGAGGTCGATTGGAGAATTGCCTAAACAAATCCTTGTGTACTCTCTCTCTATATATTTTATTTTCGGTTCAAAAATTATCGATTGCATTGATTGTTTAATCAATTTTTTGGGGTCATAATTTTGATCATATAATTGGTGTTGTTGTGTAGATCACAAACCATTTGGTTGTAATTGGATTTCTTGAACAACAATACCAAATAGAATTCTAAACATTATTGATCACACACTAAGTGTTCGACAAATTGTTCCACTTGTATTTTTGTGTGAATTATCATTGGAGATAGACTTTTCCGTATTATTTAACATAAAACTAGTTGTGATTAGTTGTTGATCAATTTGTGAATCATTATCATACAATTTTCGTTAATACGCACATTCGAGCTTTTTGATAGCGGGTTCAGTTAGACGATTTTTGATCCGGGATATTTGTAACTTGCTTCCGCGCCATACATTTTTTTCACTATTTTTTTGTCAAGTTTTTAACTTGGGATCTATTCACCCCCTCTAGATCTAGGCTTATCGTCTAACAAGCGGTATCACGAGCTCCGGTTAGTTCCATGCTTAAGATTTGCTTATTAGATAATGGCTACCGAACCTAAAAGGGAATATAATAAAGTACCAATTTTTACCAACGAAAATTATGGCTATTGGAAAGCTTGTATGCGTATACATATCAACTCAGTTGATAAGGGTGTATGAGAAGTCATCATCAATGGTCCTCATGAAATTACTATGACCAATGGTGAAGGCGTCGTCGTACAAAAACCAAAAAATCAATCGAATGATAATGATAAGAAATTGTGGTCTTACGATTGGAAAGCGCAAAATATTCTCATATCTGCACTCGATGTTGATGAACTTTATCGTGTTTCCCACTATGAAACCTCCAAGGCTATGTGGGATGCGTTACAAGTTACCCATGAGGAACTAACAAGGTCAAATAAGCTAGGATTAACACATTAAATCAAGAGTTTGAACTCTTTGGTATGAAGCATGATAAAACCATTGCCAAAATGCAAAAGAGGTTCACACATCTTATTAACTAGTTGAATGCTCTAGGTAAGCTTATTTCCAATGATATTGTTAATAATAAGGTTTTAAGATGTCTTAATAGGGAATGACAACCTAAGATCACCACAGTCAAAGAGGCGAATGATTTTAAAGTACTTGATCTCACTACTTTGTTTGAAAAATTAGAAGAACATGATTAAGAACTCTCTTAGTTGGAGAAACACGAAAAAGAGCATGAGGAGATGGTAAAGAAGGAGAAAGGTAAAGACAAGGTGGAAGAGAAGAAGTCAATTGCTCTAAAGACTTCTAGCTCAAATCCCTCACATAATGAGCAATGTGATTATCAAACATTATATGACAAGTATTCTGATGAAGAAGGTATGAGTTTGTTCATCAAAAGGTCTAATAGATACATGTGGAAACATGAAGATAAGTACTCAGAAAAGAATCAAAGTAACTCTAAAAGGCTATCTAACTCCTCAAAGGAAGGTGGGAATAAGAAGGGTAATCTTAGAAGTTCATGCTATAATTATGGTAAAACGGGTCATTATAGGCTGAAGTGTCACATGCAGAAGAATTATAATGAGAAAGGCCATCACAAATGGAAAGAAGAATAAAAAGGTTGTAAGTTACTTTAAGCTTGATACTACTCATGGCTTATCTTATTCTCGATTACAAGAATCTTTGAAAAATCTACAAAGATAAGCCATAGATGCTTTCAAAAAGCTAGCTTCAAATAAAATGATTTTTTCTCATTTATAAGCTAAAATTTTGGAAAATGAAAAGAATATGGAAGCTTTAAGTAAGTCCATGCAATATATTCTAAAAGTTAAGAGTGGGGATGACAAACCTTCATGGCTTGATTGTGAAACTTGTCATATTTGGCAAAAAGAGTCAAGAACTCTTAAAGCCATGTTAGATAAGGCTTTGTAACCTACGGTTACTTTTTCTATTGATACTTCTAAATATGACATGCCTTCTTATAATCCTTATAGAATGTATAATTTTGTTGAAAAAGATCCTAATAGCAAAAGCTCATCTTCTCATAACTTGTATTGTTATTATTGTTGCAAAAAGGGTCACACTATTGCAAAATGCAAATTTAGGAGACTTTCAATGGTTGCCTAAATGCAACCAAGTTTTCATTAATCATTAAGGACCCAATGAAGATTGGGTACCTAGCACTATTCATTGATCTTACAAGATATATGTCTTGACTCTATGAAGAGAGTATGTGATCTCATTTATGGAGGCTCAAGGCATAATACGGGTGACATCTCCTTATTATTTTGACTATGTGGCAAGCAAGATGGACTGTGTTACCTGTTGGGGGAGTTTTTTACTAGGGAACATTGAACATTTTGAGACTTTTTTTTTTCTAGAGCAATACCTTTGTGAGAGACACACCACATTTTCACCCAAAACCTTAAGGTGATAGGTGGATGGGTTCTCTCACTTATAAATTCTCAAGTCTCCACATTCACAACCAATGTGGGACTATTATCCACACTACTTACACTTGATACATTCTCAACACTCCCCCTCAAGTGTGAGTCCACAATGCTCCCCCTCAAGTGAAAGTTCTTCTTACTTCCACATTCTTTCTATTATCCACACTACTCACACTTGATACATTCTTAACACTCCCCCTCAAGTGTGAGTCCACAATGCTCCCCCTCAAGTGAAAGTTCTTCTTACTTCCACATTCTTTCTTTTGTACAACACGGAATGTTTCTTATTCACCACACTGGCACCGTTGACACTCTTTAACAGAATGTTTCTTATTCACCACACTGGTGTCATTGACTTTCAATACAAATAAGTCGGTCCCTTTCTGAAACCAGGCCCTGATACCATTTGTTAGGGGAGTTTTTTACTAGGGAGCATTGAACATTTTGAGACTTATTTTTTCTAGAGAAATACCTTTGTGAGAGACACACCACATATTCACCCAAAACCTTAAGGTGATAGGTGGATGGGTTCTCTCACTTATAAATGCTCAAGTCTCCACATTCACAACCAATGTGGGACTATTATCCGCACTACTCACACTTGATACATTCTCAACATTACCAAGGTGGTTAACTTTTAGTGTTTCTTTTAATTTGTAAAAGTGTGTTGATTATTATTAATATTTTACATCCGAGAAGTGTCGGAAAAGGTATTGTGTTTCATGATGTAGGTTATCTTCAACAATACATACTCAAGCTCATCAAATTAGGGATTGATCAACCTAAGATGATAAAACATGGGGAGGAGAAAGATGATCATCATGATTGAACAAGATTGAAAATCCAAATATAAGGATAATCATCAAGTCAATGAGACTTTTGGATACATTATTAATCTCACTTTCAAGTACTTTTGCAAAGGGAAAAGGGGTAAGGCTGTTCATTTTTCATTGAGTTTTTGGCATGTTTTGGATTCCTTTCAACTTTCATTCTAGAGTTCCTTGTGGAATTCTTGTGCATCCTTCGTCATTCATATGGTGAGGTAATATTGTTCCAATCCTTTTCTTGTTTTGTAAGTAAGTTCTTCTTTTACCTTTTTATTTCTCAAAGGTATGTGATATTGTGTGTATGACATATGTAATAAGTGTTCACTTTCAAAAATTTCAAATGTGACCATTGTGTGTTTTCATTTTACATGTTTATAGTGACCTTATTCTAAATGTCTTCACATTTGATATATATCTTTTACCATTTCATGCCTACATTTACATGTTTGCATGCTATTAACTAAAAAATCATGAAAAACAATCATATGCATAAGTCTCTCACCAATTAGTCATTCATGAATCAAATTGAGTCCTAAAAATTCATTCCATATACACAAGTGTAAAAGTTTTCAATTTTGGACATTATGTATCGACGAAAAATTCGTATAGGCCGGCACATAAAATTAAAATTTTGAATTTCTCAAAAATCTTTCAGTATGTGTCGACACATGTAATTGATAGTTCGGCACATAAAATAATTTTTAAGTTCTTTGGTATGCACTTCAGTATGTGTCGACTCATAACTTGATAGGTCGACACATGCGTTTAGAGATCGACTCATAAACTTCCATTTGGTCAATTTCTCTTCATTTCCTTCATTCTCATACATGCACCAAAACTCTCAGATCTCTTAACTTCATCTTGACTCTTGAAACTCATTCTATCTATATTAAATCTTGTTTGTTTCATTCATATCATATCATTAACATTCTTATTTTCACCAAATCATTTGCATTATTAATCAATTTTCCCTTTTTCTCTTCAAAAACCCTCTTTCCCCCTAACTCATAAAAACTCTGAATTCTCACTTGTTTGTGTCTCATCTTCACTTCTTTGTGTGTTTCCTTGATTGTGTGTATTGTTTGAGTGTGAGGGTGTTTATTAATCTCTCATACTCATTCACTTTTCATCAAACATTTCATCAAACACTTGGAGTGCACACTTTATTTCAATAATTTCTATGGCTCCTAAGCTCTCTAAGACTAAAGGTGATGCCAAAGACAAAGGTAAGGCCAGTACATCATCTGCAGCTGTGGAAACTCCACTTTCTTTGGTTTCTCGAAGGTGTGCTGAAGAATTTGAGGAGAAACATAAACATAGGCTTGTGGTGAAACAATATGTCTGGAAGGCAAGTGTCGTTGGTGGTTTGTATATCCTTGTAGTGGCTGATATTGTTACACATCAACAAATTGATTATTTCGCACAACTCTCTCAAGACTACAAAAAAGACCTCATCCGTGTCTTCTACTCCGGGTTGCATGCTAGGGATGGTTCTTGCTTCAAGTTCACTATTGGTAATGTTGTCTATGAATTTACTGATGTACTTTGGAAATCCCTTTTTGGTATAATTGTTGTTGATGCTAATGATGGTGATGAAGCTGATCCGTTAGTGACGGATATTCACACCCATATTCACTTTAAGTGGAACGTTCATATGAATGAGATACTTAAAGCTCATCGTGTTGAAGACTTATGATCCTATTACCATCGGGCAATTGAAAATGGTCCCTAGAATTCTGTTCTGGCTAGTTTCTTATGTCTTGCGTCCTAAAAATGGCGTATTCCAAAGGATTCATTTGACTGAAGTTCATCTAGTATACATTCTATTTAACAAGATCAAGATCAATTGGCCATACCATCTTGTCTCTTGTATGTTTTCTATCAAAGTGTGCAATAAAGGAACGTCTTTTTGCTATGTCTCCATGATAACTAAAATTTTGAATTACTTAATCACCGACATGCCTAATCTCACATACAAATCTCCTGGATCTGCTCAAGAGTTTTCTCAACAAACCCTTACTAACTTGGGGTATTATTGGGGTATGAATCGTCGAGCATATTACTTCCGTGCAGGTAAAAATGGTAGGAAAATTTAGTTATAAATATGTTGTTAGTAGTAATGGAACAAAGCATGTTGTGTTGTTGGCACCTATTAATAAACTGCTTGATTGAAGGCAAATCAACATTGATGTACAATTTGGTTATGTTGTATGTGTTTGTAACATATAATGGACATTTTCCTACATTATATATATTACATTTTTGTGTTATAGACAATAATTAAATCACAGCAGTTGAGGAAATATGGTAAGAGCAAAGTGTCATACCCCAATTTTGTCCGGACATTTTAAATTTTCATAAATTCGATTTAATTTTCAGTTTACATCATATGTACAGCATAACATGCATTTTATCATTAATAATATATAAAATATCAGTCGGAATAAATTCTTGAAAATACAAACAATTTGGTTAAATCATTCCTCAAGTACGTGTAAAATCAGCGGATAAAAAGTTTCGAAATTAAACTTGCAGACGCCAATATTATTAATCTACGGCCCACGTAGTTTAGCCTGGTGTGCTCATTATATTTTTTCGACGACTTTTTCAGCTGCATTTTAATCCGTTTGAGCCTTTTAACCAGTGAAAATTTATTTCAAAATTTGAAGAAACGCTGTATTTTTTCAATAAGTATATCTCACACTGATCATTTTAGTGCATCCGATTTAATTTTTCGAGCAAATTTTTGTCCAACTTTTATTCATTTTTAGTCATTTTAATTTTGTTCTTTCGTCAAAATAGTCAGATTAAATAAACAGAATTTCCCATGTTATTATTTTAATTTTATCATGATTATTTAAAAAGTTGTTAATTTTATTTGAATTAATTAATATAATCCCATTTAAGCCAATTAAATTATTTAGAAAGGGCATTTTAGTTAGTTACAATCTGTGTTTCTTTCATCTGATCTCAACCGTTAAATCAGAATTAATCAATGGATCCTAGTTGCATTCCTTGTCCACTTAGTTTCACCCAATCAAATAATAATAGTACAAAGGATTAAAATGATGGAATAAAAAAAGAGATCAAAACAAATCCCTATTCCTTCAAAAAGCCTGCCACGCGCGGACAACTGGCATGGGAAAATGAAAATAAAAAAACTCTCTCTCTCTAGTACAGAGGTTCCAACGGATAGTAAGTGAATGGACTCTCTTTCTCCACTTTAGATCTCTCTACTCATTAAAAGCAAGGGAGGATAAAAAAGGAAGGGGCTTTTCCTGTGGACAAAAAGGAGATTCATTGGAACCCACTCACATACTGTCAGTAAAAGGGAAAACGAAAAAGTGGAAAATAAAAAGAAAAGCCTACACTAGCCTACTCTCTCTTGGATATAATGAAAATATAAAATAGAAAAGAAGAGAAAAAGCCTTTTGGTTTTTCCCTGGACACTTCTTCTCCTCCCTTCACTTCTCCATCGAGCATCATCACTCTTCCACTGTTCCTCTTCCTTCCCAATGTTACCTCCTCCCTTCATCTTCTCCTTCTTCGCACATATTTCTGCCCCCAAACAACACCTTATACGCCATCGCCGTCGTCACGTCTAAATGACCATCTCCTTCGAACGCCGGTAACGCGACCTTCACCGTCATCAAAGGCTCGCCGGTGACTCACAAACCACCCCCACATCACATACCGCCATGGAAGAACGTAACCACCACGGCCACTGTTCACCGAAACCAAACACCAACGCCTCATCCATAAAACATTCGCCACTATCAACCGCCGATTGAATCGTCGGCGAACCAAATTCTTCTTCTTCTCCGTTCCAACCTTCACGCCATCGCCGTCATCATCCGTGTGTCAGCTTCACCGAGCCATTAGCCTGCACTTCCGTTTAACTCACTCAACCATAAACGTGTTAAGCTCACTTGAAGCCATGTTCTGTTCTATTTGTAACAAAAGCTGGGGTAAATCATTTTTCCTCCTTGGAACCAGCTGATTAATGACCGGTATTTTTAGTTAGTGTTATACTTTGGTTGCATTGTATTTGTGTGTGACAGGTTTTAGTAACGTTGCCGTGTTCGTTGTCGCAAGTCGGTTCTACAAGTTGGGCATTTGAGTTCTTAGTGTTGCATATGTGATTAGGAATTGTTGTTTCCAGGGACTGTATCACAACTTTTCATTATGCCTTTTTACTCCCACTTTGGATGACCTGTGCAGGAAAAATGGATGGTAGAAGTTTAATAATGGCGCTGAAGTAAGGCGGTTTTTCTCGCCAACTTTGCACGATTTCATTTGGCTTGTCCGCCGATATTCAACCATAAACCCATCCCGTCTTCTTTCTCTTCCTTACCACTAACTCCGGTGAAACCTCACCCTCAATCATCCACCACCATAATAACTTTCTAAAACACCGTGCCCCTTGTTGGGGAAAACCCACACCTCATTCGCCGTCTCAACCTCACCGACACTCTAACAAAATCCGCCGCCGTCTCAACCTTACCGACGATTCAACAAAACCCGCCATAATCGTGTTCTTCCACTTTCACATCTAAACTTCCAACCCACCACGTTAATAATCTTCTTCTTCTTCCATCCGTGACCCTTCATAACCTCACCTCCGTATGTCTCAACTTTTTGTAAATGTTCACTTGCAGTGAGATTGGGTTTGAGTAGTGCTTGGTCATCAAAATCTTGGTAGGACATTTCACGTCGGATATCTGAGTAGCAAAACTAAACAGTTCAAACACTCATGGGTTGTCAAACCTCCAACGTCATAGCAATTATTCAGCGCAAGCTCAACATCTCAGTGTCGAGTTTCTTTGATAATAACAACAACAATTAGTCAACATGGAGGTAGTATTTTGAATCGATTTATCCATTATATTGTATTGTGTTATCTTGATGTTTGATTTCAATTCGAATTTGTTATGATTGTTAAAATTGTTTTTATTTAACGTTAATTTACTGTCAGTTAGAATAAGCAATGTTAGTGCTGTTAGTGAGTTGTTGCTTTTACCTATTCTCTTGCCACTATCCCACATTTTTAGTGTTTGTTAGAGTGGGCTATTTTTTCTCTGATTCAGTTTCTGTAAGGCTATTTAAGAGCCATTTCTTTTGTTCAATTGAAAAAGAGATATTCTCCCTATTATTCTGTAAACACGTATCCTTCACAATTGGTATCAGAGCTCCTCTAGAAGGGGCCTGATCAATACTTGAAACGCAGCAGTCTTTTCAAGCAGATGGCAGAAAACAACAGTTTTGTTCAACCATCAATTCCAAAGTTTGATGGTCACTATGATCATTGGGCAATGCTCATGGAGAACTTCCTTCGATCCAAAGAATACTGGAGCTTGGTTGAAAATGGGATCCCTACAGCAGTTGGGGGTACAGAATCAACTGAGGCACAAAGAAAAACTGTTGAAGATCAGAAACTCAAGGATTTAAAGGTAAAAAATTATATTTTTCAAGCAATTGATAGATCTATCTTGGAGACAATCTTGAAGAAAGAAACGTCAAAGAACATTTGGGACTCAATGAAGCAGAAGTATCAAGGAACGACAAGGGTTAAACGAGCACAACTACAAGCACTTCGAAGGGAATTTGAAATCTTGCAGATGAAAGCTGGAGAATCGGTGAACGAGTACTTTTATCGAACCCTCACCATAGCCAACAAGATGAGAACTCATGGAGAGACTATGGGAGATGTTGTTGTTATTGAAAAAATTTTGCGGTCCATGACTCCGAAATTCAACTATGTGGTTTGCTCCATTGAGGAGTCAAATGACATTGACGCCTTATCAGTCGACCAACTACAAAGTAGCTTGCTGGTGCATGAGCAACGCATGAATGTTCCTGTTAATGAAGAGCAAGCCTTGAAAGTAACCTATGAAAGTAGAACAAGAGGTCGCGGTCGTGGTCGTGGAGGATTTCGCGGACGAGGAGGAGGAAGGGGCATGCCAAATTTTGACAAGTCCACTGTGGAGTGTTATTACTGCCATAAACTTGGACATTTTCAATATGAATGTCCAAGCAAGGAGAGTGAAGTCAATTATGCAGAATTTCAAGATGAAATGCTTTTGATGGCATCCATGGAAAATAAAGAATCAGATAAGGAAGAAGCATGGTTCATTGACTCAGGGTGTAGTAATCATATGTGTGGTAAGAAGGAAGTATTCTCTGATTTGGATGAAAATTTTAGTGAAACTGTGAAGTTGGGAAATAATTCCAGCATGACTGTGAAAGGAAAAGGAAATGTAAGATTTCAATTGAATGGAATCTCACATATCATTACTAGTGTGTTCTATGTACCTGAGCTAAAGAACAACTTGTTGAGCATTGGTCAGCTACAAGAAAAGGGGTTAACTATCATTTTTCAACATGGAAAATGCAAGATCTATCATAAGGAGAAGGGCTTGATCATGGAAACAACAATGTCCTCAAACAGAATGTTCATTTTGCCGGTTAAGCCTCAGTCAAATGTATCGGCTTGTTTCAACACAATTACTGAAGACTCAACTCAGTTATGGCATTGTAGATTTGGACATTTAGGCTTTAAAGGCTTAAGGATACTTGAGCAAAAAAGGATGGTGAATGGTCTGCCACAACTCAAAACTCCCTCTAAAATTTGTAAAGACTGCCTTGCGGGAAAGCAACAGAGGGATCCATTTCCTAAAGTGAGCACGTGGAGAGCATCTCAAATCCTACAGTTGATACATGCTGACATATGCGGGCCTATTACACCAGCCTCAAATAGCAAAAAGAGGTACCTAATTACTTTCATTGATGACTATAGTCGTAAAACATGGGTATATTTTTTAGTAGAAAAATCTGAAGCTTTTGACACTTTTAGAAGCTTTAAAAATCATGTGGAGAAAGAAACAAGTATATTCATCAAATGCTTGCGTACTGACAGGGGTGGTGAATTTACATCACAAGCATTTAATGACTTTTGCAAGGAGAATGGTATAAATAGGCAACTGACGGCTGCATATACACCACAACAAAATGGTGTAGCCGAGAGGAAAAACAAAACCATTATGAACATGGTTCGTTGCATGCTGTATGAGAAACAAGTTCCAAGGAATTTTTGGCCCGAGGCTGTAAATTGGACTGTTCATGTGCTGAACCGATGTCCAACAGTTGCTGTGAAAAACAAGACTCCTGAAGAAGCTTGGAGTGATGTAAAGCCATCAGTTGAGTACTTTAGAGTCTTTGGATGTGTTTCGCATGTTCACGTACCCGACAGAAAAAGAACAAAGCTAGACAGAAAAAGTACTAGTTGTGTTTTACTTTGAGTAAGTGAAGAATCAAAGGCATACAGGTTGTACGATCCAATTTCTCATAAGATTATTGTTAGTAGAGATGTTGTCTTTGAAGAAGATAAAAGTTGGGACTGGAATAAAAGACATGAGGAAAACATCAAAGAAAATTTAGATTGGGAAGATGAACAAGATGAGTCTGCCTCTGCTGCAAGTGCAGAAAATGATACAAGCATCAATGAAGAGATACAAGGAGAACTTGATCACTCTGATTCAAACGATTCAATTGAAGAGAGTCGGCAAGATTCAAATAGAAGAATAATACGACGACCTGCATGGATGAGGGATTATGAAAGTGGAGAAGGACTGTCAGAAGAAGAAGAAAACATGACTAACATGGCCATGTTTGCAGGTGCTGATCCAATTTCATTTGAAGAAGCTGTGAAGAGTGAAAAATGGAGAAATGCCATGAATTTGGAATTAGAGTCAATAGAGAAGAATGACACTTGGGAGTTGACAAATTTACCGGTTGGTGGAAAGAAAATTGGAGTGAAATGGATATTCAAAACAAAGCTTAATGAGAATGGAGAAATAGACAAACACAAAGCGCGACTTGTAGCAAAAGGATATGCTCAAAAATATGGAGTTGATTATAATGAAGTCTTTGCACCGGTGGCAAGATTAGATACCATTCGACTAGTGCTTGCACTTGCTGCTCAAAGGGGATGGACCGTTTATCAGTTGGATGTAAAGTCGGCATTCTTGCACGGTGTACTAAATGAAGAAGTTTTTGTGGAACAGCCTTGCGGATATGAAATCAAGGACAATGAGCATAAGGTGTACAAGTTAAAGAAAACACTTTATGGACTGAAGCAAGCTCCACGAGCTTGGTACAGTCGCATAGAATCATACTTTTTGAAGGAAGGCTTTGAAAAATGCACTCATGAACACACTTTGTTTGTTAAGACAAGTGCTGGAGGTAAAATTCTAATTGTAAGCTTGTATGTTGATGATTTGATATTCACTGGCAATGATGAGTCAATGTATGTTGAATTCAAAAAATCCATGATGGTTGAGTTTGATATGACCGATTTGGGAAAAATGAGGTATTTTTTAGGTGTTGAAGTAATGCAAAAGAGTGATGGCATATTCATTAGTAAAAAAAAATATGTGATGGAAGTATTAGAAAGATTTGGAATGGACAAAAGTAATTCTGTTCTTAATCCAATGGTTCCTGGAGAGAAACTTCAAAAGGATCAAGATGGCATGAAGATTGATAGTACTTACTACAAGCAGATTGTAGGAAGTCTTATGTACTTAACGGCAACTCGACCGGATGTTATGTTTGCTGTTAGTCTCATAAGCAGGTACATGGAGCATCCTACTAAACTACATTTGCAAGCAGCAACGAAAATCTTAAGATATTTAAGAGGGACAGCTGATTATGGTGTGTTTTACAAGAAGGGCGGAAATGAAGAGCTGGTCGCGTACACGGATAGTGACTATGCTGGTGACTTGGATGATAGAAAAAGCACGTCGGGATATGTGTTTCTATTGAGCTCTGCTGCAATATCCTGGTTATCTAAAAAACAGCCTGTAGTATCTTTGTCTACTACAGAAGCTGAATTTATAGCTGCATCTACTTGTGCTTGTCAGGCTGTTTGGTTGAGAAAGATTTTGGAGAAGCTTGGACATACTCAAAACAGCTCAACAACTGTTTATTGCGACAGCAACTCAGCAATCAAGCTTGCTAAGAATCCTGTAATGCACGGTCGTAGCAAACATATCGATGTTCGATTCCATTTTCTTTGTGAACTCGTAAAGGATGAAACTATAGAACTAGTTCACTGCAATACTCAAGAACAAGTGGCCGATGTGATGACAAAGCCTTTGAAACTTGATGCTTTTGTGAAATTGCGCAACCTATTGGGAGTGTGTCAACTGCCAATAGTAAACTGATTGTTAAGTAACATTCAGTTTAAGGGAGGATGTTAAAATTGTTTTTATTTAACGTTAATTTACTGTCAGTTAGAATAAGCAATGTTAGTGCTGTTAGTGAGTTGTTGCTTTTACCTATTCTCTTGCCACTATCCCACATTTTTAGTGTTTGTTAGAGTGGGCTATTTTTTCTCTGATTCAGTTTCTGTAAGGCTATTTAAGAGCCATTTCTTTTGTTCAATTGAAAAAGAGATATTCTCCCTATTATTCTGTAAACACGTATCCTTCACAATGATATTGCTGGATTTTTGTTTATTGTTTTGGATAGTGTACATTTTTTAAAACTATGAAAATATTATGAGTTGTATAAATTTGAGCAAGCTGTTGCAATGCCTTGTCCATCGGGTTGATGTTAATAACATGACTCTCTTTTCAAACTGATAAAGTAGTAGCACACTCCACACAATATGACATCACGTTGCGCAAACAAAAACTCTGCCGCAATCACTTTCTTTCGCGCACCAGATATTGTTAACCATTCTCATTTTTCATTTGTTGGGTATTTGTTATTTCATGAGTATTTGATGTTCTTCTGATTGAATATAAAGTTTTAGTTTATTTTGATTTGTGTGAGTATGGATTCTAGATTTCCTTATACTTGTTTGAATTCATTGATAAATATAGAAAATAAAGAAGGGTTGGACTGAAGTTGTTTCCTCATTCTCATTTTTGTGTGTTAAATTCTGGTCTTCAATTTAATTTTGTTTAAAAATAATAAAGCGCCACATGTTCTATATACATTGACCCGTTTTAAGGATGAAAAAGAAAGGAGGTCAAGTCCTCTTGTGTTACGGTTTGCAGAGAAAATGTATGCTTATGTTTTTTTTCTCTCTTTCTCTCTAGAATACTCATTATTATTATTATTATTATTATTATTATTATTATTATTATTATATTATGTGTATTATTATGATTTAAAATATAAGGTAAGTATTTCCTATGTATTATAGGCCCATTAACATTTGTACCTCTTAGATCTTGTAGGCATTTTGTTACTCTTATAATATTAGCTGGGGATTGTTGTTGATTTTCCTCTTAATTTATTAAAGTTTGATATGTAATATAATGATATTGGGCTTACTTTGTGTTCAAATCGGACATTAACCACGGGTTCAACAATTTTATGTTGTTATACCGCCCAATTTTCAATACATTAATAGAATATTTTCACTGTGTTATGATTTAGCGTATGACATTACTTATGTTGTCATTGCGCACAAATCGATTTTGAGCACATTGCGATCAATTCGATTCGAATCATTTTAAATTGATATTGCCACTTATTTCTTTCTCTTTTAATTAAATTAATTAATTCATTAACGTTTTGTTTAATTAGTTTTATTTTGATTAATTAATTTTAATTAACTTAGTTATTTGATTTAATTCAATAATTTTGATCATTAATTTTAATTAGTTCAATTAATCGACTTAACCGAATTTTAATAAATTAATTTTGAGGATTAAAGATTGATCTATTTCCTCTACTATCATTTCATAATACAAATTCGATTCCACTCAATTTCATCATCGATAAAAAACTATGATAAAACCATTAGAATCACACAATTCTCGATTCAATATCGAGCCCATTCCCACAACTTTGTAAGTCGATTCCTTTTTAACATCACCATCAATCTCACATAACTTACTCTTAGACTTTCTTACAATGAGACATACTCGATTATAATTAAATCCATTATTTCTATCTAAATCCGATTAACTGTGCAAATTCAAATCATTTTTCAAATTAATATAGGGCCCGTTTGTTTTGGCTTTTTTTTTTAAAATGATTTTTATAGTGTTATATATTTTAGTGTAAAAAAGATTTACAAAGAAATTTTTCATAAAAACTTCAAATGAAAATTTTGTTTGAATAGTTATTCTTAAAATGTTATTTTAGGTATTTTATCATTTTATCGAATTTTTTTTGGATATCAAAATTTCAAAAAATCACTTAATTTTGAAGCTATTTCAAATAGCTTTTTCTAAAAATCATTTTTGAGATACAATTTTAAAAAAAAATTGTGATTTTGACTATGTTTTGATCTTCAATAATGTATATTTATGTTATACAATGAACAATTCAATCTATTAATTTATAAAAAATAAATTTAAAAAAACTTGTAATATTTTAAAAAATATTTTTGTAAAATTCATTTTTAAAAATACAAAAAAAAATCCATTTTTTTTTTAAAGTTAAAGCAAACTGGTCCATAATTTCTAAAGACTTTCTTTTATAACTTAAACCTTCGGATAAAAAGGAGAATCACTCAAAGGTTTGAACGATACAAAAGGACAACAGGAAACGAAATCCAAAGACGGAACGCACTCGCACGAAGAGAACATCTCAGCGAAGCTCTTCAAACTCAAATCAAATCTCAAGCCAAGTTGATCCGTCGTGCTTGCAGTTGTTGTTTCTTCTTCGCCCTTTGTTCTTCTGAGCATATGTTGTTGCGTTTTGGTGATTGTGCGTTCCTGTGGCGTGAGTGCAGAGAGGGAGAGCTGGGAGAAGTTGTGAAGAGTGTGATTGAAATGTTACAATGAGGATTTGCAGTGAGAGGGAAAGGTAAAACGAGAGAGAGAATGTGCAGTGAGGATTGCTTATATAGAATCCAGAAATATGTTACAAATTAGGATGAAATTCAACCCAAATGAAAGTGAAATTCGAGAGTTTATTATAGATTTAGATTTCTGTTATTAGTTAGTTTTTAGGTTAATTCAAATGAAAATAGATTTTTTGGTTCTCTTTGAATTTGGATTTAGGCTGAGCTTACATTTACAGTGTAATAGAATGGATTTGCTGTTAGCATAATGAAACTTACAAATTTGTTTTAAATGGAATGTCATGTTGTGCAGTAGTTTTGGATGGATGCTTAATTATTTATGTTAAATACAATTAGATGTTAATTAGTGTAAATGCAGTTAATGGTGAATTTGTGGATTGTTAATGGTTAGTTTTATTACGCAAATTTCATATTGAATGTCCTGATTTTTTTTGCAGGATTCAATGAATGTATTATGCAGGAAATTCTGCAGGGAAATCATGAAGTTTTATGTAGGAAAAAATGCACCAAGCTTTGTCTAATTGTTGCAGCTGACTTTGATTAAGTTTAGCAATAGGAATTGTGCTTGGAATTGTTATGAAAATGGAAATTCTTAATGTAATATGAAATTGGGATTAATGTGGGAAGATAATTGAATTTAAATGTGTATTGAATTGTGTTGAATTGTATTGGAAACATTTGATTGTATTTAGTAAGTCAATTTCATTGTGAAAATAATGATTTTGAAGATTAGTTTGACATGAATTTGGAATCAGATTTGAAAAGTTACCTTTGGAATGGTTTCAAAAAAGGTTTGGATGGATTCAAAAAGAAAAGTTAATTGAAATTATTTTAATTGAAATATTCAAAAATGTTAATTGAAAACTTTCAAAAATTAAATCGAAAAAAGGGTTTAGAATGGATTCAAATGGTTTTAAAGTTAAATTCAAATGGTTTTGAAATAGGGCAAGTCATGATATGAAGATAATGGATGAAGAAAGATGGAATTAGGATTTCTAGATCATGTTGACTTTGGTCAATTGTTGAGTAAAAAGTCAACATTTGACTAATAGTCAACAATTCCAAAAATTGTTCACTTTTGTAAATATAGCTTATGGAAATATGAATTGAAATATAAGTGAAGCAAATTTACAATAAAAGTTGATTCTTGAATCCAAGTTTCATGAGAAATTTTCACTAAAGTTAAATTGAAATTCAACATGTACTAAACCAAGACCAAGTGATGAATCAAACCATAAGGGCCAATGCATGAATTAGGGTTTCTCAAGATCAATAGATGAGCTACTATCCACAAATGTCAAACATACACCATTATGCAAATCCAAGGATCACGAATGTCAAGCCATATGAACAAGGGTGATCAGACAAGCAAATCAGAGAATCATTAATGACATGAACAAAGAAAAACTAGGGTTGCAAGCCATACGATCCAAACAGTAATGCTCTTCAAGCCAACCAAGACAACTGACTCATGAAATTAGGGTTTCATAACCACTCAAGGAAAAATTAACACCCAAAGTTAAGAACTGTGGTTTGAATGCCTAAATGAATGTTATGATGCGAACTCTATGAATTAAGATCCAAGAAAGCATGAAATTAGGGTTCCACTCATATGGTGAGCCACACTCCAATACTCACACAAAATCCTAGTTTGATTCAACCACCAACTTTGAATTTATGATGTTTGTATTAATATGAATGCAGGATGAATATGAATGAAACATGAATGTGTGTAGATGAATCTCAAGTCCAAGGTTGAGTGAAGAGGGGAGAGCAAATTTTGGGGTATGACAATAGGCAAACCCACACCCAACCCACAAAACCTATGAATTATTGAATGATTTTTTTAAAACTATTTTTTATAATTTGATGAGTTATGATTTTGATGTCTTTAATCTTGATTTTAACTTTGAGTATTTTGATGCTAATTCTTGTAAGTTGTAAGTATTTTATAAATTCTAAATATTGTAATGTAACATTGGTTTTTATAAATAAATTTAGGATGAATTTTATTATGCATTTAAACATGTGATGTTATAAAAAATAAGGGTAATAAATAAATTAATTATTAAGAAAAAATATGACAAATCATTTATAATATATAAAAAAAATAGAATAATCCAATACCTAACTCAATCAAGACTAGAGATGTGTGATTTTATCCAACCCGATCTAAAAGTGCAGGATTATTTTACCTCATTCAATCCAATGTATTTTATATAGATTGAGTCATGATTTTGACTAAATTGAATCCAATCAAACCTATTTACGTCCTACTTAGTTGTGTGCCACTATAATATATTCTTATATAGAATTTTAAAACTTGTTCAATTAAACTTATAAAATATACCCATTTTGATTTAAAAAAAATCATTTTTTTAATTTAGAAAAATGTAAATCCCCAAAATTGCAACAAGAAAAAACCACCGAATGTGAAAATGTAAAGAAACGCAGACGAATTACTTGAGAAATAATTCCAAATCTATCCCTGCAAGTTTATATCGTTAATTTCGTCCGAGAAAGCTCCAAATTTCAACCGAACCAGAAGAACGAGAAGAGATGATAGAACAAGAAAAATTTCTCCATTAACATGCATGCCTTAACTCCTTCTCAAATGTTGCTTTCTCTTTCTCCAATTTTCCCATTTCTTCAACCTTCTTCACGCCTCCATTACCAAAACCAAACCACTTGTTCAATTTCCATACCTAGATGCAGAATCCACCATAGAATCTACACCAATAGAAATCAGCATGAGGGCAAAGGAAGAGGTAGCAATAGAATAACTGTAATTGTAAAGGCAAGGCGTGGCGAGTCTCCGTATGAGGTTTTGGGATTGTCTCCTTCCGCATCTGTGGTTGATATCAAGAAAGCCTATCGGAAACTCGCTCTCAAGTATCATCCTGATGTTAATAAAGAGGTAATTGCTATTATTCCAATCTCTTTGTTGTGTACTGTGTTGAATTTTGAATATTCATCATTGTTGTTGGGTATTTATTCTGTTAGAGAGAACTTGTTGAAACCTAAGTGCAAAACCAATTCTTTTTATTGAGCTATATTTGAACTATTGTTTATTACTTGGGAGAAGTTTTGATAATTAGGGATTTTTTTATCCATTGTTGGAATTGGATATTATGATAGAAACTGATATTAATGCTATGTTTAGATTGATGGAATACAAAGGAGTGAAATTGAGTATAGCAGAATAAAATATAGATCCCACTCATTGTTTGGATATGTTATTAAAAATGTCTCATTCCATTACATGCACTCCGAATCGCCAAATCGGATGAAACAAAAAAAATTGAGGATTGGATGAAATAGGATGAAGTGGCTTTCATCATGTTCCATTCCACTCCTTCTATTATTTGTAAATCTAATCAATGAAATTTCATTTTTTAATACTTCATTCCATTCCATCTCATACCACCAATCCAAACATACCCTAAAAGGAATGAATCAAAGAAAATAAAACGAGAATGATAGAACAATCCTATCCAAAATTTTTCGAAAACAACCGTTTAAATTATTAATACATAATTAACATGCCAGTATGATAGAGAAAGTTTAGAGAAATAGTGATAGAATAGATATGTTGAACACATTGGAAAATATATGGTTTTATAAATGGGGGGCACTCTTCACCCTACAACCCTACAAGTCAGTTTTGTAGAATGAGTTTGGCCAAACCCTCTAATTCTAAGAAGATAAAAAGCCGTTTCTTCTTACCCTTCTCTATTTATTTCTAAAATTAAACAATATAACTTACATAATAACTTTCCAAAACTACCAAAACCGTGGTTATAAAAAGTCTTACATATTATCAGTAGTTTTAAATGATGTGTTAGCAATGCTACAACTACTTTGAAAATTAAATATTTCATGGTTGCAAACTCTATTTGTTTTCGTTGTTGTCTAGGTTGTCGATAGCGCGCTATAGCGGCATAGCATAGCAGTACATGACCTCGGTGTCACGCTTTTGGGCTGCTAACCGCTATCCGCGATAGTGGAAATGGCGGCCGCTATTTGTGGAGTCATGGCGGCGCTATAGCGGTTTACAGACCGCTATTGTGAAGATGAGGCAAATATTATAAGTTTGATTTTTTTTTAGGGCAAATTGATATTTTTCCCTTTTATTTGACTAATATAAAAGCTGCTAGTGATGTTTTAGGTCATTTTCAGTTCTCTCTTCACTCAAATCAGTAAGTGGTGGATCTTTTGACCTAAAAATTTGTCGTTCTCTCTCTCTTTCTCTTAGCAAATTTTCTTCTTCCACATTCTTCTCAAATCAGCAAGCATCCATCTTTCTCATCCATTCTTCTTCTCAAATCAGGAAGCATCCATCTTTCTCGTCCATTCTTTCACATTCCTCTTTACCTATTCATCTTTTTCTTCACTTTCTCATCCATTCACATCTATTTCTCCCCTGTTTTGCTGATTTCTCATCTACTAGCAACCATGGCATCATCTGTTTCACACAAACTTCTAACAACAAAGGTTTTCTTTTTAAATCTATTGGTGACAATATTAACATAAACTTCCAACAACATAGGTTTTTTCAAAGCAATAATTTAACTGGTACTATTCTCCTAAAAAATATTGATGAATGTTGAGAATGGTTGCAACTAAATGAGGATGAAAATGAAATATTGGAAGATGATTTGGTTTTGGGAGAAGAGGGTTTGACTTGGGAAGTTGTTGGTAATGCCACTGAGGCTAATGAACCATCAAGAGTTACTAGACCTCACTCTAGACTTGCTACATTAGTGTTTAATGGAAATGAGGTGGAAGAAGAGTTTGAAATTGAATCAAGTGATGAGCAAGATGATATTAATGTGCTGGAACTTAGGAGTGATGAGGCGGATGTGATTTAGTCATTTTGTTTACGTTTGTTTATGTTGAGTATTTGATTTAGTCATTTTAAAAACTTCTGTTTTTAAGGCATTATATATGTTGTTGAAACTTAGTTTAAGTATTATGTATTCATGTTAAATATTTACCTTGTTTTTTAAAGCTCACAATAACGGTCATCCCACTATCTGCCATAGTATTTTGGGGGTCCGGCGCTACGCGCCGCTATGCAAGATTAACAACCTAGGTTGTTGTTGCAATGTTGTCCCATGAAATTTTCCTGGATTGCTCAAGAGATTGTTTCAAACAGTTTCTTGATTTTAACTATATTTCCAATTATTGTATCAATAGTTAACTATCAGAAGATACAAAACTTGGTACTAATTTTTGCATTTTAAAGTGTACTCTCACAGATTAATGCACAGGAGAAATTTTTGAGAATAAAACATGCATACAATACGTTGCTAAATTCTTCGCGCAGAAAGTATGATTCTGGAAATCGTGGTTCTAATTCTTCTCAAAGAAGCCAAAGATGGAATCCACAAACTGAAGAAGAGTTTTATGGATTAGGTAAATCTTTATAATAACTTGCAGTCTTGTTTGGAGATCTATCTACAAACTTCAATTTTGAATACTTTTTCAATTCTTCATATGCCTCCTGTCCTGTCTGTCTTTCATCAAGTTAGCAACATTTTTAAAAGGAAAGAAACTTATGTTAATATCTTACTGCTGCAGGTAATTTTTTGAGAGATGTTGAAATAACAATAGGTAGTTATATATACTCTCTGGTAGACATCATGTGACCAAGCCAGCCATACGATTAGCCTGCATTTCATTACAAATTTTACTTGGGGAAAGGGATGTCTCTAGTGTTACAACTTAGTTTTATATTTCATTTCATGTATGGTTTGAGATCTGATGATTTCGTTATTACAGGAGACTTCTTTAAGGATCTTCAAGAAGAATTCAGGAACTGGGAAGCCAGTGCGGCTTCACAAGGAAAACCAAAGAGCCTATGGGAGGAATTGGCGGTGAGACTTCCTGTTAATATTTGTATCTGTTTCTAAAGTCACGCATAGTTGATTGTGGTTTATTGACATTGTATAATCCTTTATTATTACCATAGATTTCCAAGAAAAGCCTTAGTAATCAAACAAGGACTCATAATTTTTTTAAATTTTAACTTTCAGGAAATTGGAGAAGAGTTTGTTGGGTTCCTTGAGAAAGAACTCAATATGGTTGATCCAAATGACAATCCTCAAGGAGGAAATCCATCTAATTTATATGGCACAGAGACACCGAGCAACAGGACTCAAGGTGAAGCTAGCAAGGAAAACAAAAGCGTTGAGGATAACCTCGATGAAATAGAAGCTGCTCTTGCCAAGTTAAAAAAGGAGTTAGGTTTATAGAAGAAAAAAATGATAGTTGGTTGAAGCTCAGATGCCAATTTATTGCCTCTGATTTATTTATTATCTTTTGGTGGCTCCTGCTAGCAAAATTGAGTCACCTAATTGAGGAGTAAATATGTATGTAACTTAGTCATTGAAATTGTAGGAATGCATTATAGTCTTCTATATCATGCATGCTCTTCATCTGATACCACCAGCAAATGTTTCCACTTATACACATGGGAATGAAATAGCTATATATTCAGACAGTATATGGCTAATGGCTGGACTTTTCAATTCGGTCTCACTCTTAGATTCTATTTGCGAGTTATGAGAGGAGGAATTCGAAAAAAGAATGTTTAAAGAAAATATTGAGAAATTTTTAATATTTTTTGAAGAATGATTTTGTATAGAGTGATAGATAAATATAATTCAACGATGGTTAAAGGAAATTAGAGATTCCAATGTTCAAAGGTGAAGAAGACGCATATGTGTATCTCTTTCGTGTTGAGCGATACTTTAGTTTGAATGAGGTACGTGAACTAGACAAGCTGCATGCAGTGGTAATCACATTGGAGAAGTCATTGAGCTGATTTTAATGGTGGAAAGAACAAGCACCAATTAAGAGTTGAAAGGAGTTTAAGGCTGCCGTGTTTCACAAGTTTAAAATGGGATTACTCCATAATCCTTTAGGATCATTGCTGAGACTGTCAGTTTCCATTATGTTCTGCTTTTTTCTTGTACTAAATACTATAATTCTCAAATAGAATGACATTGATCATATTTGATCTTCATTATAATGCACAATGTTTTCTACCATACTAATCATATACTTCACTTTCATATCCCGTTTCTACCAACTTTACTCGTGATATGTTTTAGGAGAAAAGTGAAAATTTTGAGCTATAAAAAATCACTTAATTGACTTTCTATTAACATCTAAAACATCATGCAGACAAAAAACATCACCATTTGAACCCCTAAACTTCAGACAATTATATTCATCAAAGAAAAAAGCTCACATAACAAGGTTTCTTCTGTTGTTGCAGCAGTACTCATCACTGGCCGCCAAACATAAAACTATCAAAAAGCAAACATCAAGATGCTGCTACATTAGTATTGTTTCAGAACTTTTGTATCAATTCTCCGAGTACTAAAAAAACCAAGTCTGCTAGTGCAGTATGCAAGCATGGCGTTCACTTTAACCAAAAATTGTAGTTTGATAAAGCCTCCTAGCAACATATTTGCGACTTAAAACCTATCTCCGAAACGGAAGAAAAATGCACCAGTTCCTGAGTTATGATCAATGGCATATTCTGCTCTGGCATTACCAATAATGGCACCAATACCATAAGATGAACCCTGACCCATTCGCCTATAGACTTCTGAAGGATTCCCCATGACATCCTTTGAACAACCTAGATCATTGCGAACCCAAACACATTCACGCCTTTAACAGGTATCCGTAACTCAGCTGCAGCCTGTGGAAAGAAAGAGAAATTAGTTGTCTCCTGAGTATCGGGCTGGTTTGATCCCGGTTATACTTCAGTCTGGTTGAACCAATGTCCATTTTTTAAAACATTGGTCTGAATAGCACACAGATGATAAAAATCAGTTAAAACATAATCATGACGAAGAATGATAAAATGAGTCTAGTGATTCCTACCTCCAGCATGTTTCTGGAAACACCAAGCTCGCCCATGCCATAACCCCTTACAGAATAAGGGCCACCGAGAGCAAAAGCATCATAACTTGGAAGATCGCCAAAACAACCACCATGACGGCCGTGGAGGACGAGCACTGGTGGTGGTGATTTACCATCTCCTTCCTCCACAGACATCAACTGGAAAAATCGTGTCAAAGTTAGCAGGTAGCGATTGAAGAATGGGGACTTAGTGCCTTGATCCACCTGTAATTTTCATAAGTGAACAATGTATAATCAGAAAGCGTTGCCAATATCATACATCAAGAGTTTAAAATAAAAAACATCAATATCTTGTCCTCTAAGCAAGGTTACGAACGCGCTTAGTTAACCTCAAAACATCAGATACACTAAAATACAAATTTAGAATGAGATAGTCATTAGTCACCTGAAACATACTTCTCACTCCAAATAATGCTTCGTTCACAAAACGTGTGTTATCACGAGTGATGTTTGCCTGTAAAAACGCCATGCGATCAATGCCAGTACCATTGAGGCTGGTAGGAGGTCCATTTAGTAAAAGTGAACCATTGGGTAATACTTTTGCAGCTTCTGCAATGATCTTGAAATTTTCATCACGAGTTGTTATCTCTTCCATCACAAGTCCATAAGTGAACTTACTCTGCGGCGTGAAACTCTGCGTGGCACAAACATAAAAATTAAGATAAAAAAACACTACATTAACCTAAATAGTCATTCCAGGTTTATGAGTTCATGTAATGATAAAGATCAAGCAACTTGCCTCTGTAATATTAGCTTTGACACCAGCACGATCAATCCATACTGGCGGCAGTTCATCCACCCCAGGCCCTGCAATGAATGTTGGACTAGTCTTTCGGCTATTGAAACAGTTCACATGGAGAGTACGGTTTCGTGGATCATCTAGACCATCCCAATATGGATGTGTGTACTCTAGCTTAAATGCAAGATCATCCTAGGAGAAAACATGAAGGACATTTTCATATACCAATACCAATATCTACAAAACACAAATCTGTTCTTAAAATACAATACAGAAACTCAACAGACTAACTCAAGAGTACCTGAGGGTAGAGGAAGTTGCCGGTGGTTATAGAGCCACTAACAGATAGTGATGTTAATTTAACCATCAATCACGTTTCTTTTATCTTCTTTCTTAAGTTATTTTTTTTATAATAAAGTTAATCAAGTTTAAGAAATACTTGAGTCTTGACCAAGATAATTACTTGGTAAACACATTTATTAGATTGCTTTGTGAAACAACGTTGATCATTCATGTCTTTGATGAAATTAAAATGGATGCAATGTGCGTCGTCATTTCACGAGATACATTTCTATATTTATTTAGCTCATAAGAAGATTTCTTTAAAAAGACATGTCTTAGAGTTGTCTTCTACAAAACCCCCTAGTTGCTCCATGTAGATTGTGTTTTAAAGGTCGAAATTGTTTAACATCCATTTTAGCCAACACAGTATTATATAGATTCATAATAGCAATAATAATCCTTATGGGACAATACCTAATTTCTTTAATCCCCATATTACCTTTCTTCTTCTGATAGATATAATTGTATCCAACTACCCTTTGTCTCCCATATATTTTCACAAGTTCCCAAGTATGGCTCTTCTCTAGTGAATACATTTCTTCATTCGAGCCATTATTTACTCTCATTTCTTTCAAAAGCCTCCTTAAAGGTCTTTAGTTCCGAGTCTTCAAACCCTTTAGCCTTATTTAAAGCTTAACAAATCAACATAACCATACCTTTTAGGCGGTTAAATTTTTTTCCTCACCCTATCACGAGGCAAATGATAATTTCTAGCTACTATAGATTTAACTTTCTTAGAACTAGAAATGGAAGCCTCAATATCTTCATCATCTTTAGTCTCACTAGTAGTAAATTCCACCTTAAATTTAACTTTCTCAACCTTAGTTTTCGAGTCTTCAACTTCCAGGTCTTTCCACTTTATCATAGTTGAATAATTTGATATATTATGATTAAGAATATACAAGTGCTAATTTCTTTAAATATAGTATTTTGACCTAATGGGCCTTACTAAAGATCCAAACTTAAACTACTAATAAAAATAACAAATTAATTAATTATTTATAATACTCCCCCTCAAGCTGATGAATATATATCTATCATTCTTAACTTGGAAACAATTTCTTCAAAGTTATTGTTGTCCAGTCTTTTTGTTAGAAAATCTGCAATGTTGTCTTGAGAGGACACATATGGAGTACAAATAAGGTCATTGTCTAATTTTTCTTTAATGAAGTGTCTATCAACTTCAATATGTTTGGTTCTGTCATGTTGCACTAGGTTATGAGCTCTGCTAATAGCCGACTTATTATCACAATAAAGTCTCATCGGGTCATCACACTTTATCCTCAGATCTTCTAAGATTGATTTCAACCATATTAGTTCATATATCCCTTGTGTCATTGCCCTGAACTCAACTTCAGCACTAGATCTCGATAATAACATTTTGTTTCTTATTGTTCTAGAATCAGAAGGTTCCGAACAAGCTCAGAGGTCACAAAGAATCATAAACATTCCGAGAAGGTTTGCAAAGTTTGACATGCTGCATGATACTGAAGTAGATTCTGAAGGGAAAGTTATTCAGTGTGCCATGTTAGTAGACTCTGAACTCGTAAGTATGAAAGAAGCTCTCAAGCAGAAAGTCTGGCTGAAGGCCATGAAAGAACAACTTTATGCCATAGAGAGAAACAAGACTTGGAAACTGACAAAACTTCCAAAGAACAAGAAAGCCATTAACATGAGATGGGCTTATAAGGTGAAGCTAAAGTCGATGGATCAATGGCAAACACAAAGCAAGGTTAGTTGTGAGAGATTTTTAGCAGAAACCTGAGTTAGATTACTTTGAAGTGTTTGCCCCTGTAGCAAGACATGAAACAATCAGGTTGGTGATTGTGATAACTGCTAATAGGAATTGACCTCTGATGCATTTAGACATGAAATCTCATTTCTGAATGATCCATTAGAAGAAAAAGTTTATGTGTCATAACCTCCCGGATTTGAGAAAAATAATCAGGAAGGGATGGTGTATAGATTACACAAAGCTTTGTATGGACTGAAGTAAGCCCCTAGAGCTTGAAATTTGAAAATTGATTCATTTTTCAAGAAGCAGAGATTTTAGAAATGTGAGATGGAGTATGTTGTCTATGTTCAGCATACTTCTGAAGGAAATATGATTTTGGTGTGTCTGTATGTTGATGACATATTGCTAATAGGAAGTTGTGAACATGAGATAGCTAAGTTTAAGAAGGAGATAATTGATGAGTTTGAGATGACTGATCTAGGAAATATGGTTTATTTTCTAGTGATGGAGATTATGTACTCTGAGAAAGGCAGAATTTTATATCAACTGAAATATGAACTTGAGCTTCTGAAGAGATTTGAGCTACTGAATTGTAAAGTTGTTGTCACACTTGCTGATACAAATCAGAAATTGGATTCTGGTTCTGATGGTGATGATGTAGATGCGACAACATTCAAGCAGTTGGTAGGTTCTCAGAAGTATTTGTGTAATATCAGACCTGATATTTGTTATGTAATTGAAATGGTGAGTATGTTTATGAGTAAACCAAAGTGGTCTCATTACCAAGATGCTATCAGAATTTTGAGGTATATAAAGGGAACTCTGAAGTATGGAGGTTTGTTCCCTTCTAGTGCTGAAACTGACTCAGAACTTCTGAGTTACTCAGATTCTGATTGGTGTGGAGACAGAGTTGACCGAAGAAGTACTTATGGATACTTGATTAAGTTTCTAGGAAATCCTATTTATTGGTGTTCAAAGAAGAATCTGATTGTTGCTTTGTCAACCTGTGAAGCATAATGAATTATAGGTGTTGTGATTGCATGTCAAGCTGTGTGGCTTCTGAATTTACTATAGGATCTGAAGATCAAAGTAAACAAGCCTCTGAAACTGATGATTAATAACAAACCTACAATCAATCTTGCTAAGAACCGAGTGCTTCATGGGAAAAGCAAGCATATTGAGACTAAGTATCACTTTCTGAGAAATTAGGTTCAGAATGGAGTAATAGGAGTTGTGAACTGTAACACCCAAAAGCAATTGGCAGATGTTCTGACAAGGCGATCAAGACTGATCAATTTCTCCGCTTGAGGGATGGAATTGATGATGTTAGTTTTTGTTAAGATGAATATGAATTAAAGGATAATGTTAGAATTAATCCATTTTCAGAAACTTGTAGATAAAGTTTGTTATAAGGTATTTTAGTATTTTCTCTTAAGTCCTACTTGTATTTAAGCAAGTGAGTGATGTGAATATTTATCATCCTTTTGCAGTTTGTGTAGCAGTGTGCGTGTGCAACTATTTGTAACCATTTATTCTCTCTTTTCTCTCTTGTTTCCATTGTTCATCTTTATCACCTTGTTCACCAACACAAACAAAATTTCAATTAAATGATAAAATATCTAAAATAATATTTTAAGAATAATTATTCAAACCAAATATTTATTTAAAGTTTTTATTAATGCTTTTTTAAAATAATTTTATACAAAATTATATAAGATTATAAAAATCATTTTATGCATAAACTTTTACTTGAATTATCCTTAACTGTGTTAGTTGGTGGTCTAAGTGTTTTTTTTTCTTGTAGTCTTTTATTTTCTTAGTGTAACGGAAAAATATATTTTTTTAAAATAATCACTATTTAAAAAAAACCAATATTTCAATTTTTTCTCTCCAAAATAACCACCTTTCAAAATAGATGCGCTAGATGAACTGGCACATCAATTTTGAAACAGAAGGAGGGACCAACATCATTGGCGCATGCTTTGAAAGCATTAAATGGTGGCGCCAAGGGAGTTGACGCCTATGCTTGGCATTTGGTGTATGCGCCAATTCATCTAGCGCATACACCTTTGTATTATTATTATTATTTATTCTTATTATTATTATTTTTTAAAATTTTATTTATTTTTTAATAAATAATGAAATATAATATTAAAAAAAAATTATTCATGATATAATAAATGTTACATGAGATTGACAAAAATTTAATGACCGGCTCGATCGAAACGTCCCTTTGTTCCACATCAAGGTGCATTAGTTTGTCTTCGAGGTCTCCCACGATTTTTCTGAGGTGTTTGGCGTTTTTGCTTGCTGACCTGATCCAATGATGGCTGGTGTGAAGGTCCGACAGAAGTTCCAACGGTATTTGATAGATATGTCATCATTTGTTCCAAATAGCCGGGAGGGATCTGACCAACGGCGCTTCCGTAATGTAGTTCGGTTCCCATGTTGTCGTAGTTGGGTCGATGTGGTTGGGTGAATTATGGACGGTATAATTGCCCAAATTGGGACATTGAATCGTTTTGGAAACGAAACAATGGTTCCTGTGGTGTACTATAGTTAAACAATGGTTTGGTGTTTTGATTATGGGATGTTTGGGTGGTCATTGGTGGGGGGCTATGATGAAGTGACCCATATGAATCATTTGGGCTATAGACGGTTGTGGTTGATGCGTATGGTTGTTGGTGGGTAGGGTTTGATTTTAGTTTTGTGGTTGGGTGGGTGGCATGAATGGATTGCGAGGTTGGGTGTTTGGTTGTTGGGTGGGTGACATGAATGAGTTGCGAAGTTGGTTGTTTGGTTGTTGGGTGTATGTGGTAGGTTGATGATGTGATGTTGGTTGTTGGGTTTGGGTTGTTTGGCATTGGTGTTGGATGAGGACTTGTTGTTGGGCGTATGATGACGAAGCTAGTTGGCCTGGATCAATCAAATATAGTGGCTCAGACACAAATTGTTGCGTTGTTACCGACTTAAACAATGCCATATATTGTTGAGTTGGTAATGCACCATGTATGACTGGTTTGTTTAAGATGTGTTGTCGTCAATTCCTCCAATGACGACACGTCTCTTTTGCGAAGTCTCTCCAATCAGAGTAATCCCATTGGACATCGACTCTTTTTTGATGTCAATCTCCCAAATACGTCGGAGGTTCTGGAATCTGTTGTTGCATGTCGAACTACAGTTTTACCCGGTCACTCTGGTGCATCTCCATAGTAGTGAACCGGATAATTGGTGTCTTTGCTGTCTAAAATGCATCATTATCATGGTTAAACTGATGATCAAGACCCAAATATGGCCTCTAGATAAACTGCACAACAATATGACACGATTATATGATAAATAATTTGATAAGTATGTTTAAATTAAAATAGAGTTGTGTAGGAGTATTACATCGTCTGATTCAATGTGATCCAATAGATTGCGATAAACTACTATAACGTGTTTCGGACACCTATTGTAGTTCATCCTTCTAATTGATCACCTAGATCATAAACAATTGATAAATATTATGTACAATTAATAGTAATATAAAGTCTAATTAGTTATATGGTAAAGTTTTAAACTTACTTTGTTGCAAACGAGAATATGAATGACTTCTCGTTTACCGGGGCGGGTGACGACATTCTTGACCAACCACATACTTTTAGCAAATACGCACATGAATAAAAAGTACAAATATTTTTTTTGGCATTTTTACACATTGCATTATATAGATGGGCCAACACAGTTGAACCCCAATTATATGTGCTTACCTTATTAATGTTACGTAACAACGATAAATACATAATATTTATTGTATTACCAATACTTTTTTGGAAATAAAAAATTACCAAATAAAATCATAATATAACACCGAACTTTAATTATTTTTTCGTACTTGGTTGATTCTTCGGACAATATTACATGATCAGTGCCCATACCGAAGGTGAAATATTTGAGCATCAATTATTCGGTTTTTGTTTTCGCAACACAGAGGTAACTCGGTTTACAATAAATCGCTTATCAAAGTTTTCACATCTGAAACAAAGAATAGAAAAGAAATTGCAGTGCAGTCCTGTAGGCCAAATCATCTATAAAATTCGGTTTGGTTTGTAGAAAACCAGGTGAAGTTTTACCAAAAGAAGATTCGAGATGATGATGGTGTTTAACATATGTTTGTCAGTCACGAACAATCTGGGTACAACGATATAGAGTTGTATATATTACTACAACAACAACAAGTGTTTCAGTTCATTGATCAATCACAAGTGTTTTGTGAAATTGATGACGGCGAACAAGCTAAGGTGAATGTTGTAGATGACGAAGAAGAAGAAGCCAAGATTTTGGTTGATTCAATGGTGAACGCTGATGAAGAAGAGTATCCATTACCAGCTAGTCATGTATATTGTCCACCTCAACACATGACAAGGTTGAATTTGGGTTCCAATGAACCTTCATCATATATATGGTACAATCCTTATGTGTAAATGCAAGGATCTTTGAAACAAGGAGACACATTTCGCACAAAAGAAGATTGTCTAAAAGCCATTCAAAAGTTTCACATGGAACTATCAGATGATTTCAGAGTTGATAGAACTAATGCATTGAGGTACAAAATTTATTGTCCGAATGAGCACTGCCTTTTCAGGTTGTCAGCTTCGTATGGAAGAGGAGAGATTCTTGGGAGATTGGACCCATGGGTCCAGTTCACACATGCATACGCACAAATCCAATGCAAAACCATCAGAGACTAAGCTCTCGGCTAATATGCGATGAAATATTATCTGTCATTGACGACAATCCATCGTTAAAGGTGAGTACAATAATCTCGCATATTATAGCACAATACCACCACACTCCATCATATAGGAAAGATTGGATAGCTAGGACAAAGGTTGTTGAAAAAGTGTGTGGCAATTGGGAGAAGTCTTATAAACAACTTCCAAAATACCTGTTGGCTCTAAAACAGTATGCTGCAGGGACTATTGTCAAGTTGGAAATGTTGCCCGCATATACACCAGACGAGACGTGTGCTATTGGAAATTGAATATTCCACCGTCTCTTCTGGGCATATCAACCATGCATCATAGGTTTTTCTTTCTGTAAACCTATTATACAAATTGATGGTACATGGTTGTACGGAAAATGCAAAGGAATGTTACTGATGGTAGTGGCACAAGATGACAACAACAACATTTTTACAATCGCCTTTACCCTTGTTGAAGGGGAGACTGTTGAGGGATGGAGTTTTTTCCTAAGAAATATGTTATTGCACGTTGCACCTGAACCTAACTTATGTTTGATCTCTGACAGACACCCTTCAATCATATGTGCATATAATAACATTGATAATGGCTGACAAGATCCTCCTTCGACGCATGTCTTATGTATTAGACATATTGCTCAGAATTTTACGCGGGAGATCAAAGACAAAACATTATGGAAGAAGGTTATCAACGCAGGTTACGCATTATCAGAACCTTCTTTCAAACACTACCACGAAGAAATAAGATTGTCAAACGCAGATGCAATACGGTGGATCGAGAGTATTCTATTGGAGAAGTGGACTAGGGCATATGACAACGGTCAACGTTGGGGCCACACGACAACAAATCTTGTGGAATCAATGAACTTTGTCTTCAAAGGCATCCGTAACTTACCTATAACCTCTTTGGTGAAGACAACATATTTCAGGCTAGGGGCGATGTTTGAGACCAGACTTTCCAAATGGAGTTCAGTGTTGTAATATGGGCAGTTGTTCAGTGATGCTTCAATGAAATTCATTAGACATGAAGTTGCCAAAGCAAACACACACGTGGTCACGGTGTTTGACCATACTAAAGATTGGTATAGTGTTGCCGAATCCATGGATCACAATGAGGGCATGCCGATGGGACAATACATAGTGGAGCTAGATAGAGGTTGATGCGACTACGGAAAGTTCCAAGCCTTTTGTACGCCCTGCTCCTATGTCATTGCGACATGTTCAAAGGTTCGAAGGGATCCATCATACTTATTATCTGACGTTTACAAAGTCACAAGCCTATCAAATGTTTACAAAATTAGTTTTTCTGTAGTGGCAAAAGAGGATTGATGGCCAGAATATCAAGGAGACATCGTCTGGCACAACGAAGTTATACGAAGGAAGAAAAAGGGTTGCCCAAACAACACTCGTATTTGAACTAAAATGGATACGACGAAAAAAATAGTAAGATTATGTAGTTCATGTCGTCATCCAGGTCACAATCGTACTAACTGTCATAGTGTTGGAACGAGCACAATCAGATAAATTCACATGTACCTCTGTTGCAATATATGAAAAACTAAATTTATTTCATATTATAAATTTGTGAGGAAATACCATTACATAAACAACAACACAAACAACGCAAACATTTAAAATACAATAAATAAGCAATTACAACCATCAAAACAATTTTGAACATATAATGCATCATCCTATGAACGTCTCTGTCAGTCCTAATATTCACCCATTCACGCACTTCTCCATTTTGGTTGAACGAACGTGGACACAAGCCATTGGATTCTTCTAATCCTTTCACCATCTCCAATTTCTCCATCTAACCAACTGTTCAACGTCCGATTAAGACGTTCAAATGAATCTATATTCCAAAGTCGAATCTTTATGAAGACGTAACGACGGAAAAGATTAAATCAGCATTTCGCTTGTGAATGTATTCAGACATTGTTAAAACTCAAAAACTTGAAGGAGAGTGAAGTTGAATGAAAGAAAATATGGTTGTAGGGTAAAAATTATGTGAAAAATATGGCTCAAGGACGAGGTATTTATAGAAGGAGTAAGAAAATGCATGCGCCAAAGGGCTAGGCGCTACACATGTCAACACATGTAGGCGCCAAAAGCATTGACGCAAGCAAATGCACTACATGCATGCACCAACTCACTTGACGCCGCCATTTAATGTTTCCAAAGCATGCGCCAGTGATGCTGACACCTCCTCCTGTTTGAAAATGAATGCGTCAGTTCATCTGATGCATCTGTTTTGAAAAGTGGTTATTTTGAAAAAAAAATTAAAATATTAATTATTTTGATTTTTTTTTTAAAATAGTAATTATTTTAAAAAAAAAAATCAAGAAAAAAAAGCCTAACAAAAAGATTGAAAACTATTATTATAAAAAGACAAAAAAAAATGCAAAGCATATAATTATAAATCATAATTTATTTATTTATTTAAATTACATTATCAATCAATTTTTTTTCTATATTTATTATCATGGCTTAGTCAAATCACTATTAAAGGTCAAATAATCATTTGTGATGTTTAGCAGCCATAAATTTTGTGACCAAACAAATGTATCTCTACTCTATTTAGCCTTCTAAATCATTGCACAATGCTATAATCTCGGAACCAATTCCTCCACAATGCTTCATTTTGTGTTAAATTAATAACTTTTTATTATTAACCATAGAAATTAATCACAACCATTGTTTTAAAAGCTGAAGCACGTTGCAGTTTTCATGAAACTTTTCAGAATAATGCCTCAGACAGAGCGCACTTACAAACATGTTAGTACTACAACAAGAAGTCCTTCCATTGCTACCATGGAACAATTCCTCCGAGGTAACACCTAAAAATTATGATTAATCACATTTATATTCTTGGTTAATGAAACTATGCTAATTATTAACAAGTTTTGACCCGGGAAACATGTAATTACATGTGTCAGTGTCATGTCGACGTCAAACATTAACAAGTGACTGACGTTACAGATACATATTTGTTCAGAGATATCACATCTATGTATATTTTATTATCTTATGTATCTACTAACCATTTGAATATTTGAATAATGTTACTTATTTATGAAGTCATCCCAAAATTTGTGCATCAAATAACACAACAAAATTGCTTGCATCACAAGTAACACCTATGAAAATATAATCTAATTTATGTTTTTGTTTCCATGTGCAGGAGGGGAGTCCTCACCAACCTACTCTCCCACATCTGTTTCTTCCCCTTCTTCTCCTTACTTTGGGATGAAGTCCCATGACCTTGAAGAAGATCATAGTCTCTATCAAAGAAAATCAGTTCTCACCAAAGTGAAGGAAAGGGCCAAGAAATTAGTCTTGCGCAACAGCCTTAGCAGGAAAAGACTAGACGAAGAAAACCCAACTCCTTCTTGGGGAGTTAACCTAGAAGACGAAGAGGAAGATGAAGACGATCCTGAATATCTCGGAGCTCCAAGTAATAAACATAATTCTTAAATTCATAGAACACATTTTACAAAACCGCCACTAACACAATTACAATCAGACACTGACTACAACCGCAATTTAAAATCTTATTACGATGTTTATTCGTTTTTCGCCAAGAAATGTTGCTTCATTATACATTCTTTTATTTCAGTCTATGAATCGGAGCTAGCACCTGAGGAGTACAAAGAAAATGCAAGACAACATCCAAGAGCGAATCCAGTAATCTCTGAGAAACGTGTTCTAAAGACAGTGAAATCAGGAGAACATGATCAAGAAAATGCACTAACATCTATCAAGTCCACATCACCAACAACAACAATAACAAAAAGTCCTCAACTTGCAACAACACCAACTAATAGCCCAAAACAAAACACATCAATGACTCAGAAACCGACATCATCCAACGTTGAAGGGTCAAACTCAACGTTGAAGGGTCCATCATCTCAATCTGCTTCCTCCTCCAAATATCATGTTGGTTCAATAACCCCTGTTGCTCCTTTCACTTCAATAATGATGAAAACCGCGTCGCCTTCTCTGCCGAGTGTGAAGACTAATTCTACAAGTCCTAAAAGTTCATATCATTCTCCAGGATTGTTGAGTCCTAGAAGAGGTTCTAATGGTTCTAGTGTGATTGAGAGGATGAAAGGAGTTGTTAGTTCTTTGCTAAAGAATGATGAACAAGCACATCTAAAACATGTCGTCAAAAGTCCCACAATACATGTTAATTCCTCACAAACAAGCTACACTACACATGATGGTACATATAATATAAATAGCAAACGTTTAAGATTTGTTTCTATATTCTATACGTTTTCTTAAACATTGTTTGTTCTTATATACTATATATTTTTTTAAATATTGTTTGTTCCTATATACTATATAGTTATACTAATATGATATTTGTTTGACCTAGACATTTTTTTCTTCTTTTAATAACAAATTATTTTGGCCACAGAAAGACAATAATTCATGTGATGCTTCCACATTTTGCAGATGGTCGAGGAGCGGAGAATCGTAGGAGAATTCTTCAGACAAATTAAAAAGTCATTGCAATGTATATGTACTTTTTACATTTTTGTATATAACCATTTGTATAGTATATGTATATGTATGTATTTTTTTTTTCTTTTTTTTGTATATGTGTGTCCAATAAATAAACTTAAGATAAATTACAAGATTGTATAAAAAAAAGTACTAGTTTGTAAAGAATAAAAAAAGTTATGTAATATGTGCAGTATGATTACCTATAAATGTGATCAAGTAATGTGCGCATTGCCTAACAAGTAACAACACTATATATAGAGATTTTATGTCAATTAAAAATATATGTCTTGTGTTTTTTAAATGATTATCATTGACAAATATTTATTATGTTTTTTTATATGTGTTTATAATAAATAATTGTCTAATACTTTTTATTTATCAATGATCAAATATTTATATATTTTATATATTTATACATGACAGATATTTGTTCCATATAGTTTTTTATGTGTGGTTGAAAAATATTTATCTCAGTTTTATATAATAATAAATATAAATATTTATCTTGTATTTTAATTATATATTAATCAATAACATATATTTATTGTGTCCTTTTTTTTATAGATCAAACACAATTGGATAAAATGTGTAGCTGCAAAATGTGTTAAATTTCTAAAACTCGGTAAAGTGTCACAATATTAAAGCAATTTAAAAATAGTTTATTGAGAAATTTAATGGTGAATAATTTTCTTAAATTTATATTCGACTCAAATTAAAAGATTGTAATTATTCTTATTTTTGTCCAAAAAAATATTAAATATAATAAATTAATGAATAATAAGTATTTGTTTCAAGTATAAATTCTTCTAAAGTAACTTTAACAAAATTGAAGTGGGAAAGATTATGCTTAGCATAGTTTTTGTTTTTATTTCAACAATATTAAATAAATACTAATTTCAATCATTTCTTAAGTCACACTCAAATTAAAATATTATAATTGAAGTGGAACACTTGACCAAAACATAAACGCTTTGTTATCTCTCTTTCATCACTATTCACTCTCCTCAACCATCTTTTTCCTCGTGTATCACCAGTTTGTGAGTTCAACTCCTTTTAGGCAGTTGGATGTTAATTAGTTGGTGGTGGATGCTGAAAGTTTGTGGATGGGTCGGTCATAATTGTGGATGGCACCATCTCATGCACAATTCCTTCTTTCACACATAATGTCTATTCTCTATCACCATCAGTCCTCAGAGTCATGATCTTTCGACCGCTTTATGTAACACCCCAAACTGCTTTCAGGAGTCCTCAGAGTCATGATCTTTCGACCGCTTTATGTAACACCCCAAACTGCTTTCAGGATTATCGACTGACCCCACAAACCAACACAGGTCTTTTCAGCATGTTTTATCCTCACTCACACGCTTCCTGGGAAACTTCCCAGGAGGTCACCCATCCAAATACTACTCTAAGTTAAGCACGCTTAACTATGGAGTTCTTATCTGTTAGGCTACCGAAAAGAAGATGCACCTTGTTGGTATAGGTAGTACTAATTAATCCTTATAAGTCTTCATTCAACCATGCAGTCCCATACCTGCATAGCCTCAGGATCCCTCTCATTCCGATGTGAATTCGGTTTTTCCCCTAGAAGCTGCTAGGAGTGTCTCATTGTCATGCCTCATGCATCGACAACCACTCCATCGCCCTCGGGTGTTACATGTAACCACTCTTCGGCCTCTCCGACCTTGGGTGTTACATGCCCACCAGCTTCCGCTTGGTTCGTCCCCGAACCACATCGTACTGGGAGAGGTATGGCTCTGATACCATTTGTAACACCCCAAACTGCTTTCAGGATTATCGACTGACCCCACAAACCAACACAGGTCTTTTCAGCATGTTTTATCCTCACTCACACGCTTCCTGGGAAACTTCCCAGGAGGTCACCCATCCAAATACTACTCTAAGTTAAGCACGCTTAACTATGGAGTTCTTATCTGTTAGGCTACCGAAAAGAAGATGCACCTTGTTGGTATAGGTAGTACTAATTAATCCTTATAAGTCTTCATTCAACCATGCAGTCCCATACCTGCATAGCCTCAGGATCCCTCTCATTCCGATGTGAATTCGGTTTTTCCTCTAGAAGCTGCTAGGAGTGTCTCATTGTCATGCCTCATGCATCGACAACCACTCCATCGCCCTCGGGTGTTACATGTAACCACTCTTCGGCCTCTCCGACCTTGGGTGTTACACTTTATCTTTCGACCATAGATTTAAACTTGGCAGATACCTCGATCACTTCACTTTTCTTCTTGATCAGGTAAGTCCACAGTTTTCGAATGAAATAATCTATGAATGTAACAAAGTATTTGTTACCTCCAATCGAATCCACCTAGATAGGACCACATAGATCAGAGTATATGACTTCAAGAATTATCTTCGACCTGCTTTCTGCATCCTTACTAAAGTTGTTTTTGTGTTACTTCGCCTGCACACATTCTTCACACACTTTGTTTGGAATGTCGATTTATGGTAATCCTGAAATCATATTTCTTCTCTTCAAATCTCTGATGTCTTTGAAATTGAGATGACCAAGTCTGTAATGCCATATCCATTCATCTCTGCTGGATGTTGTTGCAAGGCACTTATGCTCCATCACATTAAGCTCAATCTTGAAGGTTCTATCATGAGACATTGGAGTCTTCAAGATCAACCTTCTATTCGAGTCGAGAACTCTAATTATCTTGTCTTTGATAGACACCTTGTAGTTCTTTTCGACTAACTACCTTATGTTGAGCAAATTGCTCTTCATGCCTGGTATGTACAACACATTTGAAATTACTGACCTCTTGTCATTTTTCCTCATAATCAGAACATCACCAACACCTTCAGCTACTAGAGTGTTGTCATTTGCAAATTTCATCATGTTCTTCATTGAGGGCCTTATGTTGACAAACCAATCTTTCCTTCCAGACATGTGTGATGAGCATCCTGAGTCCAAGACCACTGGTCCTTGAATCTCTCTTCATCTCTTGTTGTAATCATCATCAACGTCTCTTCTTCTTCTTCATGTTTCGTCAGCTTTGCATAAGTTTCTTGATTCTTCTGCTTTTCTGGACAATCACTAGAATAGTGACCATAATTTTGACAATTTTAACACTGAATGTGACTCTTGTCTGGATTTCGACCACCACCTTTTCCTCTACCTACAGCACCACCCCTTTGGTTGCCTCGGTTCCAGGGTTTTCCCTGATTCGACCAGTTTCCTTATTGCTGATTTCGACCAGTTGAAGCCTCCTCTGCCTCTGTTTCCATTCCAACTTCCTTTGCCTTTTCTTTCTTTTGTTGATTGCGCTTGCAAAGCCATATCGCTCTTCGACTTTCCTGTAGCTCTTTCAGGCATTCTTTGTTCATGAGATTCAAGCATCCCTTGAAGCTCTTCCTTTATCAGTTTTGAAAAATCTGTTGACTTTTATATGACTACTACCACGTGGTAGAACTTTGGAGCCAACGACATCAAGATCTTTCCAACAACAGATCTTGATGTCAACATTTCTCCACATACCTTGATTTGATTCACCAGTTTCGTAATCTTAGTGAAGAAATTAGTTATGCTTTCATTGTCTTCCATCTGAAGCAATTCATACGTCATTTTGTGAATTTGTAACCTCATATTTTTCACTTTCTCTTCGCCTCCAAACGAATTCTCCAGAATTTCCCATGTTTCTTTCGATGATTCTACATCATTAACCTTTTCAAAGTTATCTGGATCAACACATTGATGGATTATAAAGAGAGCTTTATAATTTTTCTTTTTCCAATCTTTATACGTAGCCCTTTCTTGATCCGTCACATTTTTGCAAGCGTTGTTACTCCTTCCTTCACAAGATCCCAAAGATCTTGATAACAGAACACAACATTTATCTGCTTGAACTAATTCTCATATTTGTTGTTCTTGAGAATCGGAAGATTTGCTGGAAAATGTCTGTTGGGATGATTCATTGCCATGGTGATTTTCTTTCCACGAATTGTTTAAACCGGAGCTCTTGATACCAGATGTTGGAAATTCACCACAACCTATGGAGAATTTCAATCAATCTTGATGAACAAGATTGTTACCACCCACGCAATGACAATAAAAGAAAATAACAATGAAGAAAGAAAGAAAGAACATTGGAGAAGAGTATTTTCTGTAGAGTTTCTCTCTGCCCACAATCTTGGGAAAACTTCTTTATTCACTTTGTAACGGCAAAATTTTGTGAATACAACATTACAAGAATAATGATTACTCCATTTATTTATTGATTTAGGTTAACTTACTCTCTAAGTCAAAACTCAAAACTATAAAAGCCCAAAATAGTTAACACTACTAAAATTAGGTTTAAGTCGAAATCTTGTATGAAACAACATGTTTCGACACTTCGACACACTAATACAACTTTGATACTTTCTTGCTTCTGTCGAACAATCTGTTTCGATACAAGAAATTACAATTCAAAAATATATTAAATTATTTTAAATACTAGAATATGAATGTAATTTTTAAGTAAAAATTTCTTCAGCATCTGATTTACTAAATATTGTTTATATATGTTTTCTTGCCTATATAGTTGTACTCTTTATATAATTATATTTGTATAATATAATTTTGCGTCCACAAACTGAAATTTCTAACTTCATCCTTGCCTTAGAGCATCTTATATTATGATGTAATTGGTCTTTAATTTCTAAACACTTCAAACAGTGTATTTGTAGCGTTAGAGTGAAATGAGAATCGACAGTTTTAAAAACTTACACGTTGATTCTAGCAACAAATGTGTGTAGAAAAAAAGAAGAAAATGAGTAAGAGAATAGGTAAAGAGAAGTACTAAGAATTTTTTTTTAACACTTTTTAAAACATTGAGTTTTTTTTACTATTTGAAGTTTATGAGGATACTACCATAAGTTATGTGACACTCATTTTAAAAGTGTGAGAACCACGTGAATTTTAATCAATAGAGTTTTAGAAAGTGTTCAAAATATTTCTCATGTCTAAATAATGTACTTTTCTTACTCTTTAAGTTGTTTTCTATTTGAGTACAAATTTGAGACAATACTCAATAATAATAGAGTTGTTGATGGTAGAGTTGTCAAATCGACAAGGTCCAATGTGGTTGTACCTTAATGGAGGCTGAGGTTTAAAATAATATGGTCTTATTTTGATTTTTTAAAAATAATCATTATTTTTAAATTTAATCTTTAAATAATCAATTTTTTAAAAAAAAAATACCAAAATAACCATTATTTAAAATATTCATGTACATGACATCGAAATCGTTTTTGGTCCTAATAAAACATAAGTAGGAAATAAAATAAGAAGAAGTAATATACAATAAAAACATAAATAAGAAATAAGTAGGAAGTAATAACATACAAATGTCGAGATATTGTCAATTGTTCCTCGATGTTCATCATGCAAAGTCAATGGAGACATAATGCTGCAGAGGTTGAGTGTTGCAGAGGTTGATTGTTAGTGTTGCAGATGTTGATTTTCAGGTTGTCAGTTTCGTACTGGAAGAGGAGTGATTCTTGGGAGATTGGATTCATGGGTCCAGTTCACACATGCATGCTCACGAACCCAATGCAAGACCATCGAAAACTTAACTCTCGGTTAATATGCGATGAAATTTTATCTATCATTAGCGATAATTCGTCGTTAAATGTGAGTACAATAATCTCGCATATTGTAACACAATACAATTATACTTCATCATACAGGAAGACTTGGATAGCTAGGAAGAGGGTTGTCAACGCAGGTTACACATTAACAGAACCTTCTTTCAAATACTACCACGAAGACATCAAATTGTCAAACGCATATGCAGTACGGTGGATCGACAGTATTCCATTGGAGAAGTGGACTAGGGCATACGACAACGGTCAGCGTTGGTGCCACATGACAACAAATCTTGTGGAATCAATGAACCCTGTCTTCAAAGGCATCTGAAGCCTACCTATAACAACTTTAGTGCAAGCAACATATTTCAGGCTAGGGGCGATGTTTGAGATCAGACGTTCTAAATGGAGTTCGGTGTTGCAATCTGGGAAGTTGTTCAGTGATGCTTCAATGAAATTCATTAGACATGAAGCTGCCAAAGATAACACACACGCGGTCATGGTGTTTGACCGTACTAAATGTTGGTACAGTGTTGCTGAGTCCATGGATCACAATGAAGGCATGCCGATGGGACAATACAAAGTGGAACTAGATAGAGGTTGGTGCAACTGCGGAAAGTTCCAAGCCTTTCGTATGCCTTGCTCCCATGTCATTGTGGCATGTTCAAAGGTTCGAAGGGATACATCATACTTACTATCTGACATTTACAAAGTCATAAGCTTATCCAATGTTTACAAAATTAGTTTTTCAGTTGTTGCAAAAGATGATTACTGACCTGAATATCAAGGGGACATTCTCTGGCACAATGAAGTTATGAAGAAAGAAAAAGGGCCACCCAAAAAGCACCCCGTATTCGAACCAAAATGGATATGACGAACAAAATGGTTTGATTATGTAGTTCATGTCGTTAGTCAGGTCACAATCGTACTAATTGTCCTAGTGTTGGAACAAGCACAACAAGATAATTTTACATGTACCTCTTTTGCTTTATATTAAAAACAAAATTTATTAATATGATAACTTTGTGAGGAAATACCATCACAAACAAATACAACACATACAACACACAAACAACATATAAACAACAACACGAACACCTAGAACAATTAAAATACCATTACTATGACTAAGCGATTACAACCATCAAAATAATTTTGAACATATTATGCATCATCCTGTGAACGTCTCTATTAGTCTTAATATCCATACATTCACGCACTTCTCCATTTTGGTTGAACGTAGACTTAAGTCATTGAATTCTTCTAATCCTTTCACCATCTACAATTTCTCCATCTAACCAGTGGTTCAACGTCCAATTAAGACGTTTAAACGAATCTATATTCCAAAGTTGAATCTTTATCGGAGGTGCGACTACTGAAAAGATTAAATTGGCATTTCTCTTGTGAATGTATTCAGACATGATTAAAGAAAACAAATTGAAGGTGATTGAAGAAATTGAAGAAAAATGGAAGGAGGGTAAGAAGTTGTGTGAAATAATATGGGAGATGCGCATGGTATTTATAGAAGAACCAAACCATGCATGTTCCAAAGCACTAGGCTCCACACACACATAACACACACACAAGTATGCGCCAATGCATGTGGCACATACACACATGCACACATGCATGCACCAAGGATAATGATGCCTCCTTTGATGCTTAATTGGATCGCAAGTTCAACTGGCGCATCAGTTAAGAATAGTGGTTATTTTGTCTTTTTTTTTTAAAATTGGTTACTTAGGGATTAAATTTGAAAATAATGGTTATTTAAAAAAAATATCTTATTTTTCTCACCTTTTTTGTTTTTTCAAAATCCCTTCTAAAATTCCAAAATACCATTTATATTTTAGAATTTGCAACATTTTTTTTAGATTTTTAAATTCTAGAATAAGAAAAATGAAAACTTAACCTCAATAACATAAATAATCCATTAATTCAAATAAATTTCAACAACACAATATATCAACAACACGAACATTATGTCGCTTCAATGTTTCTTTATTTCTTAGAAATTGAAGTGATAACTCGACCTTGAAGTTTTAGTTCCTTAGCAAAACCTTCAAGTCACAATGTTTCTTTCACAGTTTCAGTGAGGGCGATATATTCCGCTTCAGTGGTTGATAAGACAACAACCTTCTTAAGTGTTGCTTTCCAACTGATTGTTGTGCCAAGCATAGTGAACACATATCCAGAAATAGATTTTTTGGAATCCATACAACCTGCATAATCAGAGTCGACATATCCTTCAATTTTTACTTTACTATTTTCACCACATGTTCCACCATAAATCATCACTTTGTTCAAAGACCCATTTGTGTACCTTAGAATCCACCAAAGAACCTACTATGTTAGCATATGAGATGTTATTCATATAAGATCTTTTGACCTCAGTACTGGGACACTGATTTGTACTCAGTTTAAATTGAGGGTTTGTCGTAGTCATAACAGGCTTTGATTTCGACATACCAAACTTGTCGAGAATCTTTCATGGGTATGTCTCTTGAGATAAGCATAATTTCGACTACTTTCTGTCTCTTCGGATGTCAATCCCAAGAATCCTAAATGTTGCTCCCAGATCCTTCATATCGAACTCTTTATTGGGTTCATCCTTCACCTTCATTACATCCTCAACATTGTTGCTTGCTATAAGAATATCACCCATATAAATCAACAAAATAACAAATGAATTTCTAGGTCAAAATCTGAAGTAAACACAGTGGTCGAACTTACTTCTAATGAAACCTATGTCTGGCATGAACTTGTCGAATCTCTTATTCCATTATCGAGGAGATTGTTTCAGTCTATGTAAAGATTTATTCATCTTGCACACATAATCTTCCTTTCCCTTTTCTACATACCCTTCAGGTTTCCTCATCAAGATTGTTTCATCTAGATCTCCATACAAAAAAGCAATTTTCACATCAATTTGTTCCAATTCTAGGTCGAATTGTTCCATTATGGCAAGTAACATTTGAATGGACATGTGCTTCACAACATGAGAGAACCCATTATTAAAGTCGACACCTTCTTTCTGAGTGAAACCCCTTACGACCAATCTTGCCTTGTATCTTTTCGACGTCACTCCTTCAATTCCTTCCTTAGCTTTGAAAATCCACTTACAGCTGACTAACCTGGCTCCAACGGGTTTCTTGATCAATTCCCAAGTATGGTTATCATGAAGAGACTTCATATCATTATCCATGGTCTTCAGTCATTCAGTATTATTTTGACTCCTCATAACTTCCTTATAGTATCTAGGTTCTTCATCTAGAACCACACTTGCAGAGATTAAGGCATAAGCTATGAGATCTGCATAACCAAGTCTTTGAGGTTGCTTGATGAAACTTCTCGGCCCATCTCTTGCCAACAGGTAGTCATCGACAGTTTTCTCATCTTCCTCAGTATCTTCAGCATCTTGTGCTTCTTCTTCAACTTGATCTGGGATACACAATTCAACATCGACATGCTCCACCTCAACAAGAATCTCTTCTTGTTTCATCTCTTCTTCAGATATCTGTACACTTTGACTAACGTCATCAGTTTTCTTGAAAGATATCTCAACTTCATTAAAAACTACATCTCGATTGGTGATACACCTCATGTGACATGGCTCTAGGCACCATAACCTATAAGATTTAACTCCTTCAGGATATCCCATGAACATCCATCTCAGAGCTTTAGGTTCGACCTTGTCCTGCATAATGTGAGCATAGGCTGTACAGCCAAATACGCTAAGTTTTTTGAGATCTGGTGGATGTCCCGACCAAATTTCTTCAGGTGTCTTCCTATCTAACGTAGTTGAAGGACATATGTTTATCAGATATGTTGTTATCAAAACAGTCTCTGCCCAAAACACCTTCTTTAACCCAGCACTAGTCAACATGCATCTAACTCTTTCTAAAATGGTTTGATTGAACCTTTCAGCCAAACCATTTTGTTGGGGAGTACCTGCAGTAGTTATGTGTCTTGCAATACCAGAGGCTGCACAAAAACTGTCGAACACCTCATTACAAACTTCAAGGACATTGTCGTTTCACAACCTCTTAACATTCCTGCCAATCTGATTTTCGACCAGAGTCTTCCAACTTTTTAAGTTCTCAAAAGTTTCATCCTTATTCTTCTAGATGAATACCTACAACTTTATGGAATAATCATCAATTATGGATAGAAAATACCTTGCCCCTGAATGTGATGGATACCTCGCAGGCCCCCAAAGATCAATATGATGTAATCAACGGATCCATGTGTTCTTTGTTTACCTTTATTGGACTTCACTCTATAATATTTTCCAAGTACACAGGGTTCACAAAACTTTAGCCTTTTGACTTTGTCTCCACGAAGTAGATTTTGTTTCCCTGATTCGACAAGACCCCTTTCACTAACATGGCCCAACCTCATGTGCCAAATTTCTATTTTCGATAAAGATTTCGTGGATGCAACATATGCAGAACCACTGACAACTTCAGCCACAAGGGTATACAAGCATTGTTTCTTCACGCCTCTTAAGACTTACTTTGACCCCTTCATAACTTTTATAATACTTTTCTCTCCTTGGAAAACATATCCTTTCTTGTTGAATTCACCAAGAGAAATCAAATTTCCCTTTAAATCGGGTATATACCTGACTTCAGTTAACAACCTTATTGACTCATCATGAAGCTTGAATCAAACTGATCCAACACCAGCAATCTTGCAAGCTTTATTATTTCCAAGAAATACATATCCACCATCTTTATCACATTGATCCTCGAACAAGTATTTGTTTGGAGACATGTGCCAAGTGCAACCTGAATCCATAATTGACTCTTTACTTGAGTCGTCGCTTGAAACCACAAGAATATTAGATGAGTCGAAATCATCTTGAACAATGGATGCATTGCCATTATCATTACCTCCATGATATTTTAGGTGTTCATGGAACACTTTTCTTGTATGACCCTCATTTTTACAGTGATAACATTGAATACCAGATGCATATAAGACTTCTGCTGACTTTTACCCTTATTCTTGTCGAACTTGTCATCTCTCCTTGTGCATTTCGCCTTAATCGGCAAACCTTCACCAGTCGAAGATGGCATGTGCTCCTTTCGTTCATTCAAATCTTAGAGTACAAGGATGATTGAACTTCTTCAAAGGTCATAGTCTCTCTTCCATACAAGAGAGTTTCTTTGAAGTGAGCATGTGTTATGGGAAAAGCACACAACAGTAACAATGCTTGATCTTCATCCTCGATTTAAAATCGATATTTTCAAGACCAAGAATCATCTTATTGAACATATCTAACTACTCAGCCAAAAATTTGTCTTCACTCATCTTGAATGAATACAGAGCTTGCTTCAGGTAGAGGCGATTGACCAATGATTCGGTCATGTACAAACTTTCAAGTTTCTCCCAAAGACCTGATGTCGTGGTCTCCTTCGAAACCTATAGAAGAACCTTATCACCAAGGATCAATAATATAGAGTTGTGGGCTTTCTCTACCATAGTCAATTTTTCTTTCATTTAACGTGTCGTCCATGGTTGCGGCTCCCTTCAACGCTTCTAAACAACCTTGTTGAACCAGTAGGGCTTTCATCTTCAAGCGCCACATACCAAAATTGTTCACTCTAGTGAGCTTTTCAATCTCATACTTTGTTGACGACATCTTAACCATGCTCACCGCACCAATTTATTGTGAATATGATGTCGGCATTAAAAAGTATAATTGGTTTCTTGATCAATAAGAAACCCACAAGGGTAGAAAAGAATAAAATAATAAGATCATAATGAAATTGGTTATAAACTGTTATTCTTTACTTTCTCTTTGAAATAAGATTACCTCTCTCACCCTACTTAGGATTTGCATTATGCAATGATGAGAGATTAGTATGATATTTATAAGAAACTAACATACTAAACTAATGAGCCTTTACATACAGACCCATTACATAAGCTAACTTAGAGAACAAGCTAACTTAAATAACTGTGTATAACAAACAGACCCAATTCTACATACTGACAATCCTAACATACTTTGACTACAACATGTGAATAGACTTTGACGTCATGCTAAGGTCATGTCGAATCAAGAAACTACCCTTCGATCATACTAGAGTTCGATCCAATATGTCAATATATATATATATATATATATATATATATATATATATATATATATATATATATATATATATATATATATATATATATATATATATATATATATATATATAATTTGATGTTTTGGAAAATCCTTTTATGTCCTACCCTCTTATTCTGCCACCTCATCTAATTGAGGGCATTTTGTGTTCAAATGTTACTTTTTCTAATCGATGATGTCAATTTATTCTATTTCAACTGCATGTTTATTTAATTAGGCCATGGTTTGCTAGGTGTAGTTTATTTGATGATGTCACATGCTTCTGTTTGGTTCCAAACCAACATATTCAATTCAACTTTTTCTTTTTCTCTTCACCCAATGTCAGATCCAATTCAAAATTTATGTATTCTTTTGTTGATAAAGATTATGGGTTGCATTGTAGATTTTGCACCTGTTGCAAATTCTGATCCACAAGTAAAGGCTTTAGCGATTTTCAGACTCAGTGATCACTACCATTTGATCAATTGGCAGCAATGAAGATTTAGGATTAAAACATGCCCTTGTTGTGTCTGAATTAGCAGTCGAAATACTTATAGCACATTTTGGATTTTAAAAGATTTGTTATTATTCTATTATATGTTATTTAGAACAACTGTCTATTCTCTAAGCCAATAGCCTCATTTAACTATTTATTCTCTAAGCTAGTATCCATAAATATTTGATTCTGATCATATTTCCATCTATACGGTAGTGTTTCAGTGCTGATTAGGTGGTGTCATGTGTCGCAAAGGTTGGACATTGTTTCGGAACTCACTATCAACCATTATCGACGGTCCAAAAAGCTCTGCCGCCGGAAATCCAGGTGATTCTTTAACCTTCACTTTGATATGTACTTGATATGGTTTTCTGTTGTTGTTAACTTTCTTCAGTGTTGTTATCTTCATGCAGATGATATCGTGAAACTGTTTCCATTTCGAATTCGATGATAATAATATGTCATTTCTGTATTTTACTCATAAGATGTTTGTTTAACATGTGTAGGGTTCTGTTGATGCTAGAGTACTTGTGGCTCTTACAATAAATACTACATGAATGAAATTATCTTGAAATTGCTTTTGTTGCTTCCTGATTGTGATGTTTTGACATGATAATTACTTTGGATGTTTCTGTTCATTTTCACGATTTAATGAAATCATTATGTTTTGTAGTTTTGTTAACTCGACGCTTCAAAGATTATTTATTGTTTTGGACTTTCAAGATATATTTTGAATTTTAAACTTATCAAAAGTCGATGGATTTAACATTTGTATGATAATTTTCTATGCAAATGTGTGCAATAGTTTCTATGTAAACAATACAATTTAAATAAATCTGAGGCTTTATATGCTTGACCCCATTGAGCTTTATAAATTTGAGGTTGTTAGTTTGCCAAGTTTCTCAAAAAAAATTACTCATACAGGAAAGTGACATCACAACAATACTTTTTCTAAGAAGAGTTATTATTTCAGATTGTAGAGGCTCTTTACTACAATGCAACACTGACTCTCACCATATTGCAAAAGTTGGGTGTCGCCTCTGAATTCTTCTATCTTTGGTTTCATTTGTTACGACAAGTCAAAAAGAGTGGTTTGTGTGCTAATTTCAAAATGTATGCTTTTTTATCCATATACTGCTCCGATCCAGTTTTTAAAACATTGTTATATATGAATTGAAGTTAGCGGAAATATACCTGAACGTATCGCACGCTCGAACATACAATAGAGTCGTCATCGAACTTTATTTATTCTCGAAGGAAAGGGAAAACATCGATAAAACCCGTGGGAAAAAGTTATGTTGGATAAGGAAGTCGGTTATGCAAGGGGAATGTATTAGCACCCCAAACATCTATGGTACTCCATGGGAACCGTTTTGATTGTTCTCGCTCGAATAAGTGTTATATCTAAAGTTTACTCGTAGAAGAATAGGAAAAGGAGAAATAGATAAAATGCTCGGTGAGGATTGGGGCCCTCATGCCTACGTATCCTCATAGTGCAATGAGGAATTCAGAGCTCCGTAGTTCAGAGAAATAGTGGTGGGAGATGAAAAGAAGTGTGATCAAAGGTATCGTCTAAACCAAAGAATAATATGATTTGAACTCCAACAAGGGGTGACATACGAACACAAGAGTAAAAATGGTATGAACCAACAAGTGAGGTCCTACTACACTGTATTAGAACAACCAAAAAAGAATGAATTAAGTGTTTGGTTTTATAGCACAAACAACTCTTGGTTCACAAAGAGGTACAAGATGAAGCACAAAGGTATATTTTAATTGGGTCAAAGCAGGGGTATATCACATAAAGTGAGTGAAGGTAGAATATGAATGTATCGTGATTAATGTTCCATGGAGATGAATGGAAGAAATGCCCTAAGGAGGGAGTAATAAATAAGTATGATCGCGGAGGATCCAAACCCTCGTGCCTACGTATTCTCATTGTGCAATGAGAAAGTCAGAGCAATCATAGTTCGTGGAACTACGATAACAAAGGAAAGAAAAAGAGATAAAGGGAAGTGTTTGTCTAAACAACTAGGATTAGCAAGACAACTAAACTTTCAGAGTATGATTGAAGTGAGGAGAAAGTAATAACGTGTACCAACATAATGGTGAAAGGGGAACTCATAAGGTAAACTAACTTTTAACCCAAGAGTGAAAAGGTACAGACTAAGACGTGGAGGAACAGAGGCATACCCACCGTATTGTCTTACCAAAGAAATGAATTAGATGTTTGGGTACAAGCCAAACGACTCTTGGTTCACAAGGAGGATTGTTCATTAGGCGTCCTAAAAGGATGAGTATGAGACCCACAAGAAAGTATTGTTGGGTGCAAGGAAGAATATATCACTTGCTGGGGGAACAAACAGTTCGAGATCAAAGGAGGATATTATCTTGGATCCATGAAGGAATAAACTCTGAACCGAACAGTGAAAGAGGTATTGACTAGGACGTGGAGGAAACTAGGCATACACACTCCTGTCACAACCAGAAACAAAGTGAATTAAATGTTAGGATACAAGCCAAACAGCTCTTGATCCACAAGACAGACTGTTCATTAAGCATCCTAAAAGGAAGAGCATGGAAATCAAGGGGAAATGTAATATTCGATCTTAAAAAGATGGTATTGATTGATGAATAAAGAATGATTGATTAATAAATAGGGTAGCTCGCGAAGAATCAGAATTATCATGTCTACTTATCCTTATAAGTGCAATAAGGAAATCAGAGCTTTCGTAGTTCAGCCTACTAAGACTGAAAACAAGATGATTAAAGAGGCAAAAGAAGATGATAAAATGATTGAATGAAAGAATGGAATAGGCTTGATAGTTACTTGATAAGAATCACACTAAAGTCTATGAATAAAAGTGGATACGATAAGCAACAGGTCAAACGTCCCGCACCCAAAGATATCCAGAATGAGTGTAGGAAAGCTTCAGTCTCATTCCTTCTTTACTACTTAAGGCTCGTGGCATGTAATTCTCATCTTAACTTTCAAATTGAAGGAGAATATTTGTTGTTGTTTATTGCAATGGTGAAGAGAGAGACTTGACAGTTGTTTGACGAGAATCACACTATAGTCTATGAATAAGGACGAACGCTTTGAATAGCTAGGGCCTACGCCCCGTACGCAAAGTCGCTCTAGACAAGGATAGGAGAAACTACGTCTCATCATTTCCTATTGCTTAAAGCTTATGGCGTATGATACTTCTTATAATTGGCAAGTTGTTGATAAATAATCTTCATTGTTGATCCTTGTGTTGATGTTGTCTTGTATGAGGAAGACTTGATAGTTTATTCGATTCGTATTGCATTGAAATCTATGAATAAGGGCGAACAATTTGAATAGTTGGGGCCTACGCCCCGTACGCAAAGTCGCTCTAGACAAGGATGGGAGAAACTCCGTCTCATCATTTCTTATTAATTAAGGCTCGTATCGTACAATTTGGATCGTATTTACCAAGTGTTGACCTTTAATTTATCTTGTATAATCCTTCATATCCTCAAGGCTCATAGTTTGTTCTTTTTTGTCTACAGTGAATTGTTACTGAAATTTGTCATTTGAATACATGCATTGTTTGGATTGACAAATTCTAATTTATTGAAAAGCATAATCACTCCAGCTTAACGTGTGAAAACAAATTATATGGGTTATATAAAACATTTTGATTTATGTTATCTTGTATTATAGAAATAGTTTATATATAACACTTATTAGAACTGTGTTTTTTATGTACTTAGTGTAGTCGTTTATGCAAACATGGCATACGTGTTAAATGAGTTTGTTTTTAGGATTGATTTCAGGACTTGCACCTGAAATTCCAAAGGATTTGTATCATTTAATCAAGAAGGAAGTTTCAATTAGGTAGCATCTGGAGCGGGACTCTAAATTCAGGTTGATTCTTGTGGAGAGCAGAATCCATCGTCTTGCTCACTATTACAAGAAGACCAAGAAGATCCCACCGATCTGGAAGTAGTAAGTAACCTATTATGGTTGTTCTTTCCAGTAGAGTTTAACCAACCTCCTTGCTTTTTAATTTCCTATTCAAGCAACGAGGTATTCTTTGATGTTTCTTCTTCTTCCCATGATGTATTCTTTGATGTTTCTTCTTCCCATGATACTACTAGGCTCATTGGAATTAATGTCATTTACCACTTGTTGAGACTGATTTCAATAACTCTAAATCTCAATCTTGTCGCTAGTTTTAAACCTTTTTCGACGACTCTCTCTCTCTCATTGCCTTTAATTATTCCTTCGTAGCCTGCATTTTCTTTATTGTCTCAAGCTCTATCAATTTTCTTTATTGTTCTTAGATTATTAATAAGAAAAACTTGTATTAGAGTATTGTTAGAATATTTATTATTAAAAAGAAAAAATGTTTTAAAAAATAGAGTAAATGCGAATAAAATAAGAAATTAAAAAATTCACAACATCTGACAATATTTAAAAAAAATATCTATAACATATTCAAAAATATAGTACCAACAAATTATCAAAAGCAAAATACAAATATTGTATAGTTACAATTAAAACTAAACCTAGACATTGATATGCAAAGCAGTAACGTGACAATCAATTGAAAGTGTGCTTTGGTTAAAAACTAACTGATACTTGTAAAAGTAAAAGAAGAAAACTAAGACTAAAACACCAATATCATTCTACCAAAACATAAACAAAACACCGGTTGATATTCCATGATTAAACCAGGTATGATTAGAGAAAACCAGATCTTGCTATATTTTTTCAAAACATTTTATCTCTACTCAATATGGAACACCTCCTCATCCTCAAACACTATTTTAAACTAGGTGTAAAATTATAAACCATGGATAATCCATGATCCGGTCGATAAACACTAATACTATATTTAAATTTGATCTAACTCAACTTTACAAAATCAAAAATTATGTAAACTCCTCCAATTCTTTATCTCTAATTAATATGAAACTTAAATTATTTCTACTATGACCAATTAAATATGTAACAACAGGGTAAAAACAATATTTCTCAACACAAACTCTGAATTACTATGACCCATTTTTCCATAGAATCCAGAATGCAAAAGAAAAAAAATACATGTAAAAGCATATTCAAACTAAGTATCTAAATATTTTTATAAGCATAATAAATTGCATAAATGTACTAGTATACATGCACTAGTAAAAAAAGACAGCTACTTATGAGTCCAAATCAAAACCTCCATATTTTTTTATATAAAATGACTCGTATATTTACGAAAGATAGAATCACTACTAAAAATTGATTCATATACAAGAAATTCACAACATTACGGATGATTAAAGTAGATCTTTGACCCTGCACCAATTCACCTAACACCCTTGAAGATTATTAGGCATCCTATTTGAGACTTTCTAGTTGAAGTTTCAAACAAACTACTTACATTGAACAAGCTTGAGAAAAATTAAATTCTTTCTAGAAACAGAAGATGGATTTTTAATAGATGAAGTAGGAGTGAAATAATACTTCTCAAAAATAAAGTACAAAAGCTTTAAAATAAATTGATCAACCACTGTGTAACAATACTCCAAAGTAAAATGTTTTATTTGTGGGTCAGGAACTGCACTTAGAATAAGTATCAGACTATAATCACTCCAATCCTTCTTAAACTTCAACATCGCCAATAAATTCAATGTATTTAACTTTTTTTTAAAAACATATTCCTCTCCGGACCTCTGTTTTTCATTGGATCTGAAAAATGGTTATTTGGAAAATAAAAAATCATTTTCCTCTACATCTGATATGTAAAATGGTAATTTGAGAAATGTAAAGGAATTGGGAGTGCTTTGCTGGTTTTGCTGTCATTCATAAACTAGCATTCTTTATAACTTATAAGACAGGTTAATGCTGAAAAGCTCTATTTTCCTTCTAGTCACAGGTTTAAGATATCAATATCACTCTATCTGAATCTACAATAGAGTTCTACGCACTGAATGTTGTCGCCTCGTCTTCCTTGGTCAAAAGCTAAGCAAAAGAGATACGAAAACTCAGACCAAGGCAAGGTTAAATAAACCATCATTATCATACAGTGCAGCTCTTAATTTAACCAAAATGTCCAAGTATACAGAACTAAGGGAACCACATACTCGACAAATGGACTTAAGGAAATGCCCAGTATCTACTAACCATCATGTTAAGGCCAAAAATTGCCCATTCATTATGCACAAGTGGCCAACATCAAAACAGTCTCGAAAGTGTAAGGATTTCTCTCTTCCTGAATCTCTCTCTTAATATTAACTACAATCAAAGAAATATCACGAAACACTCTGACACCTCAGAATTACGCTTTCAGTAGAGCACTGGCCACAACAAAATCAGAAGTCAAACTCTCCTGTTGCCTGCAAAAGTGTATTGTATCATTAATCTCTGAAAGGATGAGAAAAATACAAGTGTTCTCCTTCAAGATTAACAAACCTTGTTGAAGAGAATATCCTTGTTATTTATATGCATGATGCCATCCTTTAATGTGCATTTCCACCTGCTCTTAGTACGTGTCACCTAAATTTTAATAAGCCAACTCTATTAGCCCCAAAATAGTTATCCAACCCCTACCTGACTTTTATATTACTACAGCGTCCACATGTAATGAGGGAGGTTGTTACCTTGTCAAACTGGGCCAAAACTAGATGATGTGTATTTTGATCATCCCCTTGGTCCAAGTCATCTAAATCATCATCATCGTTTTCATTTAATGGAGGCTCATCATCGTCGTCGTCATTTACCACCTCATTTTGAGCAACGAGAGCAGGGGTGCTTACTGGTGCTTCTAATAAGGCAAGAGAAAACAACAATTGTCAGAAAACTATGATATGCCTCCAGTCTTGAAAATATAATTAACAATTAATATATCACATTTTCAAGTTACCAGGAGGAGCTGGTGTATTTGCAACGTTGTAGTCTTCACTGTACACTCCACCATTATAGTATATCTGCAACAACATGGAATAAAAAAAAAACTTTAAGATGATAGAATACAAAACTTATGGTAAATTTCAAATGAAGCATAATGCAATTGAAACTCTAAGATTTCACATGTAGAATGAATAAGCTAGAATTTAGCCATTCAATCTTCTTGTATCTTTTTTTGTTGTAATACAGGCTCATTCAATGAATTAAAGATTTTAGTGACCTAAAGTAGCATCCAGTTTGAGATATGAAAGCAGCTAACACGTTGATAAAATATGCAACTAATTAAGGTTTCACAACTGGAATACCTATTTTAATCCATTAAATCGCTTATATAGTTATATATTGTTTCTGAATTTAAGTTGCAGTTGTTCTGTTTTTAAAAATGATGAACCAGGGAAGAAGCAGTATTTACACCAAACTAAACAGACACTAATTCATATGGGAGTATCCTAAACTAGGACTTTCATCACTGTGTAGTACTTCCTAAACTGATAAACATCTGAAAAGATGTGGTCGGTCTATTACTTATTTTGCAACAAAAATAAATCAGATACACATTAAATACAAATAAATAAGTGGGCTATTGAGAGCCCTTTCAATATTAGCTGGGATTATTAATTAATTGTCAAAATTCAAAGTCGGTGGGTGTGTCTATTTATGGATAACTAAAGGTTGGGGGGTGCATGCAGTCTTTCCAAAAATTAATACAGGGGGTAGCAGGAACAAGAACAATTAAATAAAGTAAAAATGCATATCTCTGAAATGGGAAAGGGCAAAACACCAAACTGTTTCATTACAATTTACAAAAGCTCACACAAGCATAGGCAGCAGCAAATGAAATTTCATTACAATTTACAAAAGCTCACACAAGCATAGGCAGCAGCGGATGAAAATATTACTCACATTTGGAGTTGAAAGCACATCATCCTCGTAAGGAATTGGTCCATCAAGTTGAGGAATCCTAGAAGTCAGTCTCTCCAAGTCTGCGGGCATTTTCCCTTTTGAATTAGTGTGTTGTGAACTGAAGGAGATGCTCCCTCCACATACCTAAACATTAAGTTCATCAGTTTTATAACTGAAAAAATGTTTCCACCAATTGAGCAAGTCAATGAATTAAGCAACAAACAGACAGAATAAAACAATGCATGTACTACAAAAATTCAACAAAGTGATTTACAACGTTAGCTGGCCAGCACAATGTCGCTAGCTTCTTTCCTAGCTACTCATGTACTGTAAAATGCCGGTAGAACAATGCACAGGAGCGTGCTTCGAAAGAAGATTGCAATCCAAGAGCTTATTTGGTTTTAGAAAAAGGTCCTCCTTTTTATTATGGTGTAAGTGAGCCTTAAAGTTTTGAAACAGTTGAAGATATCATTAATGACTCATTTGGAAAACTGTCACTGTACAGCCTCACATATGAAAGAATTCGTGTATAATTTTATAAAATTACAAGAATCAAATTAGGTAGAGATGGCAAGACATGCTTACATACTCTGTCAACCCTGGTGCCCCTACTTTGTCCTAACCCTACAATAATTCCCATCCCAAAAAAAAATGTCAAACTCTGATAAGCATCATACACTTTGTAGAGATGACAACAACTGCCTCCATCATCCTTCACATCCCATCTTGTCTCATCCTTGCCCCATAAAAGGACTGGGGAAATGCTAAATCTAACAGAGTGATATGAAATCCCTTGCTTTATAAACCAAAACTCAAGGAAGAAGACAAACACTGATTGTATGAATAATAAACTTACTTGACTGCTAACACTATTACAGAACTACCTACAACTTACAAGTGAAATGCAAGTGCCTAGCATATATAAATATAAATTATTATAAAAGATTGATGCTGACAAACAGTGGGATAAAGACCACACCTCAATTTCAAAATCGCCGGATCCAGCATCACCAGCTCCATCTTGCTGAGGTATATACCCTCCAACATCATATGGTGGAGGCATATCATTGCGTTTACGCTTTCCACCAGGCACTGTGAAGAAATCCTAGAATTTTTTTCAGACATCTATTAATATCTAAATGTCATGACTTCAAGTTCAGACTCAAAAGCAATAAGCCTTCCTCCTTCAGAAGGTGAAGTTGTCTATGTAAACCAAATCATGCAATACTGTTTTACTGAAAATCATGAATAACAACAGCATTCAAATCTAAATCCTTCTTAATGGTTTAGTCTACTGTTTTTGTCTCCTAAATATATTCATCCAGACTTGACTTTCTAGACAAAAATACCCCATTAAATGTGTTGGAACATGAAAGGAGCAAAACTTGCTAGCTTCATAAAACAGCTTAACCATAAGGCTCATCACATCTTTAATAGAAGTGAACAATAAGTCTTCTGTAAAGCCGTAAATGACTTGCTTACTTGTGTCATAGGCTGATTAGAAGCTCCTCTATCTGCCTCTTCCCGTCCTTCCACATAAGCTACAGTGTGCAATGCAATCCAACGTTACTACAAATCTGTTTTATTAAACGATGATAACCTGAACTTGAACGAGACTTACCAACATTGACATCAAGTGGAGGCCTCTGATTCATCCAAGGAGAAGGAGGTTGCTGTGAAGAATCATAAGTACAATATCAATGTCCACTTTAAAAAGAAGAACATGATCTAAACAAAAGATTTCAGTAAACGTACAATAGCCAGAGATTAAATCAACTGCACAAATTGAGAATGAGAGTTGAGAAACTAATACAATGGAAAACAGATCTGAATCATCTCCCACAAAATCCCTCTATAACACTACCATTTCTCTCTAACTCTCAATTATTTACTCTCCAAATATCTAATTTTTGGGACACTCTCTTTTGGGATGCATCTCCCACAAAACCCCCTCCCTTTTTCCTGACTTTTTACTCGTGTCACACTCATTTTTGGGATGCATGCATGAGAGGTTCCGGCTTATGGAAAACATCTAATTTGGCATGTGAAATTTTTCGACAAATCAAACAATAGAAAGTAAACTTTACCATGAATGGACTTGGTCTTCCACCTTTAACATCAGCATTTCCACCGGTTTCATTTCCAGAAGAAGAGTAGTCACTTGGTCCAGTAGGAATGTTATAATTTGGGGTCTCCCCAGCTCCCGGTAAAGGGGTTTGAATTGGAGTTTGCAATGGCGTCTGTACATCCGTGAAAAGCCCACATCAACAATCCAATAACTTGAATTCACAATTCACTAAAAATAAAACACATTCAACTATGACCGTAGTTGTGAAACTCACAGGGGGGAAAAGTATTTCAGCAGTAGGAGTTTCATACTCCTCAGTTCCCTCATATGGCACATTCAGATCATGAACCGGAGTAATGGGACCACCAGGAGTCGGTCTATTAGCACCAGTAGACCTCTCAATAGGACCAAGCACGGCACCAGCTTGAATCATCTTCGTTTCCCAAATCTAAACAAATAATCAAAACCATAAAAACAAACAACTTAATCCCTAAACCCAAACACAAAACAATTCATCAGATCCAAAACCCTAAAATCAATCACCCAACAAAAAAAACAAAATCTCCTCTAAACTAAATCAAATCAGATTCATACATCAAAAACCATGTTAGTTAATCAAATAATTAATTAATCAATTAATTAATTAACTAATTAATTAAAAGAAAGAAGATAAAGAAATGATGAAATTTTACGGCTTGAAGCTCTCTGAGAACTTCATCTCCAGGACCACCACCGTTGGTGACGAACTCATCTCGAACCTTGACCATGACATCTTCGATAACATCGATATAAACCTGACTTGTAGTTGAAGCCGCCATCAAGAATCGAGGGAAATTATGAGCGATTGATTCTCCGTTTTCGTCACGGATTGGAAAGGTTTTGAGAAAAAGAAATTGAAGAAAGTGTGAAGAAGAGGAAGAAGGTGTGTGTCTGGTTTTAGGGTTTGCGATGGATTGGGGAAGGAGGAGGGAGAAGGGGATATGAGAAAGAGAGAAAGAAACAAGAGGCGGACGAGAAAGGAAGAATAAAGAGAAGAATATAAATAGGTTTGCATCCGATTATAATCACCGACCCCCCACGTGTCTTTACTACACATTTCGAATCCTTTTCTACTACACTCTATATATACTCTCTCCAAAATCACACACACCCCATTCTTTTGGCCCATTTTTTCTTTCATCCTCTAATTTGTCTTGAATAAATATAAATTAAAGCCCACATATAAAATCTTAAACTAAATTATGATAAATTATATAATGTTGTTAGTATTATCGGTTTATATTTATAATATGAAATAATAATAATTGATATAATTAGATCGAGAAAGAAATATCATATTTGATAAAGCAAATTCAATTTGCGACTTACTCTATATATAGTAGAAAGATAAGAATATCAAATAAATAATTAGATCAAGAGAGATCTTTAATGTTCTTAAAAATCATTAAAAATTGGATCTTCAATAAGGAATCTTTATTGCTCGCTAATAGGCGATCAAAAATGTTGAATTCATGCGAGGGATCCTAGACTATTAATATGTTGAACCCTCGTAAAGAACCATGGTCGTTTCCTTTTTTACTGTCAAAGGCTTAGGTCCCCTTTAACAAATCAATTTTGTCTAAGTATGAATCAAGAACATAGTACAAGCAAAAAGGTGGCTATATAAATAGGAATAAGACTAAAAAATTGAGATATTACAAAAGAGGGCATATTATAAAAAGGGTCAAACACGGGGAGCTATTTGCCATCCACCAGTCGGCCATCTCGAACCACTTAAAATAAATTCATTCTACTCAAGTCAAGGTTCGGGTAGAAGAAGGTCACATGTTCCATCACCCTCTCAAAATACTAGTCGGAGACGGCCACAATCTCATCTTTGAGCGATGACGCCTCCTTCTTCATACCTTTTACATAATTGGGAGCTTCTTCAAGTAACTTTTCTAGGAGTTTTCCTTCCTTTATGCAAGCCATAGCCTTGGTGGCCACCTCTCTGACGCGGATCCTTACACTATCAGGTTTCTTTTTCATCTCCACCCCCGCCCTCTGACACTCTTGGACGCTTCCTATGATAAGGTCAACCCAAGACTGCAACTCTCGAATCACTCAAAGATGTTTTTCCTACTGGACTCTTTCCACCGAGAGACACCTCGACATTTGGACCTACATGAGGTTTGTTAAGTAAGAATAAGACTTATTAAGAAATGACTTATAGTTTTCGAAAAAAGTCTCTAAGAAAGAGAGATGACGCCTGATGAACTCGATGACATTGAAGGTAGCATTGTTCCACAGTGAGGGTCTAGAAACTCATGTTGTAGGAACAGGAACCCCGTTTGTCTTTCATCCCTCATCTATTGTTTGGCGACTTCCTAAAGTCTGGAAGGACCCTCCCCATTCGCTAATTCTTGAGAGGGAGAGCTTCTCCATGTCACTTATCTCCAACCACAGTTAAATCCATTGGGAAGGACTGGAGAATTACCGTGTGTCTCTATGTGGCTTGCATACGAACCAACCTCTATCTCCTTTTTTCGAGCAAGATTCTTGTCATATCCTCTGCAAAAAGGTGTTATTAATACATGTAAAACAATAAAAGAAAGGATTTATTCATAAGGCTTCTCTCATACCATAATGTTTACACGTGTACTTATCTACCACCTCACATCTTCTCAGTCCCGGATGATTGGAGTACGAGAGTTCAAGAGCTGGAAACGATTTAAAATCTATATCACCTATTGTTCAAAGGGAGTAAGGGTGTTGGATTCTATCATTTTGATAAGTTGAAGATCTAGTGTATGACAAAGGAAAACGAATGGCACTTGTCGCCATAGCGGCATCGTTTATCCCTCTGACTCGTATGAACCTGTATTTCCAATCCTCATAAGGATCCATGTAAAGTTCCAACAACCACATACCTGAGAAAGAGCTCAAAGTTATACAACCATTGTCGGGAAGGATCTCTATGCTAAAGAATGAAAGGAATACCCAAGTAGTAAGGGACGTCTAGGTTACAACATATTATCTAGAAAATCCTAAGAATGATTCACATATTTGGCGTGATCTAGGAAGGGACGACATTAATATTCGCCAAAATGTTTGACTCAAAAGATGTAAAAGGGATCAAAACTTCCAACTCATGGATAACAGGGAGATAAAAGTAAAAATAAGGAGCATATGATCCACCCGCGGTGGTCATGTTGGCTCTCTTCATTCCTGAACAGAGTTTCAGGACCACGTGTTCTCTGCACCCTGTACAGGAAAATTTAATACCTCAATGAAACATCTTGATCATGTCAGGACTTGAGTATAGACAAGCAATGTCCCAAACATGGACATGTTTGACTTTTTTCCTATCCATTAGCTTTCAACGAAAGGGAATAGGACAAGACAAAAGTAGTAGTGTATGTGCCCTAGGAAGAAGAATGAACCTTGCAAACCCTTTTTTCGCTCTGAAGTTTTCCTTTGCTTGTGTATTTTTCTTGAGGAAGAAAATGGAGGTTCCAAAAGGGAAGAAGATGGGAAATGTTTTCTTGGAAAATATATCAGGACTTTTTATAGAAGATCAATAGCATAAGAAATGTACCCGCTTGAGGGAGTAACTATTGCAAGTAGTGGAAATGTTTACATGCATTGAGGGAACGTGTAAGAAAATGGGCTAGGTTGGTTTTCCCTATGAAATAATTATGAGTTGCATTAAATGTCACCCACGCTCATTTCCCATTAAATGTGTAACCTTTCATAACTGAGTGACATTTTAACATCCTTAGAGGCATTCAAGTGATGTTTGACATCCCCCGCTGACACTCGGGCGATTTAGGAGACAATTGGCAATGAGGTGATGACTTATCCCCAGTTGAGGGACTTGCCCCCAGCTGAGGACTCACATCCAACCATAGGAACCGCTTTCAGCTAAGGGACTCGCCTCCAACCGAAGGAATTATCTTCAACTGAGCTTCTCACCTCGAATTAAGGGACTCGCCACTTATCACAAAGTTTAACAGAGAGCAAGAAGAAGCTTAAAATACTTTCCCTTTTATAACCCCACGTGCTTTAGGGACTGTGTATTGATATATTTATGAAGGGGCCCAAATAGGGCGACACATATTCTTCACAGGGATCCCGATCCATGGGATGTCACCTAGGGCATATCCTTTACGTGGCACGATAGCTTGCTCTAAGGGGAAACAGGGATAATACAGTTCATCCATACTTTAATTCCATGAGTAAAGTCAAATCATTACTCCTTGAGAAATAGGTTGTCAACAGCTTCCTCCATTCAAGGGGGAGCGGTTACCACTTCTTAGGGGTTCCTTGAACCTTGGGCCTATAATCCTCTATAAATACCTCAGTTTTAGGGTTGAGGGAGACATATCATAACATACCCAGAATAACTCATAAATATAAAGTTTCTCATCTCACGTGAGCTTGCTCTATTCATAGCCAAAAACATCATCAAACAAGGCCTATTGCAGCTAGGGCAAGCATTAGACCACCAAAAAATACTAAGGCCTTTGGTCATCTCTTCTAGCTTAGATATACCACATAATCCTATACTTTATGACAAGTACATGAATATAAGAAAAATTAAATAAGATATGTTAAAGCTTCAGAATTCAAGGCATGTCAATCACATTATATAGAAAATTAAAGATAAAGAAAGTGATTTAGATATGGATATAGGTTGGGAAGAATTATGTTGGGGCTAAAGCGCTGAATATGAATGACTTCAACATGGAGATAAAAATACAAAGTATTTCCACCAAAAATCTACTCAAAGAAAAATAATAAGTTTGATTAACTCCATTATTGACTCAAATGGAGAGATCAAAAGTGAAGGAGTGATATTCACATAGTTTTCCTACATTACTTCCAATATATTCTTATATCACATAACTTGTTATTACCTATTGATCTCAATTCTCAGGATCTTCGGTCTTTTGGGTTGGGTTACCATTATGATTGATTCATTAATATGGTGGCAATAGTATCGTCCCTTTGGATATGGTTTGGATTTTCTTTCTAACTAGTCCTTTCATCAAAGGGTAATCTAAGTTTTCATCAGTGCGTGCATGATCCTCTGTAACATATCCTTTAAAGATAAAATCTCTAACAATGTTATGCTTACCATATCTTACCATTATAGTAACAACTATCAATTTTTTCAATAGTCATAATACTAATACGGTTGATCAAGAAACAAACATTCGTTTTCCCATAGGGGAATCTTTGCTAGCAAGCAACTCAACGAGCTTGCTTCTTCATTACCGACTGTAAGAGCTATCACTTTTTATTCAATAGTGGGTTGAGTGAGAATTTTTTATTTCTTAAACTTCCAAGAGAATGCTACTCTAGATATAGTGAAGATGTAACCACTCGTTTCTTTGGAATCATCTGACAATGTGTTCAAATCAACGTCATTATACTCTTCAAGGACAATGCAAAAATTTTGATAATGTAATATGGCCTTCATGGTCCTCCTAACGTACCTCACGACCTTCTCAATAGTGTGGAAAATCTATATATTGTTGGACAAGTGACTTCAAGCATAAGAGGGGATGAATTGTCGTATTTAAAATTCGTGATAAGATTTATACTTTTCTCGATTAAGGTCATGTTAGTAATTTTGTTTGAGTAAATTTCAACAGAGATAAATAATGAAAAGTAAATAGAGAAAAGTAAAGAGAATAAGGTTAGAGAGATTGCACCAGAGAGTTGCTCAAGTTTGGTCAAACGTTGGCCTATTCCTGTCCCCAAGAGATCTTCTTAAGATTTTGACTATAAACTTTGAGCTTTTAAAGGTTATGCCCACAAACCTTAATACAATCTGATCTTGAGATTTTACAGGCTTATCCCCCAACCAATGGTAGCTTTTATCCCAGTCTAAGCTAAACAACAGTTTGGATATTTATTCCTTATCTGAATAACCAAAACAATTTTTTTAAGACAAAGCTTAAGAAACCAATCAGAGAGATTTTGTAACAGGTTTATCTCAAGAACCAAACTCGGTCTCTTAAGAGTATCGCACTCTTAAGAATTTAAATGATCATCACGACCACTTACAAAAATTCCTTCCTCACGAGCAAAACTTCACATATAAGCACTAAGGTAATATCAAGTGAAAGAAATATTTTCCAAAGAGAAAGCGAGAGAAAGAAACTAGAGAGATCAATTTCAAAGAAAATGTTAACCATTAGAAATTGGTTTGTAATGAAGAAGAGGAATTCCTCCATTCTAGAGTATTTTGAAAATCCAGAAATGGAAATAATTTTTGGGCCAAACTAATGATCTAATTCATTGGCACAAAGCTCCAATCGTTTGGCCAACTCAACTTTAATCGATTAGCAAGCCCAAATAGGAAAGTTTGGATATATAACTGTTACAAGTCATTAATGTATGGTACTTATCATTTTGTTAATCTATTAACACTTTTCTAATTGATTAGCTTAATGCTCAAATCAATTGGCTAACTCAGAAAAGTCTTGTCAATCGATTGTCACAACTTACCAATCGATTGGTTCGTTCAAAAAAAATTTGAAGAAATATTTGGACAGTTTTTTAATCACTTAGCTTGACTTATAAAATAATTTTCAAAATAAAATATTTGAAAAGACATTTTATGTGTATGTGTGTGAGTGTGTATGTCATGGTCACAGTTTTTCTTGTTACGACCCTTTTGACCGTACACAGCATTTGATTCATTCCTCCCCTGATAGGACCTTTTGGTGCTTGCAGAGGCAGCCGCCTGTATCTTTCCACTTCGGATGCCGCTTTCAACATGTTCACCTGTCAATATAAGTTCAGTGAAACCTGATGAAGAACTTCCCAGTAGATGGCTGTAGAATGGGCCGGTCAGTGTGCCCATGAACATATCCACCAATTCTCTGTCAGTCATAGGGGGTTTGACTCTGCCAGCCAAATCTCTCCACTTTTGAGCATATTCTTTAAAGCTTTCTTTAGATCCCATAGTCATATTCTGCAGCTGTAGCCGGGTAGGCGCTAGTTCAGAGTTATACTGGTACTGTTTATAGAAAGCTGTTGCTAAATCAGTCCAGGTGCGGATGTCAGAGCTCTCGAGCTGATAATACCATTCCAACTGTGTGCCAGACAGGCTCTCTTGGAAGAAATGGATCCATAGCTTCCTGTCAGTGGTATGCGGCTGAATCTTTCTCACATAAGCTCTCAGATGCATCTGAGGACAAGACGCACCATCGTACTTAGTGAAAGTGGGGATTTTGAATTTGCGAGGAATGGTCACATCGGAGACCAGACCCAAACTTTTGAAATCCAGACTGGGCGCCTTCTGACCCTCCATAGCTAGCATACGTTCTTCCAGCAACTTGTACTTATCATCTCTTGGAGAGTACTGTTCATTTTCATAATCTTCATCGTCATCCTCAGGGTTGGAGAAATCAGCATTCTCTTCCTCTGAATCATTCTCCGCCCCCTCTTCTGGACCATTCGGGATTCCAAACTTGACTCCTGCGGCCTGTCCTTTACGCCTTCTTCCCGGGTTAATGAAACTCACAGCTTTCTTGTCTTTCTTCTTTTCGAGCAAAAGAGCCTTCAGTTCCTCCTGCCCCTTGGATAAGCTTAGCATCATCTCCTTGAATTGAGCATTCTGAGTCTGGAGATCTTTGACAGTTTGTTCGAGATCCATTTTTCTGTTTGTAATCGAATTGTGAGAACATTGAACTTGTAGAATACCTGTTATGCAGTGTTATGTTATGTTATGCAATGCATGTAATGTTTTCAAGGACTTTTGGAATTTAACTTTGCGTAAATCACCAACAAGAGAGAAATGTTTATTGCTAATTTCTTTGATCAATGTTCATTACAAAAGGAATAATAATAAAAATACAATGAAAGCTCAAGTCTCCCAGGGGCGACTTCTTTTTGGGCGAAGATACGCATTGAGTCTTCGTTCCTCATTAAGCTGACTGGTAAGTTCTAACACTTTCTTCCTTTCTGCGACGAACTGAGTCTCGAAAGTATCCCTTTCTTCTCTCAACTGGATCCAGGATCTCTTTAGTTCCTCAACGTTGGTAGGCATATCTAGATAAGGAATGATCTGAGGAGCACCTCCTTCAGCTTCAGGTTCGACAATCTGAGGTCCGATTGCAAGATATGGCATGACAAGTTCACGAGCTCTGGCGCGTACCCATCTGAGATAAGGTTCCATAGGAATAGAATTTTTCTGTCCTAACGTACCTCTCTTCACCATGCCCCAAGCTCGTACAAATCTTTGACGGAGGCCTTGGGAATCATTGTCATAGTCGAACATGATGCCTTCGATGATCATTTCATGTGGACCATCTCTTCGAGCACAACCAAACTGTCGCAGAGCTAAAGCAGGATTATAAGTAATACCTCCTCTTATTCCTAGGAGTGGTACATTAGGGAACTCGCCACAACGGTCAATGATGGTAACATTTTCCTTGAACTGAGGACACCAACAGATGTCTGGGTGGGAGAGCGACATTATCCTTTGAGACCATTTCAAATTCTGCTCGTTCTTCAAGACTGATTGAGGAAGGTGCGAAATAAACCACCTAGACAACAAAGGTATGCAGCACATGAGAGTCCCTTGCTTCTTCATGGTACGAGTGTGGAGGGAATGCAAAATGTCTCCCAGCAAGGTAGGTACAGGGTTATGAGTGAGAAATATCTTAATAGCATTCATGTCTATGAATTGGTCTGGATTAGGGAATAACACCAAGCCATAGATTAGCAATGCCAGGATGTCTTCGAAAGCACGGACATTCATAACTTTTAAGAATTCTCGGGCCTTATTTGTCAGGAATTTGGCAAGTAAACCCTTAACTCCACTCCTTGTTACCCAATTAGCTTCAATGTCGGACTTCGTCATGTGTAAAGCTGCGGCAACTTCTTCAGACTTCGGAACCTTTTCTAAACCACTGAAAGGTATTTGATCAAGGATAGGTATCCCAAGCAGTCTGGAGAATTCTTCCAGTGTAGGTACCAACTGATAATCTGGGAATGTGAAGCAATGATGTTTAGGGTCGAAGAACTGGAATAAAACTCTCATCATATCTTCTTTGAACCCAGTGGTAACTAAATTGAGAAGAGAACCATGTCTCTTGATGAACTGCGCATGATCGGAAAGTTCTGACACTAAGTTCTTGAGTTGAGGAGAGATTGCTACAAGATTAATCCGGATAGTCTTCCTGGGAGCCATAGCCTTACAAAACAGAGCAAAGTTAAATCCCTAAGTCCTTGAAATGATGTTATGATGTTATGATGTTATGATGTTATGATGTTATGATGTTAAGTAAATAACACGCACAAGCAAGTCACACAACAATCATTCCTAATTTTTGAGGCTTGCATGAGTTCCATAGGCAAGTACCCTCCCCACTGAAGTTTAGTTGGTTCAACCTGTCCTAGAATAGTAACCGGGTTCTAGAAGGATCTCAAATCACCGACCTTCCTTTAAGTCCACTTCAGTGCAACACCAAGTGGTTGACCGAAGCTTCCCTAAAGTCCAATCTCAAAGAGTGTAGTATCGAGTCTCAACCAACCCCAGTCGGAACCGAAGTCAGTTATCTCACTACTTTCTAATGGCCAGGATGAGTCAATTAGGGTTCTAAAGGTCTGGTTAATGCTTTAATGACACCACGCGGAAGCCAAATTTTTCCTCAAGTGAACATGAGGAACATCAGGACATCCAAAGTGTCACATTAACCGTAGCCATCATTTTAACCATTCCAGTATACGCCGGATAGTCGCGATGATCTATTGCTACTTACCTAAGGTACACTAGATCCGGGTGTAGGATCTTTCACTCAAGAATACCCAAGCAATCCCTTAAAAGTAAATCAGACAATTTTAAATAAGTGATCTTGTTTTTTTTTAAGGTAACCTCTCTTGTAATCGTCCCCAGCAGATTCGCCAGTTCTGTCATACGGTGAACTGACTTGGGGTGTTTTGCTTTTTATCGCAATGTCGCGGATAGCAAGAGTCGCCACCGACTTTTCTTTTATCCAATAAGGAAAGGTGGAAAAGAACAGGAAAGACCTCAATAGATTTTGGGTTCGGGAGGTACATTATACAAAGGGAAGGTGTTAGCACCCTTTGTATCCATGGTTATCCATGGGCTCTTAATTGCTGGATCACTTATATTTTTGTCTGAAAAGTGTTCGTGAATTGTTTAAAAAAATGTTTCGAAAAGAGAGTTTAACTTTGTAATGATTCTCGTATGAATGTATACAAAGTATTTATCTCGTTTGATTTTGAAAACGGTTTAGAAAAATGTAACTTGGTAATGATTCTAGTATGAATGTATACCAAGTGGTGATTTTCTAGGATTTGCAAAGTGTGAGGGGTGGGAAATGTTTTAGGTTATGATCCAGCAATTGAGAGTTATACCTTCCTAAGGTCGTTATGAACGTTTCCTATCCTTATGAGGGTAAAACTGTCCTTACTATTGAGAAGTAAGTAATTTTACCCTTTGGATGTTTAAGGGTCATCGTAGGGTCATCGGTAGGTCATTGAAGGCAACAGTTGTAAGGATACCTTAGCATTCGAAGGGACGATCATCATTTAACCGTAGGCTACACCGAAGGGTCATCGAGGGACAAAATCGTATTTTTGAAGGCAACATCCGAGGGACCATGATTTATTTTATGATGATTTAATCGAAGGGCCATTGCTAAGTGTATCCCCACATTCGCGGGACATGACCGTGGTACCGTAATATCGTAAGGCAAAAGAGAGGTCCAAGATCACATATTTAGAGGCCGTATTTTACAATCGATTAGGTAATTAGGATGAATCTCCACATTAAAATTAATACATTAAAATTAATACATTAAAATTAATTAGGTAATTTAGGGTGAAACTCCACAAGGGTATCCCACAAATAAAGTGGAAGACCTAGACAGCAATCTTTTCCTGGGATGTGTGAACCTTTACAAAATTCAGCAAACGGGTTAGAATACCAATCAGGGTGCAATCGAGGATTACACTGCAAAAGCAAACACAGCAGTATGAATGTCAGGCAAAACAGTGCATAATTAACATAGAATAAATCAGGTTACGCATAGGACATAACAAATATCAACGGCTGTCTCGTTCGCCTCTGCCTCGCCTAGCGAGGTCCTAGCGAATGCTCGCTACATGCTCGCTTAGCGATGTGCTAGCGAGCGGCTGCGGGTTTTGAATTTCAGAACAGTATGATCTCAGCATGCTGCATGCCTTATTGCATTCAATTACAGAAATAATATGGTCAAACACTCAGGATATTCAGGTGTACTGGAATTCACATGCAAAGTCTAATTACATATCCAAAAATTCAATCATGATGCATTATGTATTTAGAGATTTACAAATTGGAAGCATAAAACAATAATGATACACAAACCTGTTTGCAATGGAGTGGTAATGCTGAATTGGCAAGTCACTTTTGGTATCGGGTTGAGTTGGGCGGCGGTAACTTCGGTGCGGATGAGCGGCCGTCAGGGTTTCTTCACTCCGACTTCTCTGGGCTACTCTCCGGGGTTGCTATGCCAGGGTTTCCGGCCGTCTCCGTCTCGGTTTCGTCCTCCCCTTTTCGTTCTGGAGTTGGGGTATTTATAATGCTCCTTTGATGACCTAATGGGCTCAGAATGAAGCCCGAAATTTTCTGTTGTCTGTCAGCTTCGCTAGGCGAGCGTGTAGCGAACGTTCGCTAGGCGAGCGTGTAGCGAACGTGTAGCGAACAGGCCAGTTTGGGCCATTTTCTGGATTGGGCCATTCGTGAGCTGGGCCTTCGTTCCTTTGAGATCAGTGTCATAAAAATGAGTCAGAGTGCCCTGAAAAAAAATGTCTTGAAATATTAATGGGCAAATTTTGGGGTATGACAGCTGCCCCTGTTCAATATTCTTGAACCGAGAGAGTCAGAATGGTATGTACGCCATTCGTGGTCTGGAGGTGGAAGACTATTGAACACTTAGAATGCCCCAAAAATTTGCACTTGTCAATTAGTTAGTCTTGATGGAGATGGGCTTAAAGATGCCATCTAGGAAGTTTGATGATGAGAGCTTCAGAGTACGTCGTACGTTAGAAGATATCTGAAGTCATGGGTGTCACTGGGTCATACGCTAGACCGTATAGTGGGTCATTCATTAGGCCGTCGACTTCACTGGGGAGTTAGAATGGGTCATACGCCGCTGGGGACAACAGATCAGAATGGATCATACGCTAGATCGTATCTGAGTTGCAGAATGGGCCGTCTGTTAGGCTGTATCTGACGAAAAGTAGTCGTACGCTAGACTACACCTCGGGGTGTACCGTACGCTAGGTAGTATCTGAGGAATGAAGATCCGAATGGGTCGTACGCTAGACCGTATTGTTGGAGGAGTAATATGTTGTGCCGAATCAAAATGAGATAAGAATCCGAATGAGTCATACACTACTGGGGATAAAGGATCAGAATGGATCGTACGCTAGATCGTATCTGAGTTGCAGACTGAGCCGTCCGTTAGGCTGTACCTGGTTATGAAGGGGGTAGTCATACGCCAGACTACACTTCAGAATGTACCGTACGCTAGGTAGCATTTGAGGGGATGAACATCCAAGCGGGTCGTAAGCTAGACCGTCTCTGAGTAGCAGAACGAGCCGTCCGTTAGGCTGCATCTGATAATAAAGGGGTAGTCATACGCCAGACTACACTTCAGAATGTACCGTACGCTAGGTAGCATCCGAGGCCTTGAAGGTCCAAATGGGTCGTATGCTGGACCGTATTGGAGTTGTTGAAGGTCGGAATGGATCGTACGTTAGATCGCATCTAAGTTGAAAGAGTCATATGTTGAGCTGAATCAGAATGAACCGTACGCTAGGCTATATCTGATAGTATTTGTATATGTTGTATTTGCAATAAATGTCTGGGATGGGCTTATAGATGCCATCGTTAGGAGGATGTCAGAATGAATGTTGACATGGAGTATATCTGAAAGATGTAGTTGAATCCTGAACGTAATTGATGAGGATGTCCGCCTGAATGGACCTCTATTTTGACTGTATCAGAAAGATAATTATCCTGAAAAATAAAGTTAGCTTCATGCCATGTCATGATGCATGAGATGTTTTATGCTTTCGAAAATAACTGTGAACGATGTATGCATGCGTATGCTGTGAAATGATGTAATGAATGAATTATGCATCTGAAAAGTTCTTCCAGAGGACTCTACTGGGGAAAACAAATCTCAATCTTCTGGTTGGGAGATACTGGTATCGATGACCCTTTCTTAGCCGGAGATGCTTGATTTCTGTCTGATGGTAGAAATGTTCAACAGAAGCCCGGCTGGGGGTGGAAGAGATGACCCATTTGTCTAGTAATGCCACTCTCTTCTGGGAATGACTGGCTTTGCTGGGGAATAGGATTAGCAACGGATTCATTGGAAAGCATGATTAGACCTTCTCCTCGATCCTGAAGCCTAGTAGTTGATAACACGAAATTATATCACATTTTAAGACTTAATTCAATTAGATTATATTATCATTTACTTTAGTATATCTCATTTTATCAGATATTATGCAGTATTTCCTTGCTATGTATGTCAGGTATCCATTTTGAAGCAAAAGTGAAAAAGGGAAGAAAAGGAGGTGTAAAAAAGGAATAAAAAGGAAACAAATAACAAAGACCAAGCCCAGCCCAAAGAAAGTGCACGTTATGCCTGTGACGGGCGTCACAAGGGTTGTGACGAGCGTCACACTAAAAGCACTCCTGTGACGAGCGTCACACATGGTGTGACGAACGTCACACCAGTCCTCTATATTTTTGGCGCAAGGAACTCAACTGACCACGTTGAAAGCTATTTCCACGCACGCTTAACCCTCGGAACGAGACCACGCACACGGAAACCCTTGAAAAGCAGTTACACCAGCAGCTGTATAAATAGCAGCTAATTGGGAAGTTTCAAACCGCCGGGTTTTTCCACGCTCATATTGCCGAAGCTCTGCCAAATTTTCTTGTCACACCTTTTGCTTATTTTTTTCCTTTCCAGCACTTAACATTGTTTATTTTATTTATTTCTTTTGCAAGCTTTACATTCTTTTTCCCTTGCAAAATTTATCTTTCCCGTTTCAGCTTCTAGATATTTTTCGCATAATAGTTTCTACACCGGAAACTATTGTGCAACTTTATACTGGATTTAACCTTACGTTATATTCCAGTTTTAATTCCTTGATTTAATTTACTGTTTAATTGAAGAATCCAAGAACAAATCCTACCGGCTTGTGGTGGAGTGTTCAAGACTATTGTATTACGCATTCAGGTTCTTTAATCATTATTTAATATTTTGTTTTATTATTTATCTATATTATCTGCCTGGAATGAGTCTGTTTATGCATGATATAAATTCTTATTTGTTTAGCATGTCTGGCTAATTTGCCTAGGTATCGGTATGTAAAGTAAGCAGAATAAGGGATCAAGACTGAGTCGGTCTATCTAAACTTAAAATCAAAATCAATCTTTTTACGGTCTCAACTTACAGGTTTAATAACAAGATTTTTTACAAAAGTAAAAGACATAAAGAAGTTAAAATCAATAGAGCGAGAGTTTGAGATTTTAACTGGACAGTGTAAGTTAGGCATTAATTCTAGATCAGGGCGAGAGCAAGTTTTAGAGTTAATTAAATTCTGACCTTTTCCAAAAAGTATTTTTAAAGATTGAATGTGAGGACGAGAGTTAAGCATTTGGATTTAATTATATAACCTAAGTCAACAGAGCGAGAGTTTGAGATAAGGGTGTTTAAAACGGTCAGTATTTTCTTAAAAAGAGTTTCTGCAACTTTATTGCTTTCAAAATATGGTTTTTGACTTAATTATAAGTGACAGCAACATTAATATAAAATCATGGTTTATTCAACAGAGCGAGAGTTTGAGATAGAACCTTTAACCAATAAAGTTAACCGAAACAATTCATTTTAAAACCAAGAAGCCGACAAAGACTTGATTCCCTAGTTTTGACGAACTACATACCGATATCCGTTTTATTAATATTTAATCTAGATATTAGTTTAGCTCTTAGTTTTTTCCCAAACAATCAAACATTTTCACCTTAGATTTACGTAGTAACCTTAGATAACGGTATATCGATTCATAAGTCCCTGTGGGATCGATATCTTTTAAAACTACGCGATAGAACTGTGCACTTGCAGTTTGTATCCCAAATTCGACTCATAAAGTCGCGATCAAGTTTTTGGCGCCGTTGCCGGGGACTTTTATTCAATCGATATCGTAACTCTTCCGTTACGCTGTAGAGACTAAGGTTTCTTTTCCTTCTATTTTCTTTCTTTCGTTGATTTGTATGCCACGCACTCGCTCTCAAGGCGAACCGCTCTATTTACGAATCAACGATATCGAACTATATCTCCGAGTCTTACGACGAATTCGGGAATATCGTGCTGAAAACAATCTCCCTCCTATAGACCTTCCTGATCTCAAAGATTTTCCTTCTTTAACCGAGATGGCAGAACCAGCTCGTGCTCTTAGAGATTACGCCGCTCCATCGCAAGATGAACCGCATTCAAGTATTGCTCCGCCCGCAATCGAAGCAAACAACTTTGAACTTAAACCTTCGTTGTTGCAGGCTGTGCAACAGAACCAATTCTCTGGAAATCTTACCGAAGATCCAAACCTTCATTTATCCGTATTTGTCCAATACGCTGATACTGTTAAAGCTAATGGTGTCACTTCAGAGGCAATTCGACTTCGTCTTTTTCCTTTCTCATTAAGAGATAGCGCTAGAAGATGGCTTCAATCTCTTCCTTCCAACTCAGTCACCACATGGAACGAGTTGAAGAAAGTTTTTCTTACCCGATATTTTCCACCAAGCAAAACAGCTATGTTAAGAGCCCAGATAAACGGATTTAAACAGAAAGACAACGAGTCTCTTTTCGAAGCATGGGAAAGATACAAAGACATGATGAGACTTTGCCCACACCATGGTTTGGAAGACTGGTTAGTAATTCACACATTTTATAATGGTCTCTTATACAATACAAGGTTAACAATAGACGCCGCTGCAGGTGGTGCACTAATGAACAAACCTTACGCTGATGCTTACCAGCTTATCGAGAGCATGGCCCAAAACCACTATCAGTGGGGAACCGAACGAACAACGGTGGAAAAACCTCAACCGAAAACTGGCATGTACGAGATAAGTAACCTTGATCACGTCAATGCAAAAGTGGATGCTTTGGTCCAGAAAATTGAAAGTTTAAACGTATCACCTCCAGCCGCCGTGGTTGCTGTAACTCAGAATTGCGAGGTCTGTGGAATCCAAGGCCACACTCCTGCAGAATGTCAACTCTTGACTGGAATCCAAACAGAGCAAGTAAACTATGCTCAAGGAAGCCCCTATTCGAATACCTATAACCCAAATTGGAAGAACCATCCAAACTTCTCATATAAGAGTAATAATGCTTTATACGCACCTGGACAGTCTCCAAATCAAGCCCCATCTATACCTCCGGGATATCAGAAACCGAATCCTAACAATAATACCCCTAGAAAATCCAACTTGGAAATCATGATGGAAAACTTTATAGCTTCCCAACAACAAACCAATAAAGATTTCTTAAACCAGAACATACACACTGGCGAACAACTTAAACAACTAGCAAGCAAAGTAGATGCCCTGGCTACCCATAACAAAATGCTGGAAACGCAAATATCTCAAGTAGCTCAACAACAAGCACCTACTGCTGCACCAACTGGTACATTCCCTGGACAGCCCCAACCCAATCCGAGAAGCCAAGCTCATGCAATTATATTAAGAAGTGGAACGGAAGTGGAAGGACCGTCTGACCCAAGGATAGAAAACCAAAACCCTAAGAAATCTACTGAGGAAAGTGAACCTAAGGAAAAGGAAGAGAGTAATAAGGAAACCCTAGAAAAGAAGGAACCTTATGTACCTCCACCACCTTACAAACCACCTATACCTTACCCTCAAAGGCTTGTTAAAACCAAAGATGTAGGCCAATTTAGAAAATTTGTTGATCTCCTTAAACAATTAAACGTTACAATTTCGTTTACCGAAGCTATTACGCAGATGCCTTCATATGCTAAATTCTTAAAAGAAATTCTTTCTAATAAAAGGAAACTTGAGGATAGCGAAACCGTTACACTCCCTGCCGAATGTAGCGCTATAATCCAAAACATGCCCCCTAAACTCAAGGATCCGGGTAGTTTCTCTATACCCTGTCACATAGGAAAATTTGTCATCGACAAAGCCTTATGCGATTTAGGAGCCGGAATTAGCGTTATGCCTTTATCCATATGTAAGAAACTGGAAATGGGAGAATTAAGACCGACCAAAATGTCTGTGCAATTAGCAGATCGTTCCATCAAATATCCTGTAGGAATCCTTGAAAACGTTCCCGTACGCATAGGTCAGTTTTACATTCCCACTGACTTCACAATTATGGACATTAGAGAAGATGATACGACACCTATTATACTAGGAAGACCATTCTTAGCAACTGCCGGTGCAATCATAGACGTAAAACGAGGACGACTCACCTTCGAAGTAGGTGAAGAGAAAATTGAATTCATTCTTTCCCAATTCTTGAAAGCACCTGCAATAGAAGATACATGTTACTTCATGGATATCATCGATGAATGCATAAAAGAAGCAGAGTCAGGAGAAAACAAAGCATCAGACTATCTTTTAGAGGACAAATCTAAACAATGCCTAGCAATAACACCGGATCCTACGCAGTGTCTTAACAAACCAACCCCTGATTTGAAAACACTTCCCAAAAATCTGAGATATGAATTCCTAGACTTAGAACTTGAACGACCTGTGATAGTTAATGCAGATCTAGGAAGACTCGAAACAGAAAAACTCCTACATATCTTAAGAAAATATCCAACCGCACTAGGATACCACATCACCGATCTTAAAGGAATAAGCCCTTCTATTTGTATGCACCGCATCATGTTAGAAGAAGACTGTAAAACCTCTAGGGAACACCAGAGAAGACTAAATCCGATCCTAAGTGAGGTAGTAAAGAAAGAAATAACCAAGTTATTGGAAGCAGGTATTATATATCCTATATCTGATAGCAAATGGGTTAGTCCTGTACACGTTGTACCAAAGAAAGGAGGCATAACCGTTATTGAAAACGAAAAAGGAGAAACTATAACTAAACGAATCGAATCGGGATGGAGAATGTGCATTGATTATAGGAAACTAAACAAAGCAACCCGAAAAGATCATTTCCCTTTACCATTCATTGACCAAATGTTAGAACGATTAGCTAAACATTCACATTTCTGTTATTTAGACGGTTATTCAGGCTTCTTTCAAATACCAATTCACCCTGATGACCAAGAAAAGACAACATTCACATGCCCTTTTGGTACCTTCGCGTATAGACGAATGCCGTTTGGTCTGTGTAATGCCCCTGCAACTTTTCAAAGATGCATGATGGCAATATTCGCCGACTTTCTCGAAAACATCATGGAAGTATTTATGGATGACTTTTCTGTATACGGACAAAGTTTCGAAGAATGCCTTGAAAACCTGGAAAGAGTTCTGGAGCGATGTGTAAAAGTAAACTTAGTACTTAATTGGGAAAAGTGCCACTTTATGGTACAAGAAGGAATTGTTTTAGGACACATCATCTCGAACAGAGGAATCGAAGTAGACAAAGCCAAAATAGAGGTAATCGAAAATCTTCAACCCCCAAGAACTGTGAGAGAAGTACGAAGTTTTTTAGGACACGCCGGTTTTTACCGACGATTCATCAAAGACTTCTCTAAGACAACTAAACCCTTAACCGGACTGTTGATGAAAGATGCTGAATTCATATTCGACGATAACTGTTTAAAAGCATTTCAAACTCTTAAACAAGCATTGATCTCCGCACCCATTATGCAGACACCAGACTGGAATGAACCATTCGAAATAATGTGCGATGCCAGTGACTATGCTGTAGGTGCTGTTTTAGGACAAAGAAAGGATAAAAAGCTTCACGTTATATACTACGCTAGCAGAACCCTAGATGAAACGCAAATGAATTATGCCACAACCGAGAAAGAACTCCTAGCAGTGGTATTTGCGCTAGATAAATTTCGTTCTTACCTGGTAGGAGCCAAAATAATAGTTTACACCGATCACGCTGCTATCAGGTACCTTTTAACAAAAAAAGATGCTAAACCTAGACTCCTAAGATGGATCTTGTTACTACAAGAATTCGACTTAGAAATCAAGGACAAGAAAGGAACTGAAAACGTAGTAGCAGACCACCTCTCTAGACTTGAGAACCTTGAACCGGAAAGAACATCCATTAATGATGATTTCTCGTATGATAAACTCATAGCTACTTTGGAAGGGAACAACTCCGACATGCAAGTAGAAACCACCTTAGCTATATCTGTCACACCATGGTACGCTGATCTAGTCAATTATTTAGCTGCCGGAATAGTTCCACCTACTTTATCTTACCAGCAGAAGAAACGATTCTTCCACGACATAAAACACTATTACTGGGATGACCCTTTACTTTTCAAAAGAGGCCCCGATGGTATTTTCCGTCGATGTATACCCGAAGAAGAGGTAGAAAATATAATCCAACACTGTCACTCTGCGCCTTATGGTGGACACACAAGTACATCCAAGACCTGCTCTAAAATCCTACAAGCTGGCTTTTATTGGCCTACTATATGGAAGGACGTACATGCGGCTATTAAGGAGTGTGACAGATGTCAACGCACGGGAAACATATCTAGACGTGACGAGATGCCACAAAAAGGTATTTTGGAAGTAGAGATTTTTGACGTGTGGGGGATAGACTTCATGGGACCCTTCCCATCCTCTTTCGGTAACAAATACATACTCGTGGCAGTTGACTACGTATCAAAATGGATCGAAGCTATAGCTTCTCCAACAAATGACACCCGAGTAGTAACTAGACTCTTTAAAAATATAATATTTCCGAGATTTGGCATCCCAAGAATAGTAGTCAGTGATGGTGGATCACACTTTATATCCAAGGTACTCGAAAAACTACTACTTAAATATGGAGTGAGACATAGGATAGCAACACCTTACCACCCTCAAACCAGTGGACAAGTGGAAGTATCTAACAGAGAAATCAAGCAAATACTAGAAAAAACGGTCGCCACTTCAAGGAAAGATTGGTCATTGAAATTACCAGAAGCTTTGTGGGCATACCGAACTGCTTATAAAACTCCCATAGGGACGACCCCATTTAAGCTCATTTATGGAAAATCCTGTCACCTCCCGATAGAATTAGAACATAAAGCCTATTGGGCTATTAGAAATTTAAATTTGAATTATAAAGCCGCTGGTGAAAAGAGAATCCTTGACATAAACGAATTAGAGGAACTCAGAAGAGACGCCTATGAAAATGCCAAAATCTATAAAGAAAGAACAAAACAATGGCATGACAAGCGTATATCAAGGAAAATCTTCAAGCAAGGCGACGCAGTACTTTTATTTAACTCTAGACTAAAGTTATTCCCGGGAAAACTACGATCCAGATGGTCAGGACCTTTTCATATCACTAAAATCTTTCCCAGTGGAGCGGTAGAAATAAAAGGACAATCTACAGAACCGTTCACCGTAAACGGGCAACGTCTGAAACATTATCACTATGCGGAAACCAACGAGGATTCGTAAATTCTACACTTAGACGAAACGCCCCCAGGACTCATAGACTATATTTAACAGTTTATTTGTCGAGCTTGCGACATTTAAACAAAGCGCTTAGTGGGAGACAACCCACAAATTAATTTGTTATTTTATTATTCTATTATTATTATCATTTCCCTATTTTTCTCTTAATTATTCTTTTAATTTCTATTTAGTATTCATTATTGATTTATTAAAAAAGAAAAAAAAATATATATATATAATAATAATAATTCTTTTCTTCTTTCGGCATTTGGCCAAATCCTGACTTAAACTCATGTTTCTTTTCTCTAGCTAACACTAACCAGATGGGACATTCTGATCGTATGGGTATCAAGTTCAGAGGAATGGCTCAGAAACGAAAGTTTGAAGAACTAGCCGCTAGAGAGATGCTACCTAGTTTATATGCTGATGATTGGGCTATGACTGCCCTTGGACTGAGACAAAGTGTCCTGTTTTTGCTGAATCAGATAGGATGGGAGACCTCCCCTATCCTGAGACATTTCACCACCTACCGGAGACTCACACTAGAATTCCTTAGTTCATTAATCTATCTACCCAGCCACGGAAAAGGAATTAGCAGAGGTTTTATCCAGTTCAGAATGTTCAATATGGAGTACCAATTTAATATTAGAGACTTCACCAACCTTTGGGTTTTCCTACCTCCTTTGATACATTCACTGTAAGCCAGGAAGAACTTTTTGAATATAGAGAGCTTGAACACTTTTGGGGTAAGCTGACTGGAAATGATGAGCCCGAAGAACATGAGTTTCTCTCTGGAAACATACATAACCCGGCTTTCCGCTATTTCCATAAGATCCTGACCCACACTTTATTTGGGAAGAAGCCAAATAGTACTTCAGTTTCACGTGATGAACTCTTCATCATATTTTGTGCTTCCCAGAACCGTCCAGTAAACGGTGCTACTTTTATGTTAGCTAATTTGGACCACCTTATCCAGGATGAGCGAGCACCCATTAGAATAGGCGGTTTGATCACTATGATAGGTAATGCTATTGGATTACGTCAGCCTATGCTTGACCTTAGCCCTTTTTGTGGCATTACTACTATGAGTATACCCTTCCTCTTCAACACTATGTTTATAGCAAACATAGGGTCTGATGAGTTTGAGCTTATTATTGATAACCAGGTTCTCTGCCTATTCACCATGCCCGATCCTAGAACTAGTGTTCATAACCAAAGGAACTGGCTCTATAACCTGAATGAAACCCCAACTCCTGCTGGATCCACTGAATCCATCCAGGACTATGAGATTTGTGATGACTATGAGCACTATGTTGACCATATCTCTCAGGCTGAATCTGACCCTCAGACACCTTCCGGCTACTATGATATTGATCCTCCTCCTTAGCCTGTCCTGACCGAAGAATCAGCCATGCCTGATCTCCGACATCATATGCCAGGAACAGATATTAAAACCGTCATTGAAGCTTTGATGTCAGAACAAGACGCCCTCAGGGAAGATTTCCACAACTTGAGACATGAAATCCTAGAATACATGAGCAGCACGGCAAGTCAGTTACGTATGTTACGGCATCGTGTTAACTCTTTTGCTCCTCCGGCCAGAGATCCGAAGATAGATGGAATTTAGTTATTTCTTTCTAAGTTATTTAGTTTTAGGCTAGATTTTTCATTAATGTTATTTGAATTCATGCTCGCATTTATTTTTCTTTTCATTTCATTGTTTTCCCTTCCTGTATTACATTATGTTAATCTTATTAAAGCTTTTATCTATTTAATTTATGCAATGGCTATGTTCTCTACTGTTCTACTGTTACTCAGAATGAATTACTATTATGAGAAATAGAATAGCATGCAACACAAATTAATTAGCTAAATTAAATAGAACAATCTAAAAACCAAATAAAACAAAATAATCAAAATAAATTCATCTCCAGATTAATTATGTGAAGCGCTGCTGAATGCCCTGCAAAAAAGAAATGTGTGACGAGCGTCACACACTCCATGACGAACGGCACGCATAACTCCTGTTACGACCGTCACACCCTTGTGACGAGCGTAACGCCCTTCAGACATGTGAACGTTAGGGAGCCGTTGGAGACGAACGTTACACCTTTAATTTTTTTACCTTCCCCACTCACTTTTCATTTAACCACACTTAATTACTCTTCAACCACTTTTTCTTTCTATCTTCCAACCCTTCTCCTATAAATACCTACCAAAACTTCCTTCATTCACCACAAAACAATTCTCTCCTATCAAATACACTTTTTTTTCTTTCCAAATCACCCCTTCAAAAATTCATCACAATGGCGGGAAATCAAAATTTCGGAAATATCATCTTCCGATCCGGAGATGACAACTACCAGCAAGAGCAATTCGAACGTTTCCAACAGCGAGGCGTCGCTTCCACCAGGTACCCCGATTTAACTTGTTTACAACAATTAGGATTACTCCAAGGTATCGAATGGATGCTCCGCCTAGCCGACTTAACCTTCCTTTGCACTCATAATCAACCCACCTACCCATCCCTAACCTTAGAATTCTTAAGTTCATACGACTACACCACTCCCGCCGGTGAAGACGAATTTTTAACCGGTACCGCAACCTTCCGTATGTTCAACACCGAGTACTCCTTAACCCAAAACCAATTGAGTACCATGTTACAATTTCCCATAGAAGGTCAGGTACACCCCAGAATCCCTCCAAACTCAAACTGGAACACAGTTGGCGTTTTTGGCCTTTTTAAGAAAATTACCGGTATAGATACCTACAACTGGGAAGAACTCCTTCTCTCCCATATACATAACCCCACTATCCGGTACTTCATCCGCATCTTGCAAAACACAATTTTTGGAAGACCAAACAACAGCAAGGTCAACTCAAAGGAGCTATTTTTCCTCCAATGCGTTTTCGAACCGGATACTCAGGTAAACACCACCTCTTTTCTCTTTCATCATATCCGCACCTTATGTGCTAGAGGCCGGCAACCCTTTATAATTGGTGGATTAATAACATCCATAGCACTTGGCCTGAACCTAGGGGATAAACTCCAAACTTTAGAATCCCTACCTCCCCTGTCTATGGATATCAGCTATTGCCGCTCCAGCCGCCTGATTAAAAACAGAATAGGCGGAGGATATTATCTTATGGTGAACAACCAGGCTGTCCCAAGCGTTGTTCTACCAAATATCGCCCTAACTGATGTCACAAACCCCGACCGCCACCTCTATGATTTAAACGCTCCTGAAACCACCGAGCCTTTACAAACAAACCCACAAACAGATGAGTTTGAAGAAATGGAACAAGGTGATCATCCTCCTACACAACATTCAGCCCCGCTCAACCCTTCCGGTAATGCAACTGGCCCATCCTCCCAACGTCGTCGACGAAGAAGGCCTGCAACCAACGACGACATTATGGATGCTATCGATGGTATGCAGGCACAGAATGCAGAGATGATGCAGATGATGCGTCAAATGCAACAGCAACAGGATGCCCGGAATGCCATAACCGACCAGCGGTTTACTGAATTGTTCAGCAGGTTCGACAACTTAGACATACGTCAGAGATCACCAGGTCCTAGAACCAGAGGCGGAAGGCAGCCTTAGTTGTTATTTTCTTTGCATTTCCATTTTGTATTTCTTTCCCTTAAAACATTGAGGACAATGTTTAGTTCAAGTATGGGGGGGAAACAATATTCTTCCTATTTCCATTCTTCAAGTATGTTATTTTCCCTTTCATCGTTATTTCCCTTCCTTATTATTTAATATTTTGTTTTTAAAAAAAAAAAAAAAAATATTCATAATTCTAAGTTAAGCCCCTAGTGTGAAATATTTCTATTATCTATTCCCCTCGATTTTCTTGAGCCATAACAAAAAAAAAAAAAAAATTTTTTTTAACACACCCAATAAGTATAAAGGTTGCTTACTTTATAAAACTTGAGTGAAATCAAAACAAAATCATTACCATAACAACGCTCTGAGAACCTCAATATGTTAGATCAGGATAAGTACCTATTATACCGATTCCTTGAACTTTTAGTTCTATGGCAACCCCAAGTAGTTTATACAGAAGTCAGCACCGTCTTAATAGCAAACTACGTGGAGAGCCGATGAATATAAGTGAATGATCCCCAAAGTAACATAAAATATATGAATATATCAAGAAATGCACTAAGTAAATTAGGTGATCCTTACCAGATCATTTAATCTAAAGGTTGCAGATCATGCAAAAGCACAATACGAAAGATCCATTATGAGTTGGTTCAGTAGGAATCTGGTACTGAACTTGGTAGGGCGGACTACGGTTCGATCCCCCGCAATTTGCAATGGACTGAATAATGAAGTTATCCGACTTATGTACCAGAACTTCTAGCTAAAAGCGGATCATAATCACTAACCGGTTACTCCACTATGTGCGCGAAAAGATAAAGGGCTTAATGTGATTTCGCTAGAATGAAAACGGGTAAAATAAGACCAAAGGAACCAGGATAGCTATCATAGGGTACTTGAACTGATTTACATAAGGTAGGGTTATCTAAGTTGTAACGGTAGTTGTTGATGTCAAGATTAAACTCAAAGTCCTCCTAAACAAAAACCCATTTGCAACCTAGTACGAATTGATGTGTGCTTTGAAATTTCATCTGGCTAAAACTTTTAACAAGTTCTATACTGAATTTTGCTTGAGGACAAGCAAAGATTTAAGTATGGGGGAGTTTGATAACACGAAATTATATCACATTTTAAGACTTAATTCAATTAGATTATATTATCATTTACTTTAGTATATCTCATTTTATCAGATATTATGCAGTATTTCCTTGCTATGTATGTCAGGTATCCATTTTGAAGCAAAAGTGAAAAAGGGAAGAAAAGGAGGTGTAAAAAAGGAATAAAAAGGAAACAAATAACAAAGACCAAGCCCAGCCCAAAGAAAGTGCACGTTATGCCTGTGACGGGCGTCACAAGGGTTGTGACGAGCGTCACACTAAAAGCACTCCTGTGACGAGCGTCACACATGGTGTGACGAACGTCACACCAGTCCTCTATATTTTTGGCGCAAGGAACTCAACTGACCACGTTGAAAGCTATTTCCACGCACGCTTAACCCTCGGAACGAGACCACGCACACGGAAACCCTTGAAAAGCAGTTACACCAGCAGCTGTATAAATAGCAGCTAATTGGGAAGTTTCAAACCGCCGGGTTTTTCCACGCTCATATTGCCGAAGCTCTGCCAAATTTTCTTGTCACACCTTTTGCTTATTTTTTTCCTTTCCAGCACTTAACATTGTTTATTTTATTTATTTCTTTTGCAAGCTTTACATTCTTTTTCCCTTGCAAAATTTATCTTTCCCGTTTCAGCTTCTAGATATTTTTCGCATAATAATTTCTACACCGGAAACTATTGTGCAACTTTATACTGGATTTAACCTTACGTTATATTCCAGTTTTAATTCCTTGATTTAATTTACTGTTTAATTGAAGAATCCAAGAACAAATCCTACCGGCTTGTGGTGGAGTGTTCAAGACTATTGTATTACGCATTCAGGTTCTTTAATCATTATTTAATATTTTGTTTTATTATTTATCTATATTATCTGCCTGGAATGAGTCTGTTTATGCATGATATAAATTCTTATTTGTTTAGCATGTCTGGCTAATTTGCCTAGGTATCGGTATGTAAAGTAAGCAGAATAAGGGATCAAGACTGAGTCGGTCTATCTAAACTTAAAATCAAAATCAATCTTTTTACGGTCTCAACTTACAGGTTTAATAACAAGATTTTTTACAAAAGTAAAAGACATAAAGAAGTTAAAATCAATAGAGCGAGAGTTTGAGATTTTAACTGGACAGTGTAAGTTAGGCATTAATTCTAGATCAGGGCGAGAGCAAGTTTTAGAGTTAATTAAATTCTGACCTTTTCCAAAAAGTATTTTTAAAGATTGAATGTGAGGACGAGAGTTAAGCATTTGGATTTAATTATATAACCTAAGTCAACAGAGCGAGAGTTTGAGATAAGGGTGTTTAAAACGGTCAGTATTTTCTTAAAAAGAGTTTCTGCAACTTTATTGCTTTCAAAATATGGTTTTTGACTTAATTATAAGTGACAGCAACATTAATATAAAATCATGGTTTATTCAACAGAGCGAGAGTTTGAGATAGAACCTTTAACCAATAAAGTTAACCGAAACGATTCATTTTAAAACCAAGAAGCCGACAAAGACTTGATTCCCTAGTTTTGACGAACTACATACCGATATCCGTTTTATTAATATTTAATCTAGATATTAGTTTAGCTCTTAGTTTTTTCCCAAACAATCAAACATTTTCACCTTAGATTTACGTAGTAACCTTAGATAACGGTATATCGATTCATAAGTCCCTGTGGGATCGATATCTTTTAAAACTACGCGATAGAACTGTGCACTTGCAGTTTGTATCCCAAATTCGACTCATAAAGTCGCGATCAGTAGTAATCGCTATTTCTATTTTATGCACGCATTTTTGGTAAACATCGATCATATCCAAATGCATATATTAATTCGAATTAAATCAATGGACGTTTATGCAAACAAAACAGAGAAAGTAAAACAAGAGCATTTTTTTTTAAACTAAAATTATATTGATTTCGAAAGAGGGCCTATAAACAGGCAATTTGTGTACAAGGAGACAAAAATCCTAGTAAGAGGAAATTGTCAAGAAAACAAAGAGAAAGCTATGCCGAAAACGTCCTATTGACTTTAATTCCACTACTGCCATTATGTCTTCAAGCCTCTCATCTCCTGCTGTCGGATAGAAGTGATTAGCTTGTTCAGTCCTTTGAACTTGGATGAAGTTGTCTGAGAACGGGACATAGTCATACGCTTTGATCCCTAATTTTTGCCTGGACCGCCTTTTCAGGTTTTCAATCCACCAGGATACCCCTTTTTGCCCAAGCCGCCTTTTCAAGTTTTCGACTTGCCGGGTGTACATTTTTTTATGTTTATCCCTAAATTTTGCCCGAACCCTTTTGGTTCGCCGGGATGCCCTTACTTTTGCCTAGATACGTCGACCTAGCGGGCCTCTTTTATGCGTAGTATTTTTTGACTATGTCTGCGTTCACGGGATGCGGGAAGTCTTCGCCGTCCATTGTAGCTAGTATCATGGCTCCACCAGAGAATATCTTCTTAACTACAAACGGCCCTTCGTACGTGGGAATCCATTTGCCTCTGGGATCACCTTGTGGTAGAGTGATGCGCTTTACCACCAAGTCGCCAATTTGATACACCTGTCTCTTGACTCTTTTGTTAGATGCCTGGGTCATGCGTTTCTGATATATCTGTCCATGACAAACAGCCGCAAGTCTCTTCTCATCAATCAAGTTTATCTGGTCGAGTCGAGTCTGAATCCATTCATCTTCATCTAAGCCCGCCTCTTTTATGATTCTTAGAGAGGGAATCTGGACTTCCACTTGTAAAACGGCTTCCATTCCGTAGACTAAAGAGAAAGGAGTTGCTCCTGTCGACGTGCGTACTGAAGTGCGATAACCGTGAAGAGCAAACGGTAACATCTCATGCCAGTCTTTGTACGTCACCGTCATCTTTTGTATGATCCTCTTGATATTCTTATTAGCAGCCTCCACGGCACCGTTCATCTTTGGCCGGTACGGAGAAGAGTTATGGTGTTTTATTTTGAACTGCGTGCAGAGTTCAGTAATCATCTTGTTGTTCAAATTAGTACCATTGTCAGTAATAATTCTTTCAGGGATGCCATATCGACAAATGAGATTATTCTTGATGAATCGTGCCACCACATTCTTGGTGACAGAAGCGAATGAGGCGGCCTCTACCCACTTTGTAAAGTAATCAATAGCAGCAAGGATGAAACGATGCCCGTTAGAAGCAGTAGGTTTAATCTCTCCAATCATATCAATGCCCCACATTGCAAAGGGCCAAGGTGTTGTCAACACGTTCAATGGAGCAGGAGGCACATGTACTTTATCCGCATATATCTGGCACTTGTGACAGGTTCTGGAGTGATGATGGCAATCAGCTTCCATGGTAGACCAATAATACCCTGATCTCAGAATCTTCTTGGCCATCGTATGCCCACTAGAATGAGTCCCAAAAATACCATCATGCATGTCTTCCATAATCTTTTCTGCTTCCTTTTTATCCACACAGCAAAGCAAAGTCGAATCGTGGTTACGTTTGTATAATACTCCATTACTCAGAAAGAACTTAGCAGAGAACTTCCTCAGGAATTTTTTGTCATTGATGGATGCCCCTTCAGGGTATTCCTGAGCTTCTAAATATCTTTTTACTTCGTGGAACCAAGGTTTTTCCCGTACTCCCTCAGTGTTAAGTTCATAACAGTATGTCGGTTCATCTAGTCGCTCAATGGTGATCCTGGGAGCTTCATTGTCCCATCTGACTCTGAACATAGATGACATGGTAGCTAATGCGTCTGCCAACTGATTCTCTTCTCGTGGAATGTGTTCGAATGTAATCTCTTCGAAGTATGGGATTAATGTTAACACCCGCTCTCGATAAGGGATGAGATTCAGATGTTTAGTGTCCCATTCTCCTTTGATCTGACTGATTACTAATGTTGAGTCTCCGTACACACTCAAAAACTTGACCCGCCGGTCTATAGCAGCATTGAGTCCCAAAATACATGCTTCATACTCAGCCATATTATTGGTACAATGAAAACATAATCTAGCAGTGAAAGGCGTATGGTAACCCTCGGGAGAAATGATTACCACACCAACACCATTGCCCAATGCATTAGAAGATCCATCAAAAACCATAGTCCATCGGGATCCCGGTGCGGGTCCTTCATCCGGTCCATGTTCTTCATGATTGGTAACAAACATGACATCTTCATCTGGAAACTCAAAATTCATAGATTGGTAATCATCCACCGCTTGATGAGCCAAATGATCAGCTAGCACGCTTCCTTTGATTGCTTTCTGAGTAGTATACTGGATGTCATACTCTGTTAAGATCATCTGCCATCTTGCTATTCTTCCGGAGAGAGCGGGTTTCTCAAATATGTATTTGATAGGATCCATCTTAGAAATCAATAAAGTGGTGTGATTCAACATATACTGTCTCAGTCGGCGAGCAGCCCAGGCCAAAGCACAACAAGTTTTCTCGAGCAGTGAGTATCTTGTTTCACAGTCGGTAAACTTTTTGCTAAGGTAGTATATGGCATGCTCTTTTCGACCAGACTCGTCATGTTGTCCCAACACGCACCCCATTGAATTTTCTAACACGGTTAAATACATGATTAGAGGTCTTCCTTCAACTGGTGGCATCAGAATTGGAGGTTCTTGAAGATACTTCTTGATTTTGTCAAAAGCTTCTTGACATTCCTCATTCCATATCATCTCTTGATTTTTCCTCAGTAGCTTGAAGAGGGGTTTGCAGGTGGCGGTCAAATGGGAGATAAATCGGGCAATATAATTCAAACGTCCCAAGAAACCTCTGACCTCTTTATCTGTACGGGGAACTGGCATTTCTTGAATAGCCCTCACCTTAGCTGGGTCAACCTCGATTCCTCTGCCACTGACAATAAATCCCAAGAGTTTACCGGATCTTACTCCAAAGGTGCATTTGTTCGGGTTCAATCTCAACTTGTATTTCTTCAACCTCTCGAACAGTTTGTATAAATGATCGAGATGTTCCTCCTCAGTATGAGATCTGGATATCATGTCATCCACATATACTTCTATTTCATGATGGATCATATCATGGAACAAAACCACCATAGCACGCTGGTACGTTGCCCCTGCATTCTTTAAACCAAATGGCATTACTTTATAACAGAACGTGCCCCATTGCGTCACAAACGTAGTTTTCTCCATGTCCTCAGGCGCCATCTTAATCTGGTTGTAACCTGAGAATCCATCCATGAATGAGAACACCTTGTGTTAAGCGGTGTTATCTACCAGAACATCAATGTGCGGGAGTGGAAAGTCATCCTTGGGACTCGCTTTATTCAGGTCTCGGTAATCTACACACATTCGCACCTTACCATCCTTCTTTGGCACTGGTACCACATTAGCAACCCATTGAGGATAAGAAGTAACAGCCAGAAAACCTGCATCAAATTGTTTCATCACCTAGGCTTTGATTTTCTCAGACATTTCAGGACGCATGCGACGAACCTTTTGCTTAACAGGACGACATTCTTCCCTCGTTGGCAGTCGATGCACTACTATATCGGTATCCAGTCCTGGCATGTCATCATAAGACCAAGCAAAAATCTCTACATAGTCATGTAACATCTGAATCAACCTTCTTTTGACACTGTTTTCCAAGCCTGCTCCTATTTTGACTTCTTTCTTGTCTACTTCGGTACCCAGATTTACAATCTCAACTGACTCCTCGTGCGGCTGTATAGTCCTCTCTTCCTGCAGTAACAGTCTGGCAAGTTCTCCAGGTACTTCACAATCTTCCTCACTTCCATCCTCGGCTTGGTAGATCGGATTTTCAAAGTCATAATGAACAGTAGTAGAACTATTGTCAACAGGATCCAGAGTGGGTATGGATCTGCAATTCGTTACGCGAGTGTGTGTAAGAAAACATAGCTCGTTTGGAAGATGACAGAAAAGACAAAGAGCGCAATATTTGAATGCAAAAAGTCCATTGATTTATTGAATATGAATATGCTTATGAAAATGACAAACCCTTAACCAATTAGCTATTGTGCCCCGGGCATAGACACAACGCTTGGAGAAGTTCAATTGTAAAAAAAACAAAAATTTGCAACACTAAAATAGACAATAACAATTACTCCTGATTAAAGGAAATCGGGATAGTGTCTTCAGCCTTCCAATTATTGAGTCCATCACCAATTGTTGGGAAAATCCAGCTATCCAGGTTGCAATCGCTGTCAGCATCTTCTACAGCATTAATTTGACTCTTGTCAGAGCTGAACCCCAGGCCAAATTTGTCAGACTTGTACGGTACGTCGATCAATTGACCCCAGCCAGTACGGCCACCATCTTCAACCACGACTTGAGCGTCCTTCAGAGAAATCATAGCAGGAGGAGCACGAATAACCTTGGGTACACAGGAAGTTGGCTTAAGGACAGGATTGGTCGGAGGAACTACTTCAAATGACTGACAAGGAGTCTCAATGAATTCACCATCCATCTCGACGTATCTGAAGGTATGCACACTACTGACAATGTACTCTTCTTCTCCACACACGGTGACAATTTTGCCCTTTGTGGGATACCTCAACTTTTGATGGAGAGACGAGGCTACAGCGCCTGCCCCATGAATCCAAGGGCGTCCCAGTAAGCAGGAATAGGCAGGACGAATGTTCATTACATGGAAGGTAGTATTAAAGACTTGAGGCCCTATCTTGATAGGGAGGACTACTTCGCCATGGACAACACTCTTCGCACCATCGTAAGCACGTACCACAATGTCACTAGGTTTCAGTTCGATGCTTTTACAGTCCAGCTTATCCAGCACAGCTGTTGGCAGCACATTCAAGGAAGAGCCATTATCGATCAACACATGAGACAAAGTGATTCCCCTACACTCAATGGAGATATGCAGGGCTTTATTGTGATTCTTTCCCGCTGGTGTCAGGTCAGCATCGAAAAAGCCTAGGCCATTGTCAACAGCCAAGTGAGCAACATAATTTTCGAACTGATCGACAGATGTTTCCTGAGGCACATGGGCAGTCTTCAAGAATTTTATCAAAGCATTGGCATGAGGTTCAGAAGATAACAGCAAGGATAACATCGAGATCTTAGACGGGGTATGCCCCAACAGTTCTACAACATCAAAATCACTCTTGCGAATGATTTTCAACACTTCTTCCATTTCTTGTTTGGCAACATCTTCGGGAGTAACTTCGACCGGTGTCTCTGACTGAGAAGGATTGACTGGTTCCTTTCCTCGAGTTTCAAGGACAGGAGGTGAGATTTCTGGAGAGAAGATCCTTCCACTTCAAGTAATTTTACTAGTCCCAACGATGCCATTAGGGTTAGTAGAATTGTCAATTTGCTTTACGCCATGGACGTAAACATCACCGCCATAATTCCACGGAATAGCTTTGCTTGAGGAATACGGGATCGGGCCAGGTGCAGTGATGATTAGGGGAGCAACCCTGGGCTCAGCAGTAACCTTCACAGGCGCCCTGGTAGCGGTAATCTTCACTGGAACTTTGGACCTAGCAATCACAGATATTTCTTCAATAGGGTTTTCCGCCTTAGGAATCCTTTCGAAGAGAACTGTACGATCGTCCATCAGCCGTTGAATACCATTCTTCAATTCCCAACAATCATCTGGTTGGAATATACAGAGATTGCAATCTTCAGCACAACCTGGAAATAAACCAGCTTGCAATAAATTCCTCTTTATGATCGGGAGAGGAGATGTTAAGTCTGCCACATTGGAAATGTGAGAATCGTCATCCATAGCATTAACAGTCTTGTCATGGTTAGGCATAGGAGCAGTGATGACATTAGGAGTCTCCGGCGGCTCGAACTCAATTTCTCCAGCTTCGATCATATCCTGAATCTTATTCTTCAATGACCAGCAATCGTTTGTATCATGCCCGGGGCTATCGGAGTGATATGCACACCTGGCATTAGGGTTATAACGAGAAGAAGTAGTGTTGGGATTCGTAGGAGGATCTCTGAGGGTGATCAAATTTGCCTTTAGCATTCCCTGCAGTGCCTGTGCCAAGGTCATATTGATCCTGGTAAACTGCCTTCTTGGCCTGTCTTGTTTGGGTTGGAAGTTTTGAGATGGTGGTGCTGCAATCGTAACTGCTCCGATGTCATGGTCACGGTTTTTCTTGTTACGACCCTTTTGACCGTACACAGCATTTGATTCATTCCTCCCCTGATAGGACCTTTTGGTGCTTGCAGAGGCAGTCGCCTGTATCTTTCCACTTCGGATGCCGCTTTCAACACGTTCACCTGTCAATATAAGTTCAGTGAAACCTGATGAAGAACTTCCCAGTAGATGGCTGTAGAATGGGCCGGTCAGTGTGCCCATGAACATATCCACCAATTCTCTGTCAGTCATAGGGGGTTTGACTCTGCCAGCCAAATCTCTCCACTTTTGAGCATATTCTTTAAAGCTTTCTTTAGATCCCATAGTCATATTCTACAGCTGTAGCCGGGTAGGCGCTAGTTCAGAGTTATACTGGTACTGTTTATAGAAAGCTGTTGCTAAATCAGTCCAGGTGCGGATGTCAGAGCTCTCGAGCTGATAATACCATTCCAACTGTGTGCCAGACAGGCTCTCTTGGAAGAAATGGATCCATAGCTTCCTGTCAGTGGTATGCGGCTGAATCTTTCTCACATAAGCTCTCAGATGCATCTGAGGACAAGACGCACCATCGTACTTAGTGAAAGTGGGGATTTTGAATTTGCGAGGAATGGTCACATCGGAGACCAGACCCAAACTTTCGAAATCCAGACCGGGCGCCTTCTGACCCTCCAAAGCTAGCATACGTTCTTCCAGCAACTTGTACTTATCATCTCTTGGAGAGTACTGTTCATTTTCATAATCTTCATCGTCATCCTCAGGGTTGGAGAAATCAGCATTCTCTTCCTCTGAATCATTCTCCGCCCCCTCTTCTGGACCATTCGGGATTCCAAACTTGACTCCTGCGGCCTGTCCTTTACGCCTTCTTCCCGGGTTAATGAAACTCACAGCTTTCTTGTCTTTCTTCTTTTCGAGCAAAAGAGCCTTCAGTTCCTCCTGCCCCTTGGATAAGCTTAGCATCATCTCCTTGAATTGAGCATTCTGAGTCTGGAGATCTTTGACAGTTTGTTCGAGATCCATTTTTCTGTTTGTAATCGAATTGTGAGAACATTGAACTTGTAAAATACCTGTTATGCAGTGTTATGTTATGTTATGCAATGCATGTAATGTTTTCAAGGACTTTTGGAATTTAACTTTGCGTAAATCACCAACAAGAGAGAAATGTTTATTGCTAATTTCTTTGATCAATGTTCATTATAAAAGGAATAATAATAAAAATACAATGAAAGCTCAAGTCTCCCAGGGGCGACTTCTTTTTGGGCGAAGATACACATTGAGTCTTCGTTCCTCATTAAGCTGACTGGTAAGTTCTAACACTTTCTTCCTTTCTGCGACGAACTGAGTCTCGAAAGTATCCCTTTCTTCTCTCAACTGGATCCAGGATCTCTTTAGTTCCTCAACGTTGGTAGGCATATCTGGATAAGGAATGATCTGAGGAGCACCTCCTTCAGCTTCAGGTTCGACAATCTGAGGTCCGATTGCAAGATATGGCATGACAAGTTCACGAGCTCTGGCGCGTACCCATCTGAGATAAGGTTCCATAGGAATAGAATTTTTCTGTCCTAACGTACCTCTCTTCACCATGCCCCAAGCTCGTACAAATCTTTGACGGAGGCCTTGGGAATCATTGTCATAATCGAACATGATGCCTTCGATGATCATTTCATGTGGACCATCTCTTCGAGCACAACCAAACTGTCGCAGAGCTAAAGCAGGATTATAAGTAATACCTCCTCTTATTCCTAGGAGTGGTACATTAGGGAACTCGCCACAACGGTCAATGATGGTAACATTTTCCTTGAACTGAGGACACCAACAGATGTCTGGGTGGGAGAGCGACATTATCCTTTGAGACCATTTCAAATTCTGCTCGTTCTTCAAGACTGATTGAGGAAGGTGCGAAATAAACCACCTAGACAACAAAGGTATGCAGCACATGAGAGTCCCTTGCTTCTTCATGGTACGAGTGTGGAGGGAATGCAAAATGTCTCCCAGCAAGGTAGGTACAGGGTTATGAGTGAGAAATATCTTAATAGCATTCATGTCTATGAATTGGTCTGGATTAGGGAATAACACCAAGCCATAGATTAGCAATGCCAGGATGTCTTCGAAAGCACGGACATTCATAACTTTTAAGAATTCTCGGGCCTTATTTGTCAGGAATTTGGCAAGTAAACCCTTAACTCCACTCCTTGTTACCCAATTAGCTTCAATGTCGGACTTCGTCATGTGTAAAGCTGCGGCAACTTCTTCAGACTTCGGAACCTTTTCTAAACCACTGAAAGGTATTTGATCAAGGATAGGTATCCCAAGCAGTCTGGAGAATTCTTCCAGTGTAGGTACCAACTGATAATCTGGGAATGTGAAGCAATGATGTTTAGGGTCGAAGAACTGGAATAAAACTCTCATCATATCTTCTTTGAACCCAGTGGTAACTAAATTGAGAAGAGAACCATGTCTCTTGATGAACTGCGCATGATCGGAAAGTTCTGACACTAAGTTCTTGAGTTGAGGAGAGATTGCTACAAGATTAATCCGGATAGTCTTCCTGGGAGCCATAGCCTTACAAAACAGAGCAAAGTTAAATCCCTAAGTCCTTGAAATGATGTTATGATGTTATGATGTTATGATGTTATGATATTATGATGTTAAGTAAATAACACGCACAAGCAAGTCACACAACAATCATTCCTAATTTTTGAGGCTTGCATGAGTTCCATAGGTAAGTACCCTCCCCACTGAAGTTTAGTTGGTTCAACCTGTCCTAGAATAGTAACCGGGTTCTAGAAGGATCTCAAATCACCGACCTTCCTTTAAGTCCACTTCAGTGCAACACCAAGTGGTTGACCGAAGCTTCCCTAAAGTCCAATCTCAAAGAGTGTAGTATCGAGTCTCAACCAACCCCAGTCGGAACCGAAGTCAGTTATCTCACTACTTTCTAATGGCCAGGATGAGTCAATTAGGGTTCTAAAGGTCTGGTTAATGCTTTAATGACACCACGCGGAAGCCAAATTTTTCCTCAAGTGAACATGAGGAACATCAGGACATCCAAAGTGTCACATTAACCGTAGCCATCATTTTAACCATTCCAGTATACGCCGGATAGTCGCGATGATCTATTGCTACTTACCTAAGGTACACTAGATCCGGGTGTAGGATCTTTCACTCAAGAATACCCAAGCAATCCCTTAAAAGTAAATCAGACAATTTTAAATAAGTGATCTTGTTTTTTTTTTAAGGTAACCTCTCTTGTAATCGTCCCCAGCAGAGTCGCCAGTTCTGTCATACGGTGAACTGACTTGGGGTGTTTTGCTTTTTATCGCAATATCGCGGATAGCAAGAGTCGCCACCGACTTTTCTTTTATCCAATAAGGAAAGGTGGAAAAGAACAGGAAAGACCTCAATAGATTTTGGGTTCGGGAGGTACATTATACAAAGGGAAGGTGTTAGCACCCTTTGTATCCATGGTTATCCATGGGCTCTTAATTGCTGGATCACTTATATTTTTGTCTGAAAAGTGTTCGTGAATTGTTTAAAAAAATGTTTCGAAAAGAGAGTTTAACTTTGTAATGATTCTCGTATGAATGTATACAAAGTATTTATCTCGTTTGATTTTGAAAACAGTTTAGAAAAATGTAACTTGGTAATGATTCTAGTATGAATGTACACCAAGTGGTGAGTTTCTAGGATTTGCAAAGTGTGAGGGGTGGGAAATGTTTTAGGTTATGATCCAGCAATTGAGAGTTATACCTTCCTAAGGTCGTTATGAACGTTTCCTATCCTTATGAGGGTAAAACTGTCCTTACTATTGAGAAGTAAGTAATTTTACCCTTTGGATGTTTAAGGGTCATCGTAGGGTCATCGGTAGGTCATTGAAGGCAACAGTTGTAAGGATACCTTAGCATTCGAAGGGACGATCATCATTTAACCGTAGGCTACACCGAAGGGTCATCGAGGGACAAAATCGTATTTTTGAAGGCAACATCCGAGGGACCATGATTTATTTTATGATGATTTAATCGAAGGGCCATTGCTAAGTGTATCCCCACATTCGCGGGACATGACCGTGGTACCGTAATATCGTAAGGCAAAAGAGAGGTCCAAGATCACATATTTAGAGGCCGTATTTTACAATCGATTAGGTAATTAGGATGAATCTCCACATTAAAATTAATACATTAAAATTAATACATTAAAATTAATTAGGTAATTTAGGGTGAAACTCCACAAGGGTATCCCACAAATAAAGTGGAAGACCTAGACAACAATCTTTTCCTGGGATATGTGAACCTTTACAAAATTCAGCAAACGGGTTAGAATACCAATCAGGGTGCAATCGAGGATTACACCGCAAAAGCAAACACAGCAGTATGAATGTCAGGCAAAACAGTGCATAATTAACATAGAATAGATCAGGTTACGCATAGGACATAACAAATATCAACGGCTGTCCCGTTCGCCTCTGCCTCGCCTAGCGAGGTCCTAGCGAATGCTCGCTACATGCTCGCTTAGCGATGTGCTAGCGAGCGGCTGCGGGTTTTGAATTTCAGAACAGTATGATCTCAGCATGCTGCATGCCTTATTGCATTCAATTACAGAAATAATATGGTCAAACACTCAGGATATTCAGGCGTACTGGAATTCACATGCAAAGTCTAATTACATATCCAAAAATTCAATCATGATGCATTATGTATTTAGAGATTTACAAATTGGAAGCATAAAACAATAATGATACACAAACCTGTTTGCAATGGAGTGGTAATGCTGAATTGGCAAGTCACTTTTGGTATCGGGTTGAGTTGGGCGGCGGTAACTTCGGTGCGGATGAGCGGCCGTCAGGGTTTCTTCACTCCGACTTCTCTGGGCTACTCTCCGGGGTTGCTATGCCAGGGTTTCCGGCCGTCTCCGTCTCGGTTTCGTCCTCCCCTTTTCGTTCTGGAGTTGGGGTATTTATAATGCTCCTTTGATGACCTAATGGGCTCAGAATGAAGCCCGAAATTTTCTGTTGTCTGTCAGCTTCGCTAGGCGAGCGTGTAGCGAACGTGTAGCGAACGTTCGCTAGGCGAGCGTGTAGCGAACGTGTAGCGAACAGGCCAGTTTGGGCCATTTTCTGGATTGGGCCATTCGTGAGCTGGGCCTTCGTTCCTTTGAGATCAGTGTCATAAAAATGAGTCAGAGTGCCCTGAAAAAAAATGTCTTGAAATATTAATGGGCAAATTTTGGGGTATGACATGTATGTTTCGTCTCATTTCGATGTTATTAAGCATATGTTATCTAAACCTATCTTACATAGTCGAATCGGTAAATGGGTATTGGCTTTGACCAATTATTCTTTAACTTATATGCCTTTAAAAGCTGTTAAGGGACAAGTGGTAGCAGATTTTATAGTCGACCACTCCATAGTGCAAAACTCCTTAAACTATCTGGAGTTTGAGCCTTGGAAGTTGTACTTTGATGGTTCTACTCATAAATATGGAATGGGTGTGGGGATATTAATTATTTCTCCTAGCAAAATTCCAATAAAATTCAAGTATAAGGTTGAAGGCCTTTGTTCGAACAATGAGGCTAAGTATGAGGCTCTGATAGTCGGCCTTGAGATCTTGTTGGATATGGGGGTAACTCAGGTCGAAATAATGGGAGACTCAGAATTAGTAATAAAATAAATCACAAAGGAGTATAAATGTGTTAAAGAAAATCTGATTATGTACTTTGTGATAGCTAGCAGACTCTTACGTAAGTTTAAAGTGGTAAACATTCGACATATACCTCGACTTCAGAATCAAGAAGCCAATGACTTAGCTCAGATTGCCTCTGGATATAAAATTTCAAAAGAGAAATTACAAGATGTGATCGAGGTCAGAGGAAGAGTAGTGTCGACTAGACTCTCCCCATCATATTTGGAGGAAACAAAGTTAGGACATGCTGACGAAGAGAATTTCAAGATCCTGGCAATGGATTGTTTGGCAGACGAGGATTGGAAAAAGCCAATAGTATAATATTTATAAAATCCAACAGCATCTACTAAACGAAAAGTCAGGTATCGAGCTTTAAGCTACGTTATTATAGGAAACAAATTGTTCAAAAAGATACCTCAAGGTGTCTTACTTAAATGCCTTAGTAAATTTGATGCATACATAGCCCTCTCTAGTGTCCATAGAGGGGCGTGTGGGGCACATCAAGTGGGTCATAATATGAAATGGCTATTATTTCGACAAGGAATGTATTGGTCTACCATGCTTAAGGATTATATGGAATTCGCTAAAGGGTGTCAAGAATGCCAATTGCATGCAGGCATAAAACATGTCCCTGCAAGCGAACTCCTCTCCATTGTGAAACCTTGGCCTTTTAGAGGTTGGGCCTTGGACCTAGTTGGAGAGATTCGACCAGCGTCATCTAAAAGTCAAAGATACATTCTAGTGGGTATAAATTATTTCACCAAGTGGATTGAAGTTATACCTTTGACGAATGTCGACCAAGAGACCGTAATCGAATTTATTCATAAGCATATTATCTACAGGTTTGGAATCCCAGAAACTATTACAATGGATCAAGGATCAGTTTTTACTGGTTGAAAAGTTCAGGAGTTTGCTAAGGAAATGGGGTTCAAATTACTAACGTCTACACCCTATTACGCTCAGGACAATGGTCAAGTCGGAGAAGCAAATAAGGTAGTAATTGGGTTAATTCAAAAGCATGTAGGGAAAAAGCCAAGAAAATTGTGATAACGCGAAAACGTATCGTATTTTTGGCTTCATATGCATTGCTTTTTACTTGATTAACACTTATTATTACGCAGTATTTTATGTTTATTGTAGGTATTTATCTATTAAAAGGTTTACAAGCAAGCAAAATGGAAAATAGCAAAAAGGAAAGAAAAGGAGAAGAAAATGGAGGAAAAACATAGAGAATGGGCCACCACGACTAATGGGCTTGTGGCGCCCATCATATAGGGTGTGTGGCGCCCGCCAAATGACCCAAAGAGGATGGTGGCGTCCACCACAAAGAATGGAGATTGTGGCGCTCAACCCCACAACCTGGTCTTCCCTATTATTTCTCCAAGTTTTTAGCCACGAATCCACTCGCCTTTAGCTACAAATCAGGGATGTGGAAAATATATAAAGAGGGCAGTTTTTACACGCCAACTCTCTCTCTTTTTCCAGTTTTTAATCTACGGATTATTTTTAGTCAAAATTATTTTCTTTTAGTTTCTTAGGCAGTTTTTCCTACTTTGTAACAGTGATAGTTTCTCCACATCGGGGACTATTGCGATTTATTATTTACGCATTTGAATTCAATTGTAACGGTTACTCATTGCCAAAGTATGCCGACATTATTTTAATCGAAGAATCAAGATTCAGTTTCAGTTCTCAATTCATAATCCAGGTTTTATTTTGATTGCTATGTTACTTATTTATGCCTTATTGCATGTTTGATTTTACAAACACCATGTCTGTTACCGGATCTATGTCCGGCTAAACCCTTAGGTATTAGTATGTAAAGACCGTCGAAACGACGGGATTCGTAGAAAATTGGTGTTAGTTTTTATAAAACTTATTTTTCCGGTTTTTAGTTTCTTGTTTTAATCAAACTATTTTCCGTACGAGAGTACAAAACAAACTAAGGTTACGGTCAACAAGAATGAGAGTTTGAGATTTTAACCAGATAGCTTAAACTAGGCATTAATCCTAAACACAGCGAGAGCGCTTTAGGATTAATTAGACTTTATTCATATTCAAAATTTACTTTTAAATTCAAAATGAGACCGCGAGAGCCAAACATTCTGGTTTAGGAGTATGGTCAGAGTCAATAAAAACGAGAGTGTGAGACTAAGTCCTTTCTATAAATAATTTCTACTGAAGAATATTTTGACCAATAAGATTACACCAACTATCTATCGAATCCCCGAAGTTTGATGCTTTACATACCGATATCCCCTATATCATATATCTTTATTAATATTCTATTTACGTTTTAGTTGTTTCTCTTCATCCCTCCAATCTTAGAACGATCATCGGCCTTAGATTTACATAGTAACATTAGATAACAATACGTTCGATTATTAGTCCTTGTGGGTTCGATAATCTTTAAAACTACGCGATAAGATTATGCACTTGCAGTCACGATTCCCATAGACTTACTAAGTTGCGGTCAAGTTTTTGGCGCCGTTGCCGGGGACTAATTTAGTCGATATCGTAACTCCAATGTTGCCCAATATAGACTAAGGCAAACAATTATTTTTCCCTTTCTACATTTGTTGAGTGTATGCCAAGTACTCGCTCTCAAGGCGAGAAATTAAAGCTATAGTTCAACAAACCTGGGCGTTATCTTAGATTAGAACGCCGGATACGAGACTTGATACAAGAACATCGTATCAAGCTAAATCTTCCTGACCTTAACATCCCTACTTCTGAATCAGTTATTCAACCAGAGATGGCCGAAGGAGTGCAAAGTCGTCCTCTTAAGTACTATGCAATCCCTTCTCAGGATGAACCACATAACAACATCGTTGCCCCTGCCATCGAGGCCAATAATTTTGAGCTAAAACCTCCATTGTTGTTAGTTGTACAACAAAACCAATTTTCAGGTAGTCCCACGGAGGACCTGAACCTACATTTGTCAGTATTTTTGCAATACGCAGACACAGTGAAAGCGAATGGTGTCAGCCCATAAGCTATAAGACTACGTATTTTCCCATTTTCATTAAGAGGCAGAGCTAGAGCTTGGCTCCAGTCTCTACCATCCAACTTTGTCACTACGTGGAACGAGTTGAAGAAAGTCTTCTTAGCCCGATATTTCCCACCTAGTAAGACGGCTCTGCTAAGAGCCCAAATAAACAGGTTTAAACAAAAGGATAATGAATCATTTTTTGAAGCTTGGGAGAGATACAAAGCCATGATGAGGCTTGTCCACATCACAGTCTAGAATAATGGTTGATCATCCATACCTTTTACAACGGTCTCTTGTACAATACAAGATTGACAATAGACGTCACCGCAAGTGGCACACTGATGGATAAACTATACAATGAGGCCTATAAACTCATCAAAAGTATGGCCCAGAATCATTACCAATGGGGAAGCGAAAGAACCTCTGTAGAGAAACCTCAAATGAAGGGCGGCATGTACGAACTAAGCAGTCTTGACCATGTCAATGCCAAGGTAGATGATCTTACTCAAAAGATAGACAGCTTGACCATAACACCAGCAGCCACCATGGCTGTCGTAGCACCAAACTGCGAGATATGCGGAGTTCGAGAGCATACTGCCCTAGAATGTCAAATCTTGATAGGAACCTCCACAGACCAGGTGAATTATGCTCAAGGAAACCATTACTCAAACACCTATAACCCAGGTTGGAAGAACCATCCTAACTTTTCATACAAAAACAACAATGCATTGTATGCACCTAACCAAGCACCTGATGTACCACCAGGATATCATAAAGCTGCCACAAATACTCAAAATGCTCCTAGGAAATCAAACTTAGAAATAATGATGGAAAACTTCATAGCTACCCAATCCCAAACAAATAAGGATTTCCTAAATCAAAACATACACACTAGTGAGCAAATCAAGCAGTTAGCAAACAAGGTAAGCGCATTATCCACCCACAACAAAATGTTGGAAACACAAATCTCGCAAGTGGCTCAACAACAAGCACCTACTGCTGCTCCTGCAGGCACATTTCCTGGACAACCGCAACCAAACCCGAAAGGTCATGCAAATGCTATTATACTATGAAGTGGGATAGAACTAGACGGGCCGACCGACCCTAGAACTCAAAACCCATCCATGCATCAAGACCCCAGTAAGGTTACTGAGAAGGAAGACAAACAAAAGGAAGATAAAAACGAAGAGGTCGTAGAGAAAGAAGAACCTTATATGCCTCCACCACCGTATAAACCCCATATCCTTTATCCTCAAAGACTTGTTAAATCTAAAAGTGTAGGACAATTTTAAAAATTCGTAGAGCTTCTAAAACAATTGAATATCACAATACCCTTTACAGAAGACATCACTCAAATGCCCTCATATGCTAAGTTTCTAAAAGAAATCTTATCTAACAAGAAGGAGATAGAGGATAACGAAACTGTTACACTTACTGCTGAGTGTAGTGCCATAATACAAAATAATATGCTTCCTAAGCTGAAAGACCCAGGTAGTTTCTCCATATCGTGTGTAATCGGAAAGTTTGTCATCGACAAAGCACTATGCGACTTAGGAGGCAGTATTAGTTTAATGCCCTTGTCCATATGCGAAAGGCTAAAATGGAAGAACTAAGACCTACGAGGATGTCCGTACAACTTGTAGATCGTTCTGTTAAATTTCCCGTAGGTATGCTAGAAAATGTTCCGGTGCGCATATGACAATTCTATATTCCTACTGATTTTATAATCATGGATATAAAAGAGGATTCCAACATCCCTATCATATTAGGAAGACCATTTCTAGCTACAGCCGGAGCTATTATAGATGTTAAGAAAGGCAAGCTAACCTTTGAAGTTGGTGAGGAAAAAGTTGAATTCATTTTCACACAATTCCTAAAGGCACCAACTATAGGTGATACCTGTTGTATACTAGATGTCATCGACGAATGCATAAGAGAGATGGAGAATGAATAAACATCATACTCCAAAATACTGAAAATTCCAAGGCCTCCTACTTTTGAAGATGAAAATTTAAGTAAGGAATACCAAGATGACGGCCTAAGCGAATGCCTAGCACTAACGCCCGATCATATGCCTTACCCAAAGAAACCAGCCCTAGAACTTAAAGGTTACCCAAAAATCTAAGGTACGAATTCCTAGACACTGAACTTGAGCGACCTGTAATAGTAAATGCAGACTTAGGGCAGATAGAGACCGAAAAGCTTCTACACGTTTTGAGAAAATACCCCACTGCTTTAGGCTACAATATCTCAGATCTAAAAGGAATAAGCCCTTCAATATGAATGCATCGCATAATGCTAGAGGAAGACAATAAGACCTCTAAAGAACATTAAAGAAGGATAAATCCCATTCTGAGTGATATAGTAAAGAAAAAAATGCAAAAACTGTTAGAAGCAGGTATTATCTACCTGATATCCGATAGTCAATGGGTCAGCCTAGTACATGTCATACCAAAGAAGGGAGGCGTCATAGTTGTGAATAATGAAAAAGGAGAATATATAGCACAAAGAGTGGTTACTGGAAGTAGAATGTGTATTGATTATAGAAAATTAAACAAAGCCACTCGAAATGATCATTTTCCTTTACCGTTTATCGATCAAATGCTTGAAAGATTGGCTAAGCATTCTCACTTCTGCTACCTAGACGGTTATTCAGGATTTTTCCAAATTCCTATTCATCTCGACGACTAAGAGAAAACGACCTCCGCATGCCCCTATGATACATTCACCTACCGACGAATGCCATTCGGACTGTGTAACGCTTCCGCAACATTCCAAAGATGTATGATGTCAATTTTCGCTGATTTCATAAATGACATCATGGAAGTCTTCATGGATGATTTCTCTGTATGCGGACAGAGCTTTGAAGGATGCCTATCGAATCTTGAAATGGTACTAAAAAGATGCGTAAAAGTGAACCTCGTGCTAAACTGGGAAAAATGCCATTTCATGGTCCGACAAGGAATCGTACTCGGACACATAGTATCCGAAAAGGGGATTGAAGTCGACAAGGCTAAAATAGAAGTTATAGAAAGCCTTCAGCCTCAGAAAACCATAAGAGAAATACGAAGCTTCTTAGGATACGTCAGTTTCTACCGACGATTCATTAAAGATTTCTCAAAAATCACCAAACCACTGACTGGCCTATTGATGAAAGACGCCGAATTTATCTTTGACGACAAATGCCTAGCGGCGTTTGAAAAACTGAAAACAACTCTTATTACCACACCTATCACGCAACCTCCCGATTGGAGATTACCCTTTGAAATCATGTGTGATGCTAGTGACTATGTTGTAGGCACAGTCTTAAGACAAAGAAGGGATAAGAAACTCCATGCAATATACTATGCAAGTAGAACCCTAGATCCTGCACAGATGAACTATACCACCACAGAAAAGGAACTTTTAGCCGTAGTGTTCGCTCTGGATAAATTCCATTCCTACCTAGTAAGAGCAAAGATAATTATCTATATTGATCATGCTACAATTAGGTACTTGTTAAACAAAAAGGACGCCAAACCAAGACTCATAAGGTGGATCTTACTATTACAAGAGTTTGACCTAGAAATCAAGGATAAAAAGGGCACTAAAAACGTCGTGGCCGATCACTTGTCAAGAATGGAAGGTATTGAACCTGAATGAGTGCCTATAAATGATAATTTTCTATACGAAAGACTCATAGCCCAACTGGAAAGCAATACAGCTAAAGATGCGTTAACCCATAAGGATACAAAAAAAAAACAAGGTAGTGGAAGCAATTTACACCAAAACCACACTACCATGGTACACTGACTTCGTCAACTACTTTGCAGCTAGGGTGCTTCCGTCAGACTTGACCTACCAACAAAAAAAAAATTCTTCCACGATCTTAAACATTACTATTGGGATAAGCCTCTACTTTTTGAAAGAGGCACCGGCGGCATTTTCTGTCGATGTGTCCCCGAGGATGAGGTAGAAAACGTAATCTCCCACTATCATTCTGCTCCCTATGGAGGACATGCAAGCACCTCGAAGACTTGCGCTAAGAGCTTGCATGTCGGCCTCTTTTGGCCCACTCTGTGGAAAGATGTCCACATCGCGATCACAAATTGCGACTGGTGTCAACGCACTGACAACATATTTAGACGCGACAAAATGCCGCTTAAAGGCATTTTGGAAGTAGAAATCTTCGATGTTTGGAGGATCGATTTTATGGGACCTTTCCCATCTTCTTTTGGTAACAAGTATACCCTTGTTGTGGTCGATTACGTATCAAAATGGATTGAGGCCATAACCTCTCCAACGAATGACACACGAGTGGTAATTAGACTCTTTAAGTGTATAATCTTCCCTAGATTCGGAGTGCCGAGACTTGTCATCAGTGATGGTGCCTCCCATTTTATTTCAAGGATTTTTGAAAATCTATTACCGAAATATGGAGTCCAACACCACGTAGAAACACCCTATCACCCACAGACAAGTGGGCAAGTAGAAGTCTCAAACCGAGAAATTAAACAAATCTTAGAAAAGACGGTTGCCACCTCTAGCAAAGATTGATCCTCAAAATTACCAGAAGCCCTGTGGGCATATAGGATAGCTTATAAGACCCCAATAGGAACCACACCTTTTAAGCTAGTTTATGGGAAATCATGTCATCTGCTGGTAGAATTAGAACATAAAGCATATTGGGTCATTAAGACCCTTAATCTCAATTATACTGCCGCAGGCGAAAAAAGAATATTAGATATCCACGAACTAGAAGAACTTGGACTAGATGCGTATGAGAATGCCCGAATATATAAAGAAAGAACAAAAAAATGGCACGACAATCGCATATCAAGGAAAGAGTTTAAGGAAGGCGACAAAGTACTTCTGTTTAACTCCCGCGTCAAACTCTTTCCCAGAAAACTTCGTTCTAGATGGTCCGGTCCCTTCGAAATTACCAATATCTTTCCAAATAGAGCAATAGAGATAAAAGGAAAAACGAGTGAACCATTCATAGTAAACGTCCAACGTTTGAAACATTACCACAACATTGATAACAATGATTTCATTGCAAATCTAAAGCTTACAGAGCTTCGCGCTCATTCAAAAGAATAACACGTATCCTATTTATGTCGAGCTTACGGTAATAAACAAAGCGCTTGGTGGGAGACAACCCACACTCTGTCTTTAACTATTTAATTTCATTACCCAAACTTATAATTATTACTACTGCTTAATTTTCATTCCTTCTTTCTTTCTTATTTCTCATAAAGTTAATTGGTACCTTTCTTTATTATTGACCATTACTAAATTAATGTTGTTATCTACTTGATTTTATCTAGCTACTGACTATCACAATGCAACAAGTAAATTACATGAATATAGTCTTCAGAGGCAGAGCTCAAAGAAGACGTTTTAAGGCTCGAGCTCAAAGAGAAATGACACTAACCTTATACCCAGATGGACGCACCATGACCAAATTAGGTATAAGAGACAGTGTTATGTTCCTAATTAACCAACTAGGCTGGGACACCTTTGCTATCAAAAGAAAGTTTAGTTGCTACAGTAGGTTGACTTTAGAATTCCTAAGCTCTCTAGTGTACCTGCCAAACCATGGAATGTGATTTAACAAAGGCCTAATCACCTTTAGGTTGTTTGATAATGACTACCGCTACACCCATAGAGAAATGGCTAAACTTCTAGGATGCCCTAATGGTCCTGATACCTTTACCATTACCCAGGAAGACAGACTTGTAGACCATCAATTAGATCTCTTTTGGGGTAGCATCACAGGAAACGACCATCCCGAGCCAGACCTTATGCATTCAGAGAACATCCATAACCCTACCATTTGTTACTTTCATAAGATCCTAGCTCACACCTTATTTGGAAAGGAACAGAACAGAACCTTTGTGTCCAAAGACGAACTCTTTATAATGTATTGTGCATCACAGGCCCGACCTGTTAACGTTGCTACATTCATGATAGCTAATTTGTACCGTATAGCACAGGAAGACTATGGATCAATCTTAATGGGAGGCTTAGTGACCATGATAGCAAATGCCGTCGAACTAAGACAACCACTTATCAGGCTCACCCCTTTAGGTGGAATACGACCAATGAATATCGACTTCTGCTTCAACACCAGGAACCTTAGGAACCTAGGTCCAAATGTGTTCGAATTTCTAATTAACTGCAAAGTAGTACACTTGTTTACCCTGCTAGATCCTAGGACGAGTGTACATGATAGGAACAATTGGATCTATGATTTGGATGGACCACCAGATGCACCACCTTCTCCTCCAGAGACACCCTAAATTTACGACCACTATGACAATTATCTCTCTGACGCTGAATCACACGCCCCAGTTATACCTGTTGCACCTCTCACCAATCATGTTGTTGCCATCGAAGCTGTTCAGACAGACGTCACCAACCTAAGAGGCGAGCTGAGCACTCTGTGCGTGGAATTCCACGGCTTTATGGATGTAGTGACAGAGAACCTGAATCACATTTACCAACACTTCTACTCGTTCGCTCCTCCTACCAGCAATCGCCGTAATGGCTAATTTATTGGAGTATTACCGATTTACTGACTTTTAATTTATTTTCTTGTTTGGAGTTTTATTGTTATTTGTTTTTACACATTGGGAATTTATTTAATTACTTCATTTATTTTTATTTCAGTAGACAAATTATATTACCTTTTCCCGTCTACTCCATCCTTTTATTCTTCAATTTTGCGTTTTAATTTCATTTAACTATATCATGTTCATTGTTCCTACCTATATATTATGTTGGTTCTCTTCTAACTAGTTATTAAACCATTATCCCATGCCGGTAAACTAAAACTCAATTGAAAATTATGGTCAAAGAAACTATAAAGGCACACACATGGGGAAGACCACACTGCATGTAGCGCCTGCCACACACAGTTGTGGCTCCCATGTGAGGGTTATGGCGCCTGCCACAAGCCCCTAGTGGCGTCTGCCACGAACATTAAAACTGGCGTCAGACACTACACAAGCCTTCACGTGCACGTTGATGTATTATTGTCACATCAAATCACTTAATGGTTTTGTCCCTTGCATGCTTGAAAATGCCTTAAAGCCTTTTTAACCATTTTCAAAATTTTTTGACCAAGGCATTGAATACCATAAATGCAATTTATTTCATCAATAAATTTCCAACCACCATCACCTCTATATAAACCACCAACATAACCTCAACAAATCACACCTCTCATAAACATAATTCTCCTCTCTTTTGCTATATTCTTACCATATTACACAAGAAGTGTAAAATTCATCATGGCACAGATGAGGGGATACTAAATAATGTTCAGAAACGGCGATCCAGTTAGATTACAAGAAGAGACATACACGTCTCTAAGCGCAAGAAAGATCGAATCAACAAGGTACGCCGATGAACCCTGTTTATTTGCCTTAGAAATTCTAGATAGTGTTAACTATATGCTAGACACTTTAAATTAAAATTATTTTCTATCCCTTAAGGACCCTGTTTATGCTCAATTAACACTAGAATTCCTAAGCTCGTTAATTTTTAGTTCCACACCCAACACAAACTGCTCCTGTGGGACTGTCTAGTTTCGTTTATTCAACGTTGAATATGCCCTTACATTTTCCCAACTAGCAGACCTGCTACATTTCTCCCATGGGGATGACGTAGTAAGTGAGGTCCCAGATACTGAGGGTTGGCAATGCGCCTTCCAACCATTTTGGAGGGCAATAACCGGTACAATAACCCATAATTTTGAGGGAAACAAAGTCACTTTAATTCACAACCCAGCTATTCGATATTTCCGCCAAATATTGGCGTCCACCATTTCTTGTCGAGTAAATTCTAACAAGGTGAACGAAAAAAAACTCTTTTATTTGTTCGCCACATTTTTGCCACAAAAGGTGAATACCGTCCCTTTTATGTTATCTCACATGCAGGTCATTGTCAATGCGAAGCGAAGGCCGATTATTTTTGGAGGTTTAATAACCTTAATAGCCAGAGTCCTAGGACTCGAAGAAAAATTCACCAGGCTAACTCCGCTCTCACATCATGCCATTGACATAGACATGACAAGGAGCATGAAATTAATAAAACGAAGGCCAGACGGAAAATTTAATTTAATAATTACGCATAATGTCTTACAAGATTTCATCCTCCCAAATCCAAATCGAACAGATGTGTGTAACCCAGATAATTATTGTTATACAAATGATCTGGTGTTTAACCAAGTCCCCGCACACATTCCTGAGAATGTAGCTGCTGGCGGGGACACCGTTGAGGATCACATTCCGGAGCAAACTGCTCATGCTACTGACCCACACACCACATGCATGTCATTTGAAAATGTTGCAGGTACATCCTCCAGTCAAAGACCCAGAAGAAGAAATGTGGCACCAGCCACTCTTGATGAGATATATGATGAACTGCCGCGGCATAGTAAATTAGATGCTCAGCGCGACCTACAAATCCAAAACATGGAAGCTCAGCAAACTAAAATGATACAAATCCTTCGCCAAACGCAGCATGATCAGCACACCTATGCTTTCAGAACCGAATAGAACATGTTTGGCTTGATCGATGAAATGGCAACATTGACAATGCGTGTGGAAGATCTCCAAAACTACATGCCACCTCACCATCCAGGAAACGATGGACGTGCATGTACACGTGGCAGAAGGCGCCAGTAGCAGGATACCTAGGTTCTACCTTTCTTTCCTATCTTATGTCGTTACATTGGGGACAATGCAAGGTTTAAGTATGGGGGAGGAAGCTTTATCGCTTTTATTTATCGCTTTCTAGGTAGATTTAAATTATTGTTATTGTTATTTCTTGTTGTTATTTTTGTTAAAGTGTCAGTCAAGTTAAATATGAATGTGTTGTCGAGTCTTTATGTGTGGTTTCCGTTATTTACTAATTCACCCATTTGCTTAAGCCATACAAAAAATTTCGCAAAAATCTAGACTTAGAGATACAGTGCATCTTTTGAAAATTCTAACCTATAAATAAAACTGAGGTTGAATTATGGAGATTTGGAAAAACTTTATAAGATCTGTATCGTTTTAACACCTTAAATCTCCCAAGTATAAGATCGATTTGAGTACATGTCATGCCATAGCCTTAAATTCTATCCTTTAATATTTCCTTAAGTAGTTTATCTAGCAGTCAACACCATCCTAAGCACACACTACACAAGAAATCGATGCAAATAAGTGTATGATTTCAGGCTTAAAAGAAGAAAAGATTAAGAAATGTATGAAAAATGTTGTTCCCTCTAAGTTAGGTGATCCCCACCCGGTCATTTAGCCCAATGGTATAACCATCTTTAACTGTTATTTGAGCCAAAGTGCAAAAAAAAAATAATGATGAGATCATAGTCACTAACATATTATCTTGCTATGAATGTGAAAGGATAACAGGCTTAATGTGATTGCGCCAGAATGAAAAAGGATAAAAAGAAGGTTTAGTAAGGTAGGCTTAGGCATGACAACATGATTCGAATTGGTTTGTATAAGAGGGAGACTTATGGTTGCAATATTGCGACTATGTGTTCCAATGATACCCTTGGTGTGGAAGTGAGTACCTGTTAATACAATTTTGAACCAAAGTAAAGTTTATAAACTAGAATGAGTATCTGAATGCAACTGTATCTTCTACAAGTCTTGATAATGTATGCTGCAAATATTTTACAAAACTTTTTTCATATACGCGGCATTTGCTTGAGGACAAGCAAAGGTTTAAGTATGGGGGAGTTTGATAACGCGAAAACGTATCGTATTTTTGGCTTCATATGCATTGCTTTTACTCGATTGACACTTATTATTACGCAGTATTTTATGTTTATTGCGGGTATTTATCGATTAAAAGGTTTACAAGCAAGCAAAATGGAAAATAGCAAAAAGGAAAGAAAATGGAGAAAAACATAGAGCATGGGCCACCACGCCTAATGGGCATGTGACGCCCATCATCTAGGGTGTGTGGCACCCTCCAAATTACCCAAAGAGGATGGTGGCGCCTGCCACAAAAAATGGAGATTGTGGCGCTCAACACTATATTGGTGGCGCTCGCCACAAAGTCAAAGACTAGGGTTGTGGCAACCGGCACAACCTGGTCTTCCCTATTATTTCTCCAAGTTTTTAGCCACGAATCCACACACCTTTAGCTACAAATCAGGGATGTGGAAAATATATAAAGATAGCAGTTTCTACACGCCAACTCTCTCTCTTCTTCCAGTTTTCAATCTACGAATTATTTTTAGTTAGAATTATTTTCTTTTAGTTTCTTAGGCAGCTTTTCCTACTTTGTAACAATGATAGTTTCTCCACATCGGGGACTATTGCGATTTATTATTTACGCATTTGAATTCAATTGTAACGGTTACTCATTGTCAAAGTCTACCGAAATAATTTTAATCAAAGAATCAAGATTTAGTTCCAGTTCTCAATTTGTAATCCAGGTTTTATTTTGATTGCTATTTTATTTATTTATGCCTTATTGCATGTTTGATTTTCCAAATACCATGTTTGTTACCGGATCTATGTTCGGCTAAACCCTTAGGTATCGGTATGTAAAGACCGTCGAAATGACGGGATTCGTAGAAAATTGGTGTTAGTATTTATAAAACTTATTTTTCCGGTTTTTAGTTTCTTGTTTTAATCAAACTGTTTTTCGTATGAGAGTACAAAACAAACTAAGGTTACGGTCAACAAGAACGAGAGTTTGAGATTTTAACCAGATAGCTGAAACTAGGCATTAATCCTAAACACAACGAGAGCGCTTTAGGATTAATTAGACTTTATTCATATTCAAAAATTACTTTTAAATTCAAAATGAGACCGCGAGAGTCAAGCATTCTGGTTTAGGAGTATGGTCAGAGTCAATAAAACGAGAGTGTGAGACTAAGTCCTTTCTATAAATAATTTCTACTGAAGAATATTTTGAGTTTTGAACAATAAGATTACACCAACTATCTATCGAATCTCCCGAAGTTTGATGCGTTACATACCGATATCCCCTATATCATATATCTTTATTAGTATTCTATTTATGTTTTAACTGTTTCTCTTCATCCCTTCAATCTTAGAAGGACCATCAGCCTTAGATTTACATAGTAACATTAGATAATGATACGTTCGATTATTAGTCCTTGTGGGTTCGATAATCTTTAAAACTACGCGATAGAACTGTGCACTTGCAGTCACGATTCTCATAGACGTACTAAGTCGCGATCAAATTGCATAAGCATTAGACCAGATTTTATGGGCATGTCGAACCTCCCCTAAAGAGGCTATAAATACTACGCCTTTCCGGTTAACATATGGTTATGATGTTGTTTTTCCAGTCGAAATCTACTTACAATCAACAAGAATTAAGAGGCACCATGAATCGGAAAGTGATTTGGTGTGGAAAGTGATTTTACCCATGGATCGGAAAGATAAAGCATTTGGAAAATGGTTCCCTAAATGGGAAGGCCCTTTTCAAGTTACTCAAGTTTTTTCAAACGGCGCATATGAAATCTAAGAGTTAGTTGAAGATCGAAAACTCTTAAGAATAAATGGGAAGTATTTGAAGAAATATAAGCCTGCACTCCAAGAGGTAAAAATAGCGAAGGAATAATTTATGTAAAAGAGTCAGAGCCATAATGGTAAAATCAATGTCAACAAGATTGCTAAAATGGCCAAGTCATTTCATAAAGAGCCACGAAGGGCTTTAAAAATCATCACATTATAATTAAACTAAGACAAACACTTCAAATAAATTTGACCCATTTAAAAGGGGAGAGATTCTTTCATTTTCTGGTACTTCGATTTTTGAAGCTGTAAGCGACGTTCCCTACCAGATTTGTAAGAAATAAGAGTGTCAATCTCTTCCCCTAGTTTTGGGGCTCTTTCCACATGTTACAGACCAATTTGAACTTCTTTCGCCAACACATCTTCGTCCAGCTTTAGGAGTTCCTCTTTATATTCCTTAGCCCTGACAATCTTGGTTTGCAACTCTTTGATTAGTTTCTCCCAAGCTTTTATGTTCTTGTTACAGGCTTCGATTTCCTTCTTATTCTTCTCATAAGCTTTTTCCAACTCATAACTTTTTGCAATGGATTCAAAGGCTGCTTCACATTCTGCTGTCTGAGTTTCTGATTTGCTTTGAATTTTGCTAGAAGCTTCCCTTATTCGACTAAGGTCAGTAACAACACAATCAATGAGTAGCCCTAAATCCATGACCAAATCTGCGACTTCTGAGGAGGCATGTACGACATTAATTTATTTTAGGAGATCTTTGATCCTGTAGGAGGCAGAGGTGTTATTTTCTAAAAGTTGGATTAAGTCAATGTCGAAGGCTTTCTCCTTAAGTTTCTGGAGCACTTCACTACCAGACTGGCTGGTGGTTGGACCTTCTGACACTGTCGAAGTGTTGGGATTTTTCTCTAACGAGCTACCTCTGGCACTAATGATGGCCTTCATATATTCCAATGGATTGCTTCATTTAAGCGCTTCTAACTCTGCAGGAGATAGGGTAATGGCAGTGTCTGTCGAATGCCTTGTGACTTTGTTGGCAATGTCGGTTTTTGAGTTGCTCTTGGGTTGTTCCGGTGTTTGTTGATCCTCTTGGACATTCCTTTCTTCATCACCAGCGTCATTTTGATCCCCATCCTCGTCCTTAGGGGGTTCTTCATCGAAGTTAAACATAGATTGATCATCTTCTTCTTCGTTATTAGGATCATCCACATCTTGGTTAGTTTCGGGTGAGCCGTCTTCAAATTCGTCTTCAGGAATTTCCCTAGGGTCTTGAATTTCTGCATCTTTTTCCATTGGGGCATATTCATTTTGCTCATCCTTAGGTTCAGAGCCACTAGTGTGGGAATGTTGGGTGATGATTTTTGATGGAGAGTTTTCATGTCTTTCTGCAATAGGATTTTTCACTTCACCCATAGACCCTTTGTGTTGTGGGATGATAAGTGGAATCCCCACTACTTTCAGGCTGAATTATAACGATGATCGGTGTGATGGTTGAATGTTGGGGACTTCCTGCAACAGCCTAAAAATAAGACAAAGATTGGGTACTTCGAAGGCAAAAGGAGAATGTAGTTAATTAGTCAAAAGTAAAGGTGAGACGTTTTACCTTAGGGTCTTTAGCCCTAGGACTGGAGTTATCACTCTCCATTTGTTCTGGCGTCTTCTTCGACTTAGGCTCAGATTCAGCCCCAGGTATTTTTTGGGCAGGAGGTATCTTCGAGGCACTGGTTTTTGTTTTTGGATGAACATGAGCACCTTGAAGCTTTAGTAGTATCTTCCGCCTTTGTTTGGTGGGTTTAGAGGCATCTAGAGATAAGTCTTCATCATCAGATTCAATGGCTTCGACCTCAATTTCTTTTTGCTTTCTTTACTTGGGGGTTAACGGTGGCTTTTGGATGGCCTAAAGGAAAAATGAGCATAAATATTTAGCAGCGAGAAAGTGATGCCTAAGTCAAAGGTGTCAATATATGGAATGCACATACCTTTGTTGTTGTTGCTTTGTTGGTATCTTCCTCTCTTTCTTCGGTGGATCTTTTTATTGTGGGGGCAGCTTTTTTGGGTGGAACTCTTACAGCTAAAAAAAGAATCAAATTATTGCAAAAAATAAAAAAGTGAGAAGGACCAAGAGAAGGGGTGGGTCGAAAAAACCTCCCATTCCACACCTTCATAGATTTCAGATTCTATATGAACGTCTTTTATGCCAATATGAAGGTGCCCTTTGAAACTGTCTAAGTTGTGCTTAGTCGAAACCACCCGGTTAAATATTTTATGATATTCTTGTCGAAGGATTTTTATAAAGTCCCCACAGACGAACCAGTCTGGAAATGGAGGGCTAAAAGCCACACCAAATTCAACACTTGGCAGTCAAGGGAATTTAGGAGGATACATATTAAAAGCGGTTTGATATCGTTGCTCAGGTTTAACGTACGAAGATAATTTTAAAAATTCCAATTTTTTTGTAAATTTCTCCTTCAGAGTGACTGTTGCATCGCAGACGGTTCGACTAAGATCATTAGGTCTATAGGCAGTTTCAAAGTACTTTTGGAATGCTTGGATTTCTTTGATGTGAGTCGAAATGCCATTTTTAACCTTATCCTACACAGAAGTAAAAGCTTTGGTAAGATGATGATGAAATGCAGGAACATTAAAAAATTATGTTTCATAGTAATCACGCCACCACAGGTCGAATTCGTGAGTGCATAGAAAGTAAGGTTTGAAGGCAAATGGACTAAGTTTCATTTGACCAGCATATATGGCTATTTGCCTGCTGCTAGTAGCCTCGGTGTGGATTGCATTGTAAAGAAGGAGAGAATTCTTTCTTGCATAGAGTGGTTGTGGGAAGATCTGAATGAGGCCAAAGTGTCGTGCGATAAGGTTTGGTTGGTATGCTATCAGGGTAACATGACTTTTCGATCGATTGAGCCTCAGGGAGAATACCATGGGAGTGAGGAATGCTTCCCAGATATCAACCGATTCAACTTATTTATCTTTCGAGGGAGAGGGAAGTTTCCTCGGAAACCATTCCGGACCACATGTTCTAGAGGCAAAGGGGTCTATGGCTGGAGTAAAGTTGTAGCGCTTAGAAAACATCATCACGTAATTAGTGAAGCTTTGCTGAAGGTTTCGACCTTCATCACTTGGAATTAACATTGCTAAGCGCGTTCCTTCAACTCTCCTATTTTTTACTACTGCAGCATCCACATCAATGGGGTTGTGAGTTAGAAGACATGCTTCGAAACTAGCATTCAACCATAACTGTAGTAACCAAAAGGGGCCAGAGAGTAGTAAATTTCCCTTTTTTTCGAATGTTTTTAAGGGCAGTGACTCCTTCGCCCAGAGATTCATAAAGATTGGCTAAGATCATTTCGTTGAGGCATACGTTACGTCCATCATGAAGTTGATTTGCCAATGTGAGGAATTTCTTGGCTACTTGGAGAAACTTCGAACAAAAAACACAGTGAGACAAGCATAAAGCAAGAAAAGAAATATGCTTTGTGTCAGAGACTTCATCAATATCTTTATCATGGTAATAAACAATACGTGTGGTGAAGGCGGCCCTAGAAGTGTCGAGGCCAATGGTGTTTTTGGATAGGAAATCTAGATCATAGGTTTCACCCATAGGCTTAAGCCATGTGATGGCAGCGATGTCGAAGAGTGTATGCATCATCATGCCATAGGGGAGGTGAAAAGTATGGTTGGCCTATCCCAAAAGTACAAAGAAGAAACTAGCATATTATGGAAATAACTAGGTCTTACTTTCGATAATTCTATTAGGTCGAAAATATCCATTTCTTTCCAGACTTGGGATTTCTTTTTCTCAATCTTTTCCAACCAACCTAAATAATCGTAGGGATCGCTAAATAAAGGATAAGATCAAAATACCCTGAAACCATTGTTCATATAGGTTAAGTCGATGGGTTCATCGGCCGAAAGGTTACCCAAATTATCTGGATTAGGGTTTTCCTCAACGTAGGTTTCCTCGTTGACCTTGGTTTTTTTACGCAAGCTATGGGTTTATACCTATGGTAAGTTGGAAAAAATTCTTTGAGCCTATCAGGATCAACATTTGGGTTGGATAAAGGTCCTAGCATTGCATGCGTTTTCCCAGAAATAGAAATAAGAACTGGTACCTGTGATTGAAAAACCATTCTCTGTTCTTCAGTCAACGGTTCTAGAACATATTGTTGGTTACCCACGGTATTTGAGCCCAAAATCCTGTTAGCAAGAGGAAGACCCTTAGGTTTTCTGGAATCTTTGGTGTTTTTGTTGGATTCCTTGATGATTTTCGTAGATGATGCCATTGTTGAAAGGAAGAAATGAATTGGGTTTTTTGGCTTGAGGATGATGAAAAGTATAAGAAATAGTTGCTTGAGAAGGGTCAGAATATGAAAAGTTAAGAAAGAAGAAGGAAACGTGTTGAGTGTGTCTATTTATAAGTTGTGGAAGTGGAAGTGGTTTTGGTTAGGCATTAATGGAAAAAATAAAGTGGGCACGTGTCAGTGTAAATGGTCATGATAAGCGGTAGTATTTAAAGGCTAAGCACGATTTCCTAAGGGCTAGGAAATGTGATGATTACCTAAAGATCCTCATGTGGGTTCTAAAGAGACGTTTTTCTAAAGTTGTCATCATGACTGTGATGTCAAAGCAGATGTATAGTTTTATGATGTCAAATTAGATTGTCAAAAACAAAAAAATACCTTTTTCTTCGGTATGTCGAAAAAGGCATTGTTTGGGGGGAAATTTGTTAGGTGGGAATTTCGACATTAGGTTGGAGGTGATAAACTAAGGAAAGAGAATGCTCTTTGGAGTTATCTATGATTTTGACACAAAGCATTCATAATGTGAGGAAGTGTCAAAGTCTGCCTTCTGTAAGGGAAGACGAATGTGAAACTTAGGAATAATTCCAAGTTCAGAATATCACTTCGACAAAAGAGTTGTTCGACGTATATTTGAATTTGAATGAAAGAAGAGTAATCGTATTTCATTCTTATCCGCTTTTGATAAAAAGGACGCGTGGAATGTTGTCCTGGATCGCGGACATGCCGAATGTAACGTGTCAGTGCCTAGGAGAAGATCCGTTAGCGACAGTTATCTTAATTTAGTAGATATAAGAGTCTTAGTGTTAGGATTAAAGTGTGTTCAAATTGTTGTACAATCAATCATATTTACTCAAAGTATCCAGCGTATTGAGAAACGAGTACAATTGAGAATGTACGTTTGATAACATCATTACATTTATATCAATCAAAGTTTATTTACATATTTCTGTTCAACAACTATCCTTTATTACCAGTCATTTATCAAGTATTATTTTACACTTTACTTACATTTCTGCCATTTATCTTCTTAAAAACGCTTTAAGCAAACATTCCTTACTCAAGGATACTGTCGAAGTGTCCATCTTTTATATACAATTCTAGAATAATAGCACATGTCCTAGGATCAATTTGGTTGATCCTGCGAGTAACCAAAGTTTCTTTAATTTGGAAGACCAGCGGTTGTTAACCAATTTTCACGGTAAACAACATTGCACACCAAATGTTTGATAAATTGTCTTAGTCAATTTTTTGTTTTCTATTCCATTGGAAATTGATTATCTAAGTATAAAAGTGTTCAAACTTCATTTTGAAAAACACATTGGTTTGTTTTCTCATCATAGTTATATGTTAATTTCATTACTTTACGGTTTAATGCACATATCTGATTCTTTCGATAATAATTTGGGATAAACTAGTGTCGATCCGGAATCGCTTGCCATAGAACATATTTTTAAAAATCAATTTTTAATCAATTTTTTTTTTTTGCGATCTATTCACCCCCTCTAGATCGTTGCCTCGTCTAACAGTTTGCATATGATTAATGCTCTTTTCAGGTTTCATTCTAAAGAGTTCATAGTCATGGATTAATGATCTCAACCTTGACCTCTTCACCTCAGTAGTACCTTCATGTGTGATTTGGAGTATGTCCCATATTTCTTTTTCAATCTCGCAATGAGAAACTTGCAAAAACTCATCAAGGTCGAGAGTGGTAGTGATGACAGCTTTCGCTTTCAAATTGTGTTGCACATTTTCTTTGTCATCTTTGGTCCAATCCTTTTTAGGTTTTTTTTCTATAACATCATTAAATTTGTATGTAGGAACAAATGGACCTTCCTTTATAGATTTCTCAATACCACGATCCAACCCTTTTATGAAACATTTCATTTTCTCTTTCCACAAATTATACATTTCTCCTTTGAAGAATGAGGTTTTTTTAATGAATAGCTTAAAAGTCATCTTTCCTCCTTAGACAATTAGTCCTTAACAAGAGTTAGGCTCTGATTCCACTTGTTAGACAAATAACTTCAAGCACAAGAGAGGGGGTGAATTGTGGTATTTAAAATTCGTGATAAGATTTATACTTTTCTCGATTAAGACCGCGTTAGTATTTTTGTTTGAGTAAATCATAACGGAGATAAATAATAAAAGGTAAATAACGGAAAGTAAAGAGAATAAGGCTAGAGAGATTACACCAGAGAGTTATCTAGGTTTTGTCGAACGTTGGCCTAATCCTATCCCCAAGAGGGTCTCTTTAGATTTTGACTATAAACACTGAGCTTTAAAAGGTTATACTCATGAACTTAATACAATCTGATCTTAAGATTTTTACAAGCTTATCCCCAACTAATCATAACTTTTATCCCAAGCTAAGCTAACGAACCGTTTAGATATTTATGGTTTATCTAAATAACTAAAACAAATATTTTTCGGACAAAGCTTAAGAAACCAATCACATAGATTTTATGACAGGTTTATCTCAAGAACCAAACTCGATCTCTTAAGAGTATCACACTCTTAAGAATTTAAACGACTAACACGGCCACTTACAAAAAAAATCTTGTTCACAAGTCAAGCTTCACCTACAAGCACTAAGTGTTGTTCCTTTTGCATTTAATGCATTATGCAAAACAACATGGAGTAAGTTCAAGATGTGTCTGGTGCATAAGAGGTACATGAGGAATACGATATTCGAACATGTGTGTTGCAACATCTAGTATCTGTCAACAGGTTGCCATATATCCCAATTTGATTTAAACAATGCCTCTTTGAATGGCATTCTGCAGGAAGAAGTATATATGCAACATCTTTCATGCTTTGAAGAGGTTAATACTCATCTTGTGTGCAAACTCAATAAAGCCATATATGGCCTCAAACAAGCACCTAGGGTTTAGGTTGAATGGTTTACTGTTGGTCTCAAGGGGGTTTGGCCTTATTCTCAATAGATGTGATCCCTCACTTTTCTCTCTTGTCACACCCACATATACCATTCTCATGTTGATATATGTGGATGATATAATTGTCATAGATAGCTCACCCATCCAAGTTCAAAATTTGGTCACAAAGTTCAACTCTGAGTTTGCCTAACAAGTTGGAAATCTTGGGTACTTCTTAGGCATAAAAGTCTTACATCAAAGGAGTGATGTTTTGTTTTTGTATCAAATAAAGTACATTAGATATCTTCTCTCCAAAGCCAAATTATTTGATGCAAAGGGGTTTCATACCCTTATGGTGTCTAATCTAAAGTTGTTTAAACATGAAGCTGACTATATTCATGATGTCACTTATTACAAATCCATTGTATGGGCTCTTCAATATGCCACAATCATAAGACCTAAAATTAGTTATGATGTGAACAAAGTCTATCAATTTATGTCACAACCCATTGAGAGTCGTTGGATTGCTGTGAAAAGAATACTAAGGTATCTTAAAGGGTCTCTCTATCATGGCCTATTATTAAAGCATGCCTCTACCAATGTTCCTCTCTCCAGCAAAGTCTTCTTAGATGATGATTGAGGAGCTGATCTTGATGATAGAAAGTCAACTTCATGGTCTTGCATATATCTAGATCCAAACTTGGTCTCTTGGTGGTCCCAAAAGTAAACCCTTGTTGCCAAGTCCAACACTGAAGTTAAGTACAAGAGTTTGGTCAATACTTCTACTGAAGCTTTGTGGATCAAGTCTTCCTCACTGAGTTGAGAGCCCCTTTCACTACACCTATTCTATTTTGTGATCATTTCAGCATTGTTGCTCTATCCCACAACCCTGTTCTCCATGCGAAAATCAAACACATGAAATTTGATTTTTTTTTCTTCTGCATGAGAAGGTTCTGAGCAACAACTTAGTGGTCCAGCACATCCCTGCAGTTGATTAGTCTACTGATGTTCTTATCAAACCCCTATCATCTCTCAGATTGTTGCAGCTTAGAGACAAGCTGTCGATTCAAAAAAAATCATCCTTGCACAAGAATGACCCTACCTTTGAGGAGAAGATCCTTTGAGAAGAAGATGTTTGAGTAAATAGAATATGAACTTAGTTAAATTTACATTAGACTTATAACCAACTTTATAACCGAAGTGCTGAGTCAGCACATTCTAAACTTAATTATCTAAGTTCAGCTTCCTCTCAATTGTTACTAACTTTGCAATAACAAATTCACTTTTAGATTTGAAAACTCTCTCTCTCTTTCTCTCTCACTCTTCTTCTCCTCTCCTCAATTTCTATTATAATTCCATATTTTTGTTATTATATATATGGCATATGCATACAGCCATGTAACGTAATTTTTACTCCAAAAAAAAACTGATTAAGCAAAATATATAACATTTTGTATCAACGTAAAACAACTCCATAATCATAAGGAGAAATCAAGTTTTATTTATAAGCTTGCAAAGCATACAAGGTAGATGAGATGAGAAGAGGATAACAAGAAATATTTGATTATAAACCAGGCCATAATAATAGCTAGGAAAATTTTAAAAATTCTTATACATATATATATTTTATATGTATTAATCAGTCCTATCCTCCACCATCTCCACCAGATTCACCACCATGGGCACTTCCATCTTGACTCATCAAAGACACATGAGCTGCCGTCACCACAGCAGCAGCCACTACTCCTGCATCATTGCTGCTGTGAACATTGCTGCCGGCACCATGATCAGCAGCATGAGTTGCTGAAACATGCCCTTCATTTTTTCCTCCCTTGTGACGACTAGGCTTGTTAATGGAGGAGAGTTTCTCAAAATCTTCCACCTCGTTTTTCTTACTCTTAAGGTTTTTGCCTCTCAGACAGAAAAATATGGTTTTGATTTTCATGGTTGGAGAAAAGTAACTAAAGGTTTAGAGGAAAAGAAAAGAAAATAGGACATATTGCCAGCTGCCTCTTCTCACTCTTTTATAACTAAGCCATGGCTTTGCTTAGGTCCTCCAATAATTGTTTTTTTTTCAAAGGTTCAATAATTGTTTTCTGGTTTTGCTTTTCATAATGGAATAATCACCGAACTAACCGGCATTGATTGGTTCGGCTTTTATCCATTTGTTACTAAAGAGTGGATAATTGATTTAATTACGAGTTTATTTTTTATCTAAAAAAGCTATTAATTTAACTAATCTGACTGTTGCTTTTGGGTTTTTCTATTCCTCCTCCAAAAGTTTTCAAGAGATTCGACAATCGTTTAAAACCAGCTAGTAAAATATTCTGGTCACATTTCTTAATTCATGTGAAATTGTGAACCAGTATAAATTATGGCATTGAAGATCGGAATCACGAACCATATCTTGATTGAGGTCACTTTCTGATTGATTGTGTTGGGGTGTAGTGTGAAACACCCTTTTTATATCTCAAATATACCTATATATTTAGGATAGGTTGTTTCATATAGTTCAAGTTAACAGAGTGTAAAGCTTTCACTTTAAACTTTATATAGTTTCTTATAGACCAAGATGATGCAAGGGAAATAAGGGGCATCATTATCATTTCGATTTCTTTTCATTAGAACATTTTCTGAAATAAAACTAGAAGTTTTATTAAAAAAAATCAGACTTCCAAAGACAACTTTATTATGCACCCTATAAAGATGATACGCATCTGCCAGAAATAAAAAGTTTAATTACAGCTCTTTTAATCTATGGTTTATACAAAACTATCATCGAAATATACTCCCCTGTTTGATAGTGTTTGTTCTTTACATATTAATATGGTTTAGAGAATGATACATTTTACAAATTCATGTGTTCGTAACATATGGTTTCTCATGCCAAGTATTACCAGAGTTGTCATTTCCATCACCGCCGGTTACTGAACAGTCCTGTTTCAATTTTATGAAACTGATATGAATAATGGGTGCTAAAAATTCCGTATAAATTGGAAATTCATGTCATCGATTGGGGCTTCACAGTCACCAAAGTATCATCAAGAAACTGCTCATCGCATTCATCGTACAGACAATGAATTGTCTTGTTTCATTTGTATGAGATCGTTTTCAATATTGCGCAGCACTGGCCTATAACTGCAATATTGCAGATTGCATTAACAAAGGAGTGTCGAATACAAGAAACTTAGGGTCAAAATGAATGAATGAATGATGTGCGCTAGATACAGTGAAAAAATAGAGGGTCTTACAAGCGTGCAAGACCATCATATGCTTGTTTGACTTGCTCAAGTTGTGCAGAGAGTTGCATGACTTCTGCTGTTAGTGTCTCTGCTCTGCTCATTTCCTTCATAAGTTGGCCCTGCCAAGCAATCAAATGGGTGTAGAATAAGGAACAGAAACAGATGAAAGCTGTCAAAGTTTTAAGAACAGAGGAACCTCAATGAAGTTTCCCACAAGACAATTCAAAAAATTATAGTTTGACAATTAATTGTAGAGTCAATTTTTGACTCCAAGAAGACCTGGCAAGGGGACAACATGAATTGATAACAAAGAACAAACATGTTATGAGTAGGGTAAGTATAATAACCTTCAGAGATGCCACCTCTCCAATAGATGTTGAGGAACCAGTCTCATGTACCCCATTCTTAAATGAGTCTGGCAAGCTATTAGACTGTTCCACTCGCAATTTTTCGAGAATCCCACGCAGCTCGTCATTTTGCTTAAGACACTCCATCACCTGCAGAATCGCCAGTCAACACAGTAATAGAAACAAAATTCTTCAGTCTAGGACTATCACATTTGTTATAATGTATACGCCGAGAAGGAAATCTTCAACACAGCATAAATAGATAAAAACAATCCGGCACTAAAATTTACTTAACAGTCATGCCAATCTTAGCCAAAACAGAATGCAAGAAAAAATACACATTCAAGAGAAAACAACCTCTCCGTATAAGTCTTCATATAAAATCTCTTCACAGCAAGCCATAATAATAAAGGAGTATATGACAGACACTAATAAAACCAACAAGAGGGTGTCATACCAAGCGTATTAATTTGTCAAGTGAGGCAATATTTTAGAAAACATACAGGGATATTCATCTCTGACAAAACATATTATTTAGAGCCTTTGAATTTTAGTGAAAGATATTCACGTCTGACATGAAATAAAGTAGTAAACCTAGATTTCATTTATTTAAGAGCCTTTGGACTATACTTCCCAGATAAATCAACGTCACTAAATTCTTAGACGAAATTTGTTCACTGAATTTCATTAGTCAAAAGATGCAGAGACTCATGAGCCTTGATCCCAAAAAGAAAAACGATAGAGATCAATATTTTTCTATTAAACAAGTAGGCAAGGATTTCCCTATTTAGAAGACAATTCAAATAAAATATTAAACCATGGTGCATAGATGAGACTTTAAATCAGTAACCATAAATTAAATTTCGTCGAACTCCTGATATTAGTTGTTACCTGGTTTTCCCACCTTGCTGCTGCTCCAATTGCCTCATGATGTGAATTTGAGAGAGTAGAATTTTCCTCAAAAAGCCTCTCTATCTCTGTAGATTGATAATCAATCTTCCAACAAGATGGCAAACCAACCACTCTATCAGATGGAATTTACAGAAAAGTACAACGTAAAATTTAGATATTAAGAATTTACCTCCATTAGAAGTTTCTGCCTGCTGTTCTCCAACCTCTCTACAGCTAACGCCATATCATGCAACTGCTTGTCAAGTTTCTGCTTGTCTTCCTGAGATTTAGCAAAAGGTTGACCGATAAACAAAAACGTATTAGACTGAAAATAGAGTTGGGGTAACAATAGGTCATTCATCATCAGCTGCCAAAACACCCATGATGATAACAAGAAAAAGAAAGTTATGCTTGAAGTAGCATACTAAAGAGCTTGAAACTATGAACAAAAATAATTCAGATTTGCTTGATATTGAAAAATATTAGGACGGTTTTAAAAGTATGGGCATCTCATGTATCTAGTCCAAACAAGTGGGCAGCTCATGTATCTACTATCTAGTCCAAACAAGTGGGCAGCTCATGTATCTACTATCTAGTCCAAACAAGTTTGGGGACTACTACATCCTCAAAGAAGATTGAAGGAGATCTCCCCTGCAACCGTGCAATCACTAAAATTCCTTCTTCCAAGCAAACTTCATTTTGACTCGCCTATGTTATTTTCCACTTACTTAAAGTTTCAAAAAAAAGTTGTAATTTATAACTAGATAGTAGACGCATACCATAACTAAAAAGCATCTTGAATATTGCACGGTATTTTTAAAAATTTTAAATAATTATAAAAAATATTTAAGAGGTAAAATCTAATATTATAATGGAAATTTGTATAAACGGTCAAAATGAATCTTTTTAAATTACAAAGAAAATTATGAAATAAATAAATTGAATGAAGACATACTATAGTTTATGATTATTGATATGGTTATTAAAAGTTAATATTGGCAACCAAAAAGTTGTGATTGATCATTTAAGCATGTAATACTTAAGTGGCAACAACCACAACATTTGAACCTTATCTTACGAAGTAGAGTGGGCTACATGAATCAAACTAAGTCATAGTATTCTAATCTCGAGATCTTTCTAAATAGTTTCTTTTATAGTTTTTCTAGATTCTCTTCTGCCTCTAGCTGTTTGACCACCTCCATCTGATCTACTCTCATTGCTACCCCAACTCTCTCTAATATTGCCATTTATAATCATATCTTTTCTAGTCTTACAACACATCCAACGCAACATCCTCATCTCTGCGACACTTAGTTTATTTCCATGTTGGTTCTTACCGTTGTCCGATAAAATTTTCCCTTCAGACAGAGCGGTACTTTCGTATCACATAAAACACATGAGACCCTCCTCTATTTCAACCACCCAGCTTGAATTCGATGGCTTACGTCTTCTTCTATTTTTTCGTAGTTTTGTACTATGGACCTAAGATATTTCAACCACGTAACCTGTGCTATGATATGATCTCCAACTTTCACTTCTAAGCTAGAATCGCTTCACCTTTTTCTAAACACTCCACCTTACTTCTACTCGGGCGAAAGTAATATGCTTCTAAGACCCATCTCCCACCTCCCATTTTATTCCTCCCTCGACTCTCCAAGTAAGAGTATATCACCTATAAGAAAACATAAATCTCGGTGCTAGCTCTTGAATGTGTTCAGTAAGTACATCCAAAACTAAAGTGAAAGGGTAATAAAGGCTTCGGGTTGAATCACGGTGCCATCCTATTTAACATATAAGGGCATGACAAAGCATTAAAATAGTAAAAGGTGAGATGTCTAATGTAGAATATGCCATGTGGCACATTGAAAAGAAGAGTAGATTTAGAAAAATCATCACAATCAAGAGTGAGGACTCAAAGGGGTTGATATGCTAATGCCTAATCAGTGATTTAAATTAACCAGTAATGCAATTTTTTTGGCATGACTGATCAGCTAACAGATATTAAATATTGAAATTCACTAAATCAAAGAAGTTTTCCTCACCAAAGTGAATGCCTTGTGAGTTGCTTTATCGGAGACTTCTGCGTGAGCAAAACCCAGGGTCAATTCAATGTTATAGTGCATCAATACATCAAGAAGGAATATCAAGTCAAATGCAATGATAATAGAACCAAATATTAATTTCATAGATGTCCTTGCTAAAGAATGGAAACCCTGTGTATCATGAAGATTTTATGGCACAAATCGGTAGATGTGAAACTATATTACTTGAAGTCAGAGAGAAGCCCACCACCAGGGACCATTCCTTAAGGAGAACATGGTGGTAGTGATAATCATTTATTAGTTTAAAAAGCAGAATGCTTCCACCAATGAAGAATTTTAATTTCTGGCCAATGTCATTTGAGATCGAAGGATGGCATAATGCATCCAAGAGAGCCACGACTTAAATAACTGACTGCTAGCATGCTTTGATTCAATAACCTATTAGAAATTTAATATAGTATGTCCAAAAGTTTTTACGCACAGCACCTGCAGCCTCTCTAGACATGGAGTTTAGTTTTTCTTCCAACTCCTGCTTTTCAGACATCAGTGATGTAACACGGCTCTGCTCTTTTGCTAATTGTTCTTGCCCCTGGTGCCTCATCAGTGACTCGCGCTGTAGATTTAAATCACCATTAGACACACAACAGAAAAATAAATTAAAAATCAAATGGCCAAAGAGGCATTAACACAATCATATCTCACCTGTAGTTCCAATTTTAAACCAGCTAGCTCATTTTCTAATATTTGAAGATGGTGGTCTGGGGGACCAAGAGATGGAATTGTACTGACTGTGCTAGTCATTGATTGTTGCTGAACTGAGTTCAATTCTGCTCTCAATGCTGCTGCATCTTCTTCCGCCTAGAAAAAGATAGCCAATAAGATTTTGAAGACAAAAAATGGCCTTTCATCTTAAACTTTTTTAGTAAAATAAAAATTCCCCTACACGATATTGCTCCTCTTCTGCTTCCTTAAGACGTTTCTTCAGGGTACGGAGCTGCGCTAAAAGATCCTCCTGCACTAATCCGTAAGTTACAAAAGGTATTGTGAAAGATTAAAAACAAACTACAGCCAAGAGCCATGGATAAAATGAAGTATAATTACTCGTGAAACAACGGCAGCATCTTTTTCCATTGCAACATCTTTGAGAGCTTTCCTGAGAGAAGGCACCGTATTTTGCTCCTACAAGAATCAAATTGGGTTTTCTTATTAAGTGTTAAAATCATTACAATCTCGCTATTGTGTAGTGCAAAGTCATTAGGACTAATTAGCAACTGCGCTCTAAGTTATCCCCGTGTTTTAATGTGTTTGCAAAGTAATACCGTCGTCAAATGTGTAACTCAAACTATAAAAACAAAATTGATTGTCATCCCTTTTTGTTTACCAGTCCATTTAACTTCTTCTGCATTGCATCATTATCAATTTCCATTGTTTGAAGCTGCAACAATAGACAAACTACAATCAGCCTAAGCGTTTGTTTTCCGTTGACCTAAAAATATAAACCAACGAATAACAATCTGAATCTTCTTCACCTTTAAAGTCATTTTCTTGTTTTCTTCATCCAACTCAGTGTTCTTCTTTTGAAGATCTTTTATTTGAGATATTAGAGAACTAACATCTGACTGTATCAAGAGTATACACACAATCGAGTTCAAATTTCAGAAAATAGCTTCCCTCAAAACAAAATCGTTCAACACGACTTCAAGTAACAATAAAATAGGAGAATAGAGGTTACCTCAGAGAGTCTATTTCCGCTCTCCAACTTGTTAATTGTAGCCATCTCTGAAGGAAAAAGGAAAAACGAATTTAATTGCAGCAATGTAAAGCACAAAAAGATGAATACATAGAAGAAAAATTAATTGAATTAAAAAAAAATTATTCGCCGGTAAAACTCACCGGAGATAATCGGAACCTGGCTTAGATCTGGTCCGGAAGAGGTTTTAACCAATCTTTCCGCGGCTCTCTTTTGACGAATTTCTTCGAGCTATGAATGCATTCAATCATACAATTCAATTGAAATCAAATGATTAGAGAAAGAGAGAAACGAAATATATGTAAATTGAGCAAAAATAAATTGAAGATGAAGTGGTTGATGTGAATTCATGGTAATGCATGGATGAGGATTGTGATCATCGAGAAAGATGGAGAAGGAGGTTGGTACCGTTCGTCGACCTAGAGATGCGTGACGAGCCTCCATTGTTACCGACGAGGGACGGTGATGTTCGTCTGCAAATTCGCTTCGCCGCCCCTTTGGGTTTTTCCCCTTTCAAACCAAGTCAGTTTAATTTACCCAATATTAATTTTGTTTAATTGCTCTTTGCCCCCTCCCTACTTTTTCAATTGTGTGATTTTGGTCCTTTTAGACTCTGTTTGGTTTTGTTTATTTTAAAATGAAAGAAGTGAAGCGAAATACAACAGAATTGCGGGTGGACTGAATTCAATGAGAATAGAGATTTATTGATGGTATAAACCAAATTAAATTAGAAAATAAAAATAGATGTGGTTTGGTTCGTTTTTCTTGTTTTAACTTTTAGAAATTGTAAATAGATGAATTGATTTGATGGTTATAATTGTTCTTCATTACTTTTTCATAGATTAGTTTTTATTTTTTTTTCTTATTCACTTTAAAGAAAATTATTTTTAATTTTATTTCATAATAGTTTTAATATATATTTGAGATATCAAATAGGTTAATTTAAGTGTATGGCATTCTTATGTTATTATTGTTATATTTTATTTGTTACTATTTTGTTTGGATTAAGTATAATTTATAAATTGTTTGAAAAATAAAACATGATATAGATGGAAAAGAAGAAAAATATTATATAAAATGTATTATTTAAAATAATAATAATAAAAAATGAGATTAATTGAAATATATTGTCAGTGTAAAAGGTTTTACACCATCAGTTAATTATAGACGTTGGATATTAAAAGAAGTTTGACTTTTATTTTAAAAATCTATAAAGTAATACAAACGGGTGATGGTGATGAACCGACGGTGTAAAACTTTTTACACTGACAGTGTATAGTAATTAATCTCATAAAAAATATATTAAAAAACATGATACAATATTTTTTGAAAAATACAACGGTATAAATTAATCCACCGAAATAAATCAATTAATTTGATTCGGTTTTATTTTTAAAAAAATAGTAAATCAAACTGGAATTTTTTACAAAAATAACCCACTTTTTCAAGGAAATTCCCAAAATACCTCTGGTTTCAAAAAAAATCCCAAACTACCCCACTTTTAGGAGGAGGCGCTAATTGAATTGGCGACTCCTCTTAAATACTTGAATGGAGGCGTCAATTGGATTGACTAGGGCAGGTGCCATAGCATATCCAATTGGCGCCTCTGTGTAACACTTAAGAGGAGGCGCCAATTCAATTGGAGCCTCAGTGTAAAATGATAATTTTTTTTGTAAATGGTATACGTGATAGATAAATTTGATATAGGACCAATTGATATTAATAAAATTTGTCATTTACACAAAGAAACCTAATGGTGGTGATCGGGATCACCTAACCGACCTCCGGTCCCACATCCTCTAGTTACCCTAACCTATGGCCTTAACCCACGTTGATGATTCGGTACCGATGTTTGAGCATCTGAGGGGCCAGGAGCGTCACTTTCAACTACAGGAGAATGCCTGTTGAGGTAGTCAGACAAGTCGGCATAGTCTTCAGTATGCATCGATGGTGTACCGTCGTAGCTGAGCTCATGACCCATGCCAAAGAAGTTGGGTTGTGGTTGACTCATTGATGGGTGACCGGGACGGTTGAAGGGAGACATGGGTGTGAACGTTGCGTCGAGGAAAGGTTGGAAAGGTTGTTGGGGTGTTTGGTAGAGATAGGGTTGTTGGATGTTTTGGTTTTGTGAGGTTTGAGCTTCTTGGCTATGGTAGGAGGAGGGGCGGTTGGTGTTGAATGATTGTTGGGTGTTCTGCCTTAGGCGACTTTGGTAGGGTGATGGGGTGGGTGCGAAGCGATGTTGAGTCTCAGGTTGATGGTCAACTTGTTGGTGGTGGTATTGGGGTTAGGTGTATGGTATGTTTTGGTTGTATGTTTGTGTGTTGGTTGAACTGAACGTTTGACGCACAGTGGGTTGTGTGTATTCGGTCTGACACTGTTGTTAGGGGTTTGATGTTGAGGTGTCAGGTGTGTAAGTCATTTGGCGTGGATCGTACAAGTACATATCCTCGGCGATGAACTGAAAACCAACTGATATGTACCAAGCCACATAAGTACGACTTGGTTTTTCTTCAGTTGGCATGACTGCGTCAGTTAACACATGGTCATGACGGTGCTTCCATTTGCGACTCTCCGATCTTGCGAAGCTTTGCCATGGATTGAAGTTCCATTGGTCGTTAACTTTGCGCAGATGCCATTCTCCTAGGCTAGCTGAGGGGATCTGGGATGTTTTGGGGCATACTGAAATGCAGCTTCACACGATCACTGTTGTGCATCTCCACAGTTGTGAACCGTATTATCGGTGTGCATGCAGTCCATACGGCTGCGTCTTCGGCGTTGACCTGATGGTCATGATCCAAATTAAGGTATGGACGCCAAATGAACTGAAACGTGAAAGAATATAGGATTATAATCTAGGTAGAAGAAGTTAACAAAATATAACAAAATTATTAAGTTATTTTCCTTACGTCTGTCGGTCGAAGGTGATCCAACAGGTTCTGATACTGAGTAATACAGTGTCTTGGACATCTGTTGTAACTCATACCACGTGCAGACCATCTACACGAAAAAGTCAAAAAATATTAGTTAGAGATAATAATCTTTAAAGAAGTAACTAAAGATATAGCAATTTAAACAACTTACTTTTGTGCATACGGAAATGTGAAAGGGTTGTTGTTGACGGGTGCTAGGGACGGTAGTCTTGACCAACCCCGTGCTTGTAGCAAAATAGCACATCCAGAAAATGTAGATGTGTTTTTGTGTGAGTTTTTGCACAAGGAGCTATAGAGATAGGCTAGACAAGCAGATCCCCAACTGTAACTTCCTATTCTATCTACATGTCTAAGTAAAGATAAATACATAATATGCATGCTAGAACCACTACCTTCGGAAAATAAAAACGAGCCAATTAACAGCATAATGTAACACCTAGTTTTTATTATTCGAGCATCTTCGGTAGAATGCTCATCTAAGTATAAACTATTATAGTACGACTTAAGGCGTGAAAGTAGTATACCTTGACCTCTTGCGTTATCATCTAACAAATCAGTCTCCAAGAGATCCATGCAAATTGAATTTGCATAGTTGTTTTTACCATTAACAGCCTTACCTTAAATGGCCAGTCCCAAAAGCATGTAGACGTCTTCTAACGTCACGGTACACTCACCAGTTGGGAACCAAAATGTGTGTGTCTCTGGTCTCCATCTTTCGCATAAAGCTAGAATGAATTTGTTATTTATGGACCAAGACAAAATCTTGCTTAAATGACCAAAGCCGGTGAGTTCAACATAAGGTTGAATCATTGGGTCCATATGGACATATTCGTGGACCCGAGTACGGAACCTTGATACATCCTATAAAAGAAAGAACAAAAAACTTGACTAAGTTGGTATGTTAAAATAAAAAGGGGGTTGGTGAAGATGAAAGATAAAAAGTTAACAAAATAAAAAACTTACATATGTTGTGATGTTTGCAACCGTTCCTCTATGTGATTCGCCCATTGTGAGGATAGACATTTTGTCAGGGGGTTGGTGTAGATGAAACTACAAGAAGTTGTTGCAGATGAAAGTGTAGAAGAAGTATTGTAGAAGAAGTAGTGAGAGTGATGGTGTGAAAGAAGTGTTGATGGAGTGGATGTATTTATAGGAAAATGGATGAGAGCATGAAAAATTGTGCTTGCATGGTGTCTCCACTTGAATTGGCAACCATGTACAACCTTTAAGAGGGGTCGCCATTCAAATTGGCGCCTCCATAGGTACATGCCTGCAAGACCTAGGTCTGATTGCTTGGTTTCGAGGTCTGCATGCATGCTTTGACAAGGTGTCTCCACTTGAATTGGCGCCCATGTGCAAGGAATAAGTGTGGGCGCCAATTCATTTGGAGTGTGTGTCTGCATGTATGACATGTGGTTGTCCTCTCTCTTGCATGCTGAACATGTCACTTCTTAGTAGCTTGCATGGTTGACACATCATTTCGGAGTAGCTTGCATGTGTGACATGTCACTTCGGAGTAGCTTGCATGTGCGACACATCACTTCGAACTAGCTAGCATGTGAGACACTTCACTCCTCTATTTAAGTGTCTTACTATCAACATCCAAGACACTTCACTCACATTCATCTGCAGTAAGAAAATAGTTTTCATCTGCACAATGTCATCTTCATCATTATACAGTGTCAACGTTCACTGCAACGGTGAAACATACGAGTCTGAGCTATATGGTTTTTGTTTTTGAAACATTGATACCATTAGACTCACGATCAAGAGAAATGCAACCTTCTTGCATTTGAAAAAAAGAATACAATCATGTATAGGAACGAGTATTGTGTCAAAGATCACGTATCAAAATCCAATATTTTTTTAGAATAGTCAATGCAAGTTTTTCCCCTTAAGGTACGAGACGATGAAGATGTTGAATACATGTTTATTAGTCATGAACATTCAAGCTGCAACTATATTGAGTTGTACATTACTCTTCAACCATGTATACCATCTCAACAGTCTCAAATAACCAGTCAGGATGAATCTGGTGAATTTGATCCACAATGGTCAGATGACGTCAACCCAGAAGCAGAAGCAAAAGTGGACGTCGTTGATGAAGAAGAAGAGGAGACCGAGATACAGGTTGATCACATGCTGAACAACGACATTGAAGATGATGATCAACCACCACCAATACCTCCTACTCATGTCTACAATCCTCCTCAACATATGACAAATATGGATCTGCACGACGATGAAACATCCAAAAGTGTTTTCTATAATCCGTATCCGAGATCAGAAGGCGAATTAAAGGTGGGAGACATGTTTTGTACCAAAGAAGAATGTGTTCTGGCTATCAAAAAATTCCACATGAACAACTCTACTGATTTTATAGTGAAACGCACTGATTCTTGAAGGTATGTTATCGAATGTCGTAACATGCTTTGTAAGTTTCGTTTGGCTGCGTCTTACAAAAAGAAAACCGACTCTTGGGAGATCGCTTCAATAGACCCACCTCACAGTTGCATTGCAACTAACGTTGAACAAGATCACCGCAAACTAAGCGCAGTGTTGATATGTCAAGACATTCTGCCGTTGGTTAATAAAGACCCATCCGTGAAGGTGAGTATAATTATATCCCATATCAGAACAACATATAATTATACTTCATCTTACAAGAAAGCCTGGATTGCGAGGACAAAGGTTGTCGAACAAGTTTTCGGCAACTGGGAGGATTCATACGAGGAATTGCCACGGTTTTTATGGGCACTAAAAACATATGTCCCAAGAACTGTGGCAATTATGGAGATATTGCCAGTGATGATGCTAGACGGAACCTGTGCTACAAGTAATAGAATCTTTCACCGTCTCTTTTGGGCATTTGACCCGTGCATCAAAGGTTTCGTATTCTGCAAACCTATTATTCAAATTGATGGCACTTGGTTATACGACAAATACAAGGGTACTTTGCTCATGGCGGTTGCACAAGACGGCAACAACAATGTCTTTCCCATTGTCTTTGCTCTTGTTGAAGGTGAAACGGCTGGTGGATGGGGTTTCTTTCTTCGACATCTCAGAACGCATGTGGCTCCACAAGCCAATCTCTGTTTGATTTCTGATAGACATGCTGCCATTGAGAGTGCCTACAATAACCATGACAACGGATGGCATGATCCTCCTTCTACCCATGTCTATTGCATTAGACACATTGCACAAAACTTCATGCGTGCTATAAAAGATAACAATCTTCGCAAGAAGGTGGTGAATGCTGGGTATGCTCTAACTCAGCCGTTATTTCAATATTATCATGATGAAATTAGACTGTCTAATGAAGACACAGGGAGATGGCTAAATAACATACCAGTATAGCATTGGACAAGGGCATTTGACGAAGGTTGTCGATGGGGCCACATGACAACAAACCTTGTGGAATGCATGAATGGGGTATTCAAAGGAATTCGAAATCTGCCGATAACCGCCTTGGTAAGATCAAGCTATTATAGATTGGATTCTACGTTCGCAACCAGAGGTGAAAGATGGAGTGCGGTGTTAATGTCCGGGTAAGTATTCAGTGAGTGTTAGATAAAGGTCATGAAAGAGGAGAGCATCAAAGCTAGCACGCACGCTGTAATAGTCATTGACCGTCATAGGCAAAATTTCAGCGTCCAGGAAACAATGTATCACAATGAGGGGAGACCAAATTTAGCCTATGCTGTTAGACTAAATAGAAGTTGGTGCGATTATGGAAAACTTCAGACCTTCCGCATTCCTTGCTCCCATGTCATTGCATCATGCACTTATACTCGTCAAGACGCTTACAACCGTTTATCTGATGTGTACAAGACCATCACCGTCATGAATCTATATAATCAAAGCTTCTCGGTACTACCAATGGAGGAATATTGGCCTCCATATGAAGGTTATATAGTTTGGCATAACGACGAGATGCATAGAAAGAAAAAAGGAAGGCCGAACAGCACACGTATCAGGACGGAGATGGATTCCACAGATAAAATGACAAGATTATGTAGTATCTTTCGTCAACCATGACACAACAAGAACAACTGTCCCAATCGAGGAGCATCATCTGGGTCTTAAGATTTTTGTAACATTGTATTTCTGTAACCTTCAATCATTATATATAATTAAGTTTTTGTTACAATGAGGTTCACAACAAACATCAGTACAAAATAAGCTATCTGAAAACAGAAATATTTCTAACTGATTACAACAATCAAATTGATGTCATCTCGACCGAACATCATTTCCCTAGCATCCTTATCAGTCTTCATTCGCACCCAACCAAAGATACTGTCGAGTCTCTCAATACTTCTAATTTTTCCCCTTCTGGTATTTTCCCATCTAACCAACGAACCAACTCCCTCTTTAGTTGATCGAACATAGTGATGTTCCAGAACAACATCAGCATCTGAGGTTTGTCTCTCGCATAAATCACCTTTCCGTGTCGGTGACGAACACCAAATATGATTTCCAAATGATTAATTGAGATGTGAAACAATGACTCACACAACGCATCTATTTATAACACAAAAATTGCATTTTACACTGAGGCGCCAATCCAATTGACGTCTCCTCTCAAGGTATACACATGTGCATTAATCCAATTGGCTAGGGCACCTACCCTTGCCAATCCAATTGGCGCCTGCATTCAATTTTTAAGAGGATTCGCCAATTCAATTGGCGACTCCTCCTAAAAGTTGGGTAGTTTGGGATTTTTTTTGAAACCAGAGGTATTTTGGGAATTTCCTTAAAAAAGTGGGTTATGTTTGTAAAAAAATATTGTTTTATTGCCTATGGGTATTATAAAAATCTGACATATATTTAAAGTTTATAAAATATTAAAACAAAATTTATAAAATAATTAATATTTTATTAATTAAATTATTATATTTTGATAATAATACATATAACGATTAAAGATAGTGTATTTTCAGCTAGTTTATACTATTATCCGATAGAATTTTAATATTTTATCATGTCATATTAGTATTTTAAAATTAAGCATATCACGTATAATTTGGAAGGATACACGTTCGTAGTTAGTTGACGGTGTAAAAATATTCTATAAATTTTATTAATTATTTACACATGCATTCTTGAAAAAAATATTATTAATCATTTAAATTACTATTCAACATTTACCCGTGAATTGCACATATCAACCCACTAGTTTGTATAGATTTTTAAAACTTCTTTTTAGAAAATATAATATTTTTTTTTAGTTTCGATTTTAATGAATTTATAGCACAATTAAGATTTTAAGAAAATCAAGAAGTGTTGCACATGCCAACAGAACAAGTTATGCTTGTGTCTTAATTATAAATAGAGATCGTGACTTATAATTGTGAAACAATTTATAAAGGGTAATGCTAACTTGTACTTCTAGGGTAAAGTTAACTTTAGGATAAAGTTAGCATTACCCATTGATCAGTGCATTTTGATGCACGTTCTTCCATGTTTGTACTTAAGCATTTCTTCGGTTTGTTTTGATTATTTTTATGTTTTAATGTGTTTTCATAATTTATTTTATTTTTTGCACTTATTTAATTTTCGTATTTAATTTTCAGCATTAGCAGCTTTCGCGAGAAAAATTATATCTTGAGCTAGGAGTATCGGATTGAGACGTGCTACCAGTCGATGGAAAGCTAAGAAAAAGATCTACAACTTTTGTTCCGAAGTCGAGAGCTGAATCAGACTGTAGCAGGGCCAGAAAATTCGTTGAAGTTGCAACATTAGTTTTATTTAAATTTTGGGTCATTAGTTTTGGGCTTGGGTTATGTTTTCGATCCAGTTGGGTTGTAAACCAAATTCCTTGTTTTCCATATACCTAGTTGTCGCATAACATTAGGAGGACGACTATTCACGAAAGACTTGAAAGCTCTGGCAAGATTTCTCATGAAGAACTAATCGATCCAAACAATTTGTTGTATTCGGGTTCCGATACCTTGAGATTTTAGTAATTCTTATTCAGGTTTTTTATTCCTTTCAATATTAATATATATATTTTGTTTGCTTAATCCGATTTACATATGCTATATTGATTTAATCCGATTGATTGTGTGATCCTAACTATAGTCACGATTTCGTTTGCTTAATTCGTTATCGAGTCCGTTTAATTCATGTTTGCTTAATTCATGAAACTTAATCCCGTTTGCTTAATTCGGATAATAGGAACATACAACTTATACTATCAATTGCGCTTGTCAGTTGATATTATAATCGAATAGGAATAGTTAATCTGCGGTTGGAATTACGATAGTCGATGATAGGCAAAGACCGAATTAGTAATCTGCGGTTGGAATTACACATGCATTCTTGAAAAAAATATTATTAATCATTTAAATTACTATTCAACATTTACCCGTGAATTGCACATATCAACCCACTAGTTTGTATAGATTTTTAAAACTTCTTTTTAAAAAATACAATATTTTTTTTCAGTTTCGATTTTAATGAATTTATAGCACAATTAAGATTTTAAGAAAATCAAGAAGTGTTGCACATGCCAACAGAACAAGTTATGCTTGTGTCTTAATTATAAATAGAGATCGTGACTTATAATTGTGAAACAATTTATAAAGGGTAATGCTAACTTGTACTTCTAGGGTAAAGTTAACTCTAGGGCAAAGTTAACATTACCCATTTATAAATAACAAATATTCTCTCGATCATATTTCTTGAGGGTTGTTGTCATTATATGCAAAATCTTGTAGATGATATGAGACTTTGGTACACGGCTACAAACTTTGTGTTGATTAGGAATCCACTATCCACTATAAAAAATACTTAAAGTTAAAAAATATATGACTCATTTTGAATAACTTTAAACCCATTTCACTTAATAACTTAGAAAATATGAATCTGGCCTTTCCACCTTGCCAAAAAAGGAAATGAATTTCAAAATAAAGGTACATTCAATTCATAGATCCCCGGCCAAAAACAGAAATAAATTCTAAAATAAATTTACATCTAATTAATCTATTTTTTAATATGATAATGTAAGGGGTGTTGAGATCTTACCATCTACAAGGGGCGGCGAGATCATATTATACATGAGATGAAATTATCGCTCATGACGCATCTCACTTGCCTAAGATAGAAATGTGGGAAGTGACATGTTTGAGTCAGAGATGATTGGGAAAAGGAGTTTGTAAGAACGAAGTGCGCCTAAGAGTGGGGGTGAATTAGGTTCTTTAAAATTTTATCCGGTTTTATGATATGAAGTTGATAATATTTCTGGTTTGGAAATTTATGAAAGTTGTAAAGGCGGAAAGATAAATGACACAAGGATATATCATGGTTCCCCTCACAATCCAAGAGTACTCCAGTCCCCTTACGCAGTAAGAGATTTTCAATATGTTTGGTAACTTGTACAAGAAATGACCAAAAACCAAGAACAATCCTCTTGGATTTTCACTAAGTCACCCTATGAGAACAATCCTCTCAATGTGACTAATATTGCTTCCTAACAATCCTAGAAAGCAATGATACAACAAGTATAATTTTTGTATAAGAGTTTGAATAGATGAAATATATTAATCACTTGATTGATCTCTCTTTCAAGTAAAACAAATCACAAGGATAATATTAGTGCTCAATGTGTATGAATATATGAGTATTTTTCTGAAATATGTATGTAACAATGTTGGAAAAATATCTCAATGAAAGTTGATGTATATATGAACACTTTGGTTAAAAGTTGGTATATTTGAAGTTTGTAATTTGTATGAAAGAGGTGAGTGATAAAATCTGAAAAGTATAGTATATATAGGAGACTTTATACCCTTTAGAAAGGCTGCATATAAGTGGAACAATGCAATGGTCAAGGGAAAGAGATATGAATTCGTATGACACTGAATAACAATAAAGAAGTGCCACTGGTTCAGGTGTAACCGGTTACCTGAAGGATGTAACCGGTTACATGGTTACGTTATGGCCCAGAATTTCAAAAACTCGATCATGTAACCGGTTACTTAAATGATGTAACCGGTTACATCATATTGAAAATGATCAAATATAAAGGTTTTTTTACTACTGCCAGGGATGTAACCGGTTACATGATATTGGTAACCGGTTACATGAACTTAAAAGACCAAAAATAGTGTTTTGTAAAAGGGTAAGTGTTCATGGTATGTATTTGATGTTTTGGTAATTCATTTGACTAAATGTTTTGAGCACTAACAAATATCAATGCAAAGAGTTTTAGCTTGTACCCATATAAGTTGAAGATCAATAACTTTGAGTCTTTAATCTTCATGAAATTTGTAAGCAAGCTTTGATCCTTATGCAATTTGTCTTGGCCCATCCTTTTTGATATTCTTGAAATATGTTGTCTTCATCAAAACAAAGTCTTTAAGCAATTTTGGAGAAGCTTGAAAATACAGAGTTAAGGGCATAACTCATGTCTTCCTATAAAATAGGGATTCAACGATCCATTACTATTACTAGGATAAGCAGTTGCAATTTCTAAAAACCTCTCAAATGAGACTCGTAGTCCCGTATAAATAGGTTGAGGAGATATTCTGAATTCATCATGAAATGCCTAAAAAATATAGAGTTTCTCACCCTTGTGAGCTTACTCTAACCTCACATAAAACACCACTGAAACAAGGTTTCTCACCACTATGAGTTGGTCATAACCACCATAAACACCCTTAAACTCTAAAGCCTCTAGTCACCCCTACCAGTATAAGGGCATCACAAATCTGTACTTTTTTAAGCAAGTACAATGATGTTCACCGTGGGGCCTGGTAAAACTGACTTGGGTCATGTAACACCCCAAATTCAATTAATTAATTAAATTAAATTGTTTAAAATTTTATTTGATTAATTGATGTTTTAATTATTTGTTGTGTAATTATGGGGATAAGTATCTTTGAGGTAGAGATATAGAGAGTAAGAGCTTGTCATATTTGTTTAGAATCAATTAGAATTTTAATTAACTATTAGGATAAATAAAATTTTATTCGAATTAATTAAATAAAATAGTAAAATGATAAAATGGGCCCAATATGGAGGACTTGGGAGAAATAGAGGGGAGCGAGGAGTTATGGAGTTGGGACAATAACGTAAATTAAGAAAATTGAGGGTTAATGAGGTAATTGGAAAGAACTGTGTATAAAATCCTAAGTTATATCTGAAGTAAAAGAGTTTGGAGAGTTTTACATAAAACAAAATTTTATGGTGAGAAGAGATAAAGACTAGGGTTAAAGGAATACTCCATTGCTATAGTTTAAAGTTGTGTCTTGCTGGAAAATTCAAGGTAATGGGGGAGAAATGGCTACCAATTAGGTATATTACATGATGGGGTAGTGATGAGAAGTCCTTAATCTCATTAGGGTTCCTAGGTTTACCTTTTGATGAATTATTTATGATGAAATTCATGTACTATTATGTGTGAAAATTCTACTTATGTTTATTTTGAAACTCCTCCATTCATGTCTTGAAAAGGCTTTAAAAATATAACCTGAAAACCTTGAAAAGTGATGATTTCGTGGATGCTAATTTATGATACTAATAATATCATCTATTTCTTTTGGCCATCTTGTGCCTTCTCTTTTAAAATTTGCAAAAAGAGAGCATTTAGATTTGAGTTATCTTTGGTTGAGATATAATTCTCCCATTTCCATGATATTTTGATTATAAGTCTTTCCATTTACTAGGGGTTAGTGGAATACTTGTTGATTGAACCCAAGCTGGATCCCTCCCTCTTAAATATTGTAAATATCTCATTATCGGTGGATGTTTGGTTGAGTATTCTCCTTTTGATAACAAAAGATATGTAAGCTTTTGTTAAAACCAATCCACCCATTTCTTTGAAATTTTTACCACGAACTACGAAGTTTTGATCCCTCATTTTTATGTTGGTACGTAGGAATAAGATCGAAGGTCTTGTCAAACACAAAAATATAATTAATAAATTCTTTTCGCATCCCCTCATTTTACTTTTTTTTATCAAACATCTTTTCAACTAAAACACTTACACACAAAAAGGGCTCCCTAGGATACTTTAGGAGCTAATATCTTCCCTTTGTGTAACCAACCCCCTTACCTATAATCTTTGACATTGTACTAGTTTTGATTTTAAACTTCTTATCTTTGGGTTTTGTTCGTACTTTTCCGTTTTCCTTTGGAAACAATAAAAGCGCGGTGGCGACTCTGGTTTTATTGATGTTGAGCTAACCAATAGCTAAATGATCACGAATTTACAGCTACAGTGAGATTGGAGCAAAAGAGGCAAAGAGGAAGAGAAAAAGCTTGAGGTTGAAGAATAAGATCAAGGGGTTTTGCTGGAGATCAGGTAAGGGTGAGAATTTGTTCCAATAGTAAAAGGTATGGTAGAAGGGTAGAATGAATGAATCCTTAACCTCCTTAGGGTTGGGTGTTTTGATTCATAATTTTGAATTGAGATGCTATGGTGGTTGTTATATGATGATTATATGATGAATTTTGTGTCTTATATGCATGTATTTTTTCTGTTTTGATGATTGAACTTATATCCACCATTGTTGCAATTTTGAAGGTTTTAGGCATAATCTTAAAACAATGATTAGATGATTTAATTATGTTAAAATTGTAAATTAATTTAATATAATTAGATTATTGCATGGGTTATAATTTTCTGAGTGTTTGGGTTTTTATGGAATCGAAATCAGAGGTCCGGAAGGCCTCAAACGATGAAAAATGTAGAAAATTTTGCATTCTGTCTGTCACGACCGCGCTCAGCGCGGGAGTGTCTCGTGTTTTTTGGTCAAAATCGTTTTGGCCATAACATTTGATCTGTAAGTCCAAATTGAGTGTCGTTTGAAGCGTTGGATATATGAAATAGAGGGCTATAACTTTGTTTCAGAGATGAAATAATTTTGGTGATTATTTCTTGGATTTTTTAGGGTTAAAGAAGATGAAAATCATGCTGAAAATTTTAAATATCATTCACATGCCTACTATGTTAATAAATGTATTGGTTTATTTGTTTGGTTGATGAATTGTTGCATTGTTGTAATATCCTGGTGTGATAATTATGTTGTTATGTTGATGATGTTAAGATGTTGATTATTTGTTATTGTTTGTTGATATTATTCACGTGGTAACATGAATTGATTGTTGTATGATGAATGATGTGATGCATAAATGATGAGATGTGTGAGGGGATCCTTTTGGTGAACCTTATTGTGTTAATGCATGTTATGTGAGAGTCATGCATCTTGGTGTACGACCTTTGGTATAGTTTTGGTGATATATCGGATGTGATTAGCTAATTCCTATTATAGGGGATTAATGAAGCATTACCTATGCTGGTAACGAGTTTTGGTGAGCCTCGGTCCTATTTTGGTGGATCGGGTGCGAGTAGCCAATTCCTATTATGAGGGATTAGTGAAGTGTTACATATGTTGATGGTATCGATTTTGGTGTGCTCCGGTTCCAAGAGGGAATCAATCATATGGTGGGGATCATGGAGTGAGATGAACCTAAGTGTTCATATTTGGTACCACGTGCATGTCGAGTCAGTGTTGAGTACATTGCATAAGTGTTGCATTTGTATTGGTTGTTGTTGATGTGTTATTGGATGAGATTTTGTTGCATATGATGTTAATGATAATTGAGATGTGGTTTTGTACGGTGTTGATGATAATTGAGATGTTGTTGTGTATGATGTTGATTATGATTTGGATGTGAGAATGTGATATATTGTTGTGCATGATTGTGTAGATGTTGTACTCTATTCTTCATTATATATTGTTTATTATTGAAATGAATTCTCACCCCTTTTGTTTGAATGTTGCCTTTACATGGGCATCGTGCAAATACTCAATAGTAGCGTTGCTGAAGTAAGTGGAAGGTAGCACTTGAAGTGGCTTCTAATAGTTTGTCGTTTTCTTTAGTAGGGTCTTGCTCTAACCACGTAACATCAGGTTATGAATGTTTGCTTTCACTTCTTATGTCATGTTTATGTTGAAGTATTATAACTGATTTAGTTGTTGAGATAATTTATTTAAACTCCTTATTTGTTATGGAAGCTGAAGTTTAAACTAAATGGTATGAGTGCAATATGGTTTTTAATTGCTTTAGTTATGATTCTACTGCGATCATACCCTAAGTGAAGGCGAGCATGTGATGACATGTGTTTATGTGAAACTTATAACCCGTGTTATGGAGCAAGATATGTTTGATGTGAGTGACACATTTTGTGGTTGCAATTTTATTAAATTATGCATTAAAATTGTTTGTGGGGTTTAGGGTGTTACATGTCCCAACTCGCCAGAGGGGTAACGGGTATTTCAGGACCAATTACTGGTTGGATATAATTGCCCCTAATGAATTGATGGTCGGCCTATCAAGGATGATGTTATAGGATGATAGGGCATCTTCTAAGAGATAATGACTTCGATCTCCTAGGAATCTACTAATTTAGAGTGTTAAGAGAACAGGGCTTCAGAGCACATCAGCATCAGACTCTAGTGACACAATTTAGAGTGTTAAGAGAACATGGCTTCAGAGCATATCAACATCAGAAGCATCAGAGTTGCAAAGCTTTGGATGAGTGTATAGTCATAAGCGTTGAAGTACAAAATCCAAAGCTTGAATATCTTATAAACCATGTATCTCAGAGTCAAAGTGCACTAGGCTCAAAATATGATGACATCACATGTCAATCATTCAGAGTCAGAACTTGAGTCTAGTATCTGCATACTAAACAAATTGATTAGGGTCCAAAATTATTCTCTAAAAATCTATGAATTGTTATCATCAAAACATAAGGCTAGATGTAGAATCAAATGTTGTTCTTACTGAAGCATCCATGCATAAATCTAGACGAAAACGGTGAAAAACAGAGAAAATGCCAAGTTTGTACTCATGACGTTCACCATGGCACTTTCCATGACATGGAAACCATGAGCGCCACCTAGAAAGCAAGAAAAGTCAAAGTGCTAGGTTTCCGTACTCATGGCGCTCACCATGAGGCCATGGCGTTTTCCATGGACCTTAAATCCCGCGTTCTGCATATTTTGAACTCATGGTGTTCGCCACGAGGCCATGACGTCTTCCGTGATCTTTGTGGCCTGAAAAATAACAACAAAAAGACTAAGTTCTCTCCCACTTCAGCATATATTTCTCACACTCCTCCATCAAGAATTCAAGACATTTTCTACTAGTTCTTAGCTCTATAAATAGGTTTAGGATTCAATTTTCATCATCCAATTTTTCCTATAGTAATTGTAAGCAAAAATTCACTTTTGTAAAGCAGTTGTTTCTCACACCGAGGAACTATTGCACTTCAACATCTGAATTTAGAGAGTTTATGTATGCACTTGGATCATTTGCATTGTAAGGTTGCCGAATTATGTTTTTCAAAATTCAATTTCAAAATTATATTGATTCCAGTTTTATTGCAGGTTCAAATTTATTTACCAGTTATTTATTTATGCTTTTATTTTAAATTATTATTATTATTGTTATTACTATTTCATATCCTTGTTTATAGTATTGTTCTATTTCACACACGTACGCGCACACGCGCGCGCGCACACACACACACATGCACGCACGCGCGCACGCACACACACGCACACACAAAGGTGTTTAAAATTGAATATGTCTCATTATAAGAAAGCCCAAGAGTAAGCTATGTGAGGTTGATGGCGATGCTTAAAAGCAAATGACTTACAAAGATGTTTTTAAATGAGTTCGACATTGAATCGAGAACTATGTGATTTTAGTGGTTTAAAGTAGTTTTGAATTGATGATGAAATGTAATGGAACTGAGTTTGTGTTATGAAATGATAGTGAAAAAATGATGGTGAAATAAGTCGGTCGATTTTTAATTAACAAAATTAATTGACTAAAATTCAGTTAAATTGTCTAATTTAAGGTAATAAAAATTAATTATCAAAATTGTTGGATTAAAAATTAATATAATCAAATAATTAAGTTAATTAAAATTAATTAATAAAATTATCTTACTTTAATCAAAAATTTAATTAATTAATTTAAAAAGAAATAATTGACAATATTGAATATAAAATAATCGAATTGAATCGACCACCATGTGCTCATAAACCGGTTTATACATAACGACAACAGAGTTGAAGTGTCGCATGTGAGGACTAAAACATGGTGAAAATACCAATTTAATGTATCGAAAATTCGACGGCATAATAATATAAGATTATCGAATTCGCGGATAAAAATCTTAAAATAATAATAAAAATGATAACAACCCAATATTTTAATTATTTCCAATATTCATAGGATCGAAGCACAATACAGTCATTGCATAATCGGACTGAAACCTAAGCCCATTAGAATATTTAGCATGCTACTAATTCCTATTATCATATTTCCTCAAGCATCTAACATTACAAACTATCACTTATAATTATTCTAATATAATTAAACCAAATCAAATGACCACCAATAATATTTAAACCAGTATAATTAAAATAATCAGGAAAGAAGAATGATAATTTAAAATGACGATACCCCTGTTACAAAGTTGAGGACCGGATGAAATGAGATGTTGTCGTCGGACTAGAAACGAAAATGTTGTGAACAAGTGTCGTCGGCGGATGGTTTTAATTTGTTGGCGGTGATGACGATTGTCCGCAAGGGTTTTCTCTACCATGTCGGAAATGAGTCAACGAGCGTTTCATGTCGCCTTAGTTCTTGGCCGAATCTTAGAAATTCCAACCATAACTCAAACCGTTCTTCCATCAATCAAAGAGAACATTAATGTTTTATACAAATTTTCAGAATTGAATAATCAGGATGGATCTTGGGATGGTGTGACTTAAATCCTACATACGGTTATCAACAATATCAAGCGAATCATAACCGAAATCAAACCGAAAAACAAAGTTTGCATAATCGAAATAGCATACAAAACACAATAAATATCGAGCATTTTAGAATGGATTATAAATAGAATTTTCTAGTTAGAATATCGCTAGTTGGCGGAGGGAGTCACTGCGAGCCGTTATGTTGTTGGAACGAGAATGCTACCGCGATTATTGTTGCAGATTGAGCTCGTTGTCAAGTGAGAAGCAGTTGAAGATGGAGGAAAATTGTGGTCCAAAATGCAGCGGAAATTAAAAAAAAATCTTTAGTTATCCTTAGAAATGAGCATGATCAGTGATAGAAACTGTTACCTCTTGTGGTGATTAAAACTTTTGATGCAGCTCTAAGGAGTGATCACGAGCGTTGAATGGTGACAACGCCTCTACTCAATCCATAAGAACGGATTCCTTCAGTCTTAGTGCTAGCTGCTACGAGTGAAGGCTTTAAGTGAGAGAGAGAGAGAGAGAGATTGAAACAAAATTTCATCAATTGAAATGCTTATACACAAGGGTTCTATTTATAGAACCACTTGTGTGGGTTGCAAACTAAAAATGCCACTTAAGTGTATGTGACTCATATCTTATGGTATACCGAAAATCACTTAAGCGCGTGATACCTTACCATATTTCGTATTATACTTAAGTGCATTGTACCTTATAGTGTTCTTTATTTACTCTATCTCTCATCAATTCGTCATTTTGTGTGTGACCCTGTAGGTTTTTGCGACATTGGAAATTATATTAAATCACGTATTTAACATAATAAACAGTGAGTGGTATCTAGAAACACATCACTGCTACCTATGACACAAAAATGTCATGTGATATGAAAAATCTTTTTTTGTGATAATACTTGTGTGTACAATTACCTTTTTTTGCCCTTATGTCTATATTGAGCACAAGGCATAAACTGTGTCATCCTTGTCCAATTCAATATTGAGCCCTTAGACATTTATTTTGTTACGTAGGATGGGAAAATTCCATCTAAGTCACTCATGTCCCTCAGCATGCTTCGTGGAGTACCCATCCATTGTCTTTATAGTCATCCGGTTATGGACAATGTTTTATCAACAATAAAGCACTCGACTATACATCTAGGGTCTATAATGGTTTCAGGTCGAAGGGTGGTATACACCATTATTACCATGAGAATAACTTATGACACTTTGCATAACATTCTATGTAGTATTCTCATGGAAGGTCAATCCAGTATAAATATTACTCCTAATACTCATACCTATGTTTTAGACTTGATAACTCCTTATTCATGATCCATGAGATGTGATCATCAGTCTATATACATAATAGTCTTAATGCTTTAATGTTATCTCACTTCACAATAAAGCTCGAGTACCGATACTTTAAGAATAATGTTCTTATGTTTAATGAGATCTCATGATTAAGTCACACTTGATACATTAAACGGACTAGCCATTCTATGACCTTTATTAAATAAACATAATAAAGAAAAAGCCTTTTATTATTAATAAATAATTTGATACAAGTACCAAAAGTATTGGCCTTTAGGGCTTACACCAACAAAAGGGTGCTTGGGATGTAAGACCGAAGAATACATAAGCGTTGATGAGTATCGTCGGATGGTGGCCAGAAGGAGTTCGTTGGATGAATGTGAGTTAGTTATTTTGGTGGTGAGAAATGGTTAGATCGGAGAATAAGGGTGGATTTCATGGTGAAAGAAGATTGAAGAAGAATGTTGGAAGGAGATGGTGGTTACCACGGCGAAAGGAGTACGGTGTGCGGCAGCTTGTTCATGGAGGGTAGAGAATTAAATGAAAGTTGGGTTGTGGATTTGGAAAAAAGTGTGTATGTCGGTTGGTGGTGTGAAGAAGATGAATGAACAATGGGTTCTCCTCTTTTTCACGAGAAAGACATTGAGAGAGAGTGTCAATTTCAGAGAGAGAAAGGTTTTTCACGTGAAGGAGGATCCTTCTTCCTGACTTTTTCAATTTGTTTTGTTTTTTTTATTTTAAAAAGAAGTTGGACGCGTGGAGGTATACTAGTGGAGAGTTTAGGAGATATTTTAGAGAGTGGGAAAAATGTGAGAGTCGTTGGTCAGTCTAGCTAACATCATGGGATGGACATTCTTCCAATGGAGGGTAACACATGACTATGTGGAAAATGGATCCAAATGCCTACAATTTCTCAACCTTAACATATCCGGATTAAACTAAGGTCTTAACATTTTAATATTTTTCCAACGTTGCCCTTAATAAATAAAACAATGTAAAGCAATTTTTTTTGACAAAATCGAAAAAATTAACTAATTTAAATAGTCAAAGATGGGACTAAATAAGAAAATAGAAAATTCTTATTAATTAGATTGAACATTTTCACAAAGAAATAAAAATAAACGGACTTAAAATAAATAAAAATCAGGCGCAGATATGCTCAAAAAAATAAACTGAATGCATTAAAATGATCAGCGTGAAATAAACGGAAAAATACATCCAGTTACGGACAATGTTTGATCAGCAATAAAACACTCGACTCTACATCTAGGGTCCATGGTGGTTTTAGGTCGAAGGGTGGTATACACCACTATCACCATGAGAATAACTTATGACACTTTGCATAACATTCTATGTAGTATTCTCATAGCGGGTCAATCCAGTATAAATATTACTCATAATATTCATACATATGTTTAAGACTTGATAACTCCTTATCCATTATCCATGAGATATGATCATCAGTCTATATACATAATAGTCTTAATGCTTTAATGTTACCCCACTTCATAATAAAGCTCGACTACAGATACTTTAAGAATAATGTCCTTATGTTTAATGGGGTCTCATGATTAAGTCACATTTGATACATTAGATAAACTAGCTATTCTAGGGACTTTATTAAACAAACATAATAAAGAAAAAGCCTTTTATTATTAATAAATAACCCAATACAAGTACTAGAAGTATTGGACTCTAGGGCTTACGCCAACAATCTCCCACTAGCACTAGAGCCAATCAGGCATACCCCTAATACCCATAGATCTAGTATGCCCATCATGCTTTTGCTATGCAAGAGGCTTTGTCAGTGGGTCAACAATATTGTCAAGTGTAGGTACTCTGCATATTTTCACATCTCCTCTATCTATTATCTCTTGAATGAGGTGATAACGCCTAAGTATATGGTTGGATCGTTGGTGAGATCTAGGCTCCTTAGCTTGTGTGATAGCACAATTGTTATTACAATAGAGATCAATGGGATCCACAATGCTAGGAACTATGCCAAGTTCACTAATAAACTTTTTGATCCAAACAACTTCCTTTGCTGCACTTAAGGCAACAATATACTCGGCCTCGGTTGTAGAATCCACAATTGTATCTTGCTTTGAGCTTTTCCAGCTCACAGCGCCACCATTTAAGTATAACACATAACCAGATTGCGATTTAAAGTCATCCTTATCTGTCTAGAAGCTAGCATCAATGTATTAAATTATAGCAAGCTCTTCCTGAGTCCTTAGTCCTTGTTAAATACTTAAGGATATTCTTGACAGATACCTAATGAGCATCACTAGGATCAGATTGGTACTTGCTCTTTGCACTTAAAGCATACGAGACATCAGGTCGAGTACATAACATGGCATACATGATAGATCCTATTGTAGATGAATATGGAATCTTATTCATGTGATCCCTTTCTTTCTTAGTTGAAGGGGATTGTGTTTTTGATAGACACATGCTATGTCGCATAGGTATGAATCCTTTCTTAGAATCATGCATATTAAAGCGTCTCAGTACTTTGTCTATGTATGTACTCTGACTTAGGCCAAACAATATTTATGATCCATCTCTATAGATCCTAATTCCTAATATATAGACTGCTTCACCTAGGTCCTTCATAGAAAAGCATTTCCCCAACCAAGTTTTACTTGTTGCAGGGTAGGGACATCATTTCCAATGAGTAATATGTCATCTACATTCAATACTAGGAAGACGATCATGCTCCCACTAACCTTCTTGTAGACACAAGGCTTGTCTTCATTCTTGATGAATCCATATTGTTTTACTATTTCATCAAAACAAAGATTCTAACTTCTGGAAGCTTGCTTCAATCCATAGATTAATCTCTGTAACTTGCATATCTTTTGGGCTTCTTCTGGTATGTCAAATCCTCCAGGATGTGTCATGTACACATCCTCAAGAAGATTCCCATTAAGGAAAGCAGTTTTGACATCCATCTTTCATATTTCATAATCATGATATGCAACGATAGCAAGTAAAATCCGAATAGATTTAAGCATTGCAACTGGTGAAAAGGTGTTATCATAGTCAACCCCATGAATTTGTTTATATCCTTTTGCAACCAGTCTTCCTTATAGGTATGTACCTTACCATACATGTTAGTCTTCTTTTTGAAGACACAGTTGCATCCTATAGGGTTAACTCTTACATGAGGCTCTACCAAGGTCCAAACCTGGTTTGTGTACATGAAATCCATTTCAGATTTCATGGCTTCTAGCCACTTCTCAGACTCAGGACCAGTTATGGCCTCTTGGTAGGTCACAAGCTCATCTTGATCCATGAGTAATACATCACCTTAATCATTTATGAGATATCCATATATCTTAGGTAGGTGATGTATCCTGTTTGACCTACGTTGGTCTTGTTTTACTTGAGCAGGTTGTTCTTCCACAAATACTTATATTTCCTGCTCTAATTCCTCCATTGGTGTATCAACGCTTTGTGATTCTTGAATTTCTTGAAGCTCTACTTTCCTCCCACTGATTCCTTTGGAAATAAAATCCGTTTCTTGGAAAACTCCAGTTCGAGCGACAAACACTTTTCCCTCATAAGGATTATAGAAGTAATACCCTCTTGTTTCTTTAGGATACCCCACAAATAATCATTTGTCAGATTTAGGCTAAAGCTTAGTTGAAAATTTTCGTTTCACATAAACTTCGCAACCCCAGATTTTCATGTAAGACATATGTGGTTTCTTACCACTCCATATCTCATATGGTGTATTCTCGACCTTTTTGGATGGAACACGATTAAGTGTGTAAGTTGCTGTCAATAGTGCATGTCCCCAAAAGGAGTTTGGAAGATCAACGTGACTCATCATGGATTAGACCATGTCTAACAAGGTTTGATTTCTTCTCTTAGATACACTGTTCCATTGGGGTGTTCCATGAGGAGTAAGTTGGGATATAATCCCACACTCTTTGAGATGGTCATCAAACATTAGTCTTAAATATTCACCACCTCGATCTGATCGAAGAGTTTTAATATTCTTACCTAGTTGGTTTTGTATTTCATTCTTGAATTCCTTGAACTTTTCAAAGGACTCTGATTTGTGTTTCATTAAATACACATAACCATATCTACTGAAATCATCAGTAAATATGATGAAGTACTGAAAACCTCTTTTGGTTGGTATGTTCAGTGGTCCACATACATCAATATGTATGAGGGCCAAAAGATCATTAGCTCTTTCACCTTTTCCTGTGAATGGAGACTTTGTCATCTTTCCAATTAAACAAAATCTGCATGTCTCATATGATTCATAATCAAAAGAGTCTAAGAGTCCATCTTTATGGAGTTTGGAAATTTGTTTCTCATTTATGTGGCGTAATCGACAATGCCAAAGGTAAGTTGGATTTAACTCATTAGGTTTCATCCTTTTAGTATTAATGTTATAAATAAGCATTTCAAGATCAATGATAAATAGTCCATTGTTCATTTGTGCAGTAGCATAGAATATATCATTCAAATAAATGGAGCAACAATCGTTCTTTATTATGAATGAAAAATCAAACTTGTCCAAACAAGAAACGAAAATAATATTCTTGCTAATTTTAGATACATAATAACAATTCTCTAACCACTAGGTAAAGTCAATACATAAGTTCCTACGGCTAGAGCAACAATCTTTGCTCAATTGCCAACTCGTAGGTCAACTTCACCTTTTGTTAAATATTTACTCCTTTTTAGCCCCTGCACATTGGTACAAATGTGAGAACCGCATCCAGTATCTAATACCGATGATGCAAAAGTAGATAGATTAATTTTAATAACAAAAATACTTGAAGTTGAAGTCTTTACTCCATTCTTCTTATCTTCTAGGTACTAGAGATATCAATGGGTACCATTTGGGCATGGTACTATAGTGTATGTCCGCATACCCATATTTTAAAAAAGCGTCCGTACCCGAGCCCATACCCTCATGGGCAACAATTTTAAAGTCCGTCCCCATGCCCTTTGGGCATCTCAGTGCCCGTACCCGTACCCTTTACCTGCAGTTTAACAAAAAAACAATAAATAAATAAATAAAAACATCACAACTAAATTTAAATGTGATTCAAAATCCTTCAAATTAACTCATAAAATATTGTACGCCATAATATTTAGAAAAATAAAACTCATGCCAAATATATAAATAAAAGTGTATATTGCAAAAATATGAAATGCAATAGAATTATGTAATAAAATATAGAATATAGTCATTAACTTGTGACTCATGAACTTGCATTCTCCATATCCCGAAGAAAAAATAAATAAAGACTTTATATTAAAAAGTTGTAGTTAATATTTAAAAAGTATAGTCATAATAATATTTTTAAAAATTATTTTACCTCTTCTTCATAATCAGAATCTTGAAAAGAATACAATCGCTTGTCTTTCACATGTAAATATTGGTTTGGTCCGATCATACCAATATAAGCTTGAAAAAAAAGACTAAACAAAAGTTTCATTGAAGAAATATATAAATGTAAATTTTTTTACCTTTCTTTTCATTCTTCATCCAACTTTGTGCACACATAAGTGCCTCCAAAGTATCTTCACGAAGCTTAGAACAGTGAGGACATAATAACTCGCCACCTGTGCTAAAAGCAGATTCTGAAGCAACCGTTGAAATTGGGATGGCCAAAATATCCTTAACAATTTTTTGCAAAGTAGGATACTTAATCCCATTTGTTTTCCACCATCCAAGTATATAAAATGTAACATTCCTAGGTAATACCTTCTCTTCCAAGTAGACATCTAGTTCAGATTTTAACTGTATATCACTAGGACTTGGATCCTCTGCAGTGGCTGAATGGTCCTGCTCCATCTGAGCCACTCATTTTGATCAAATATAAAAAATAATTACTATTAATTAATACATAGATGACTAAGATTGGAGCAGCATAGAAAAAATGAGAGAGGGGCAGGAGAGGATCTGTGTCCATATCACTAGTATCATTGACAAATGAGTCATAACCACTAAGGTAATTGTTATTAGAAACATTATCTAAACATGGATCAATGTCATTTGACTTTTCTGTTGAAGTTTCAAGCATCGTGTTGATTTTGGCTTGATATTCTTCAAACAATGAGAAGCATAATTGTTTGATGTTGTTAATTTTAGTTGAAGATGTACTTTCATAAAGTAAAGGAAAGAAGTACTCTAATAACTTCATTTTATATCTTGGATCCAAAACAATTGCAATGCCCATAATTCCATGAATAACCAACCAATATTTGTTAAACTTACCTATCATTTTTTAAGACATATTTTTAATTGCCTCAATAGAGCAAGTCTCCCACTTCTTCAAAGATAATTTTATTTCACAAACTAAAGGAAAAAATATGTTTATTGTGGGATATTGTGTATATGAAAACATCTCAGTTACACGATTAAAGACTTCTAATCTATTACAAATTTCTTTTGTAGTTTCCCACTCGCTTGTTGCAGGCAAAGATGTATACAAATTATCTCTTATTTTTAAACGAATAAAAACATATTTATAAGCCAATGCAACAACAAGCATGTGATAAGTAGAATTCCACCTAGTTTTACAATCAAGAATTAATTTCTTTGTGACTGAAACTTTTATTTGGTGTGCTGCTTCTCTAAAAGTTTATTCTCTCTTAGGTGTGGCTGTCCAAAAAGCCACACTATTTCTAACCTTCTCTATGCCATCTCCAAGAACACTCAAACCATCTTGAGCAATTAAATTTAAAATAAGAGCGCAACATCTCATATGAAATAACTGACTTTCAAGCATAAGAGTATAACTATCAAGCCTGTTTAGCAACATACCAACAACACAATCATTAGTGTTACAATTATCTAAAGTGATGGTTGACAACCTTCTATCAATATTACAAGCCATTACACATTCAAACAACTTGTATGAGATCATTTCAGTTGTACGTGGACATTCTACATGCACAAACCTATTATGCAATATAATTTATTAGATATTAATACACTTTAAGATTCTACATGTAAGATAAAGTTAACAAAAGTCTTATAAATATCATACCTTAAAATACGACTTTGCATATCCCAATCATCATCAATATAGTGAGCTGTAATCGTCATATACCCTTTCTTTTGGTTGCTAGCAGTCCACATATCTGACGTTAAAGCAATTTTACTCTCAATGTTGTCTAAAAGTCTCATAGTTTTCAACTTTTCATTTTGATATATTTTGATAATATCACTTTTAACCGTGTTTCGACTAGGAACTTTGAACAAAGGCTGAAGACCTTCTGAATATGCTCTAAAACCCAAATGATCAACTATTAAAAGTAGATATTCATGAATTATTATCATAGAAGCAAGTTCATTTCTTGATTTCTCAAGATCAAAATGGTAGTTACTCAGATAATTAGATGACACATCTACCTTTTTATGTTCTCTCACCAAGATTTATTGTCTTATATCTTTATATGGTCTTCTTTTACAAGATTCAAAATGTCTACTCAAATATTTAGTTCCGTCATTTCTTTTACCCGTCAAATCTTTATTGCAATAATTACACACAACTTTTTTCTCTCCATTAATTGTTTTTCTTTTGAAGTGATTCCAAACAAATGACGTCAATTTTCTTTTGCCATCTTTGGTCATTCCATAAGCATCAACATCACCTGTAATAGAAGGAACACTATCAGATGCGGGTTGAGATAGATCATTCTCATAACTGCTCATGCTATTAATATGAGTGTTTTCAGGTTGTATGGGAGAAGAGCTAATTTCCAATTCTCTTGATTGGATGATACCCAAAGAACTTTCCATCTAAAAATAAACAATTATTAATAATTGACATTATGTTTTGGCTCACATATAAACAAAAATATATTTATAAAGATCAAAACAAAAATAACAATTTATCTATATCAAATTTAAAAAAGAACTTTTTAAATAAGCAAATTCTTCCTACGCAATTTAAATCATTTTTTAAGAAGAAAGTAACAAGTTTAATATTAATACACATTAAAATAAAAATAAAAATAAAAATAAAGAATACTAATATATATATATATATATATATATATATATATATATATATATATATATATATATATATATATATATATATATATATATATATATATATATATATATATATATATATATATATATATATATATATATATATATATATATATATACACACACACACATCATGCTAAAAGATACACATTCTATATTTTCATAAGCAAATCAAAGGAACTACAACAGTAAAGATATATATCATGTAAAAAAAGAAATACTCAAATAAAAAGTTTGTTACCTGTGTTAGATTATACTTCAAACATACATTGGAAATATGCCGACAATTTGTCTTAAAGAAACTTTTAGGTTTAGGTTTTAATATTTATAACAATAGTTTAGATTTTAATACACCAATAATAACTATAATATTAAATAAAATTATAATTATATATATTTGCGGATTGGGGCGGGCTGAGTACTATAGTTTCCGTACCCGCACCCATACCCATTTAAGTTTGTGGGTAATTGCCAGAGTTCATACCCATACCCAATAAAATGAGTATTTACCCTACCCATTGCGGGTAATTTTTGCGGGTGCCCAATGGACTTGGAAGCAGGAGCAATGGAAGCCAGTTCCATCATTTGCTATACCTCCACTAGGCTTCAAAGCAGGAGCGTGGGTTTGGCTTTGGAAACTTATTTTCCTTTCCCTTTACCTCCCTTCTTGGTGGGTCTTTTGTTCTGTTTCTTTTCATTTCTGATCATCAGAATGAACTTCCCTTTTGACTTCAGATTCTTCTCAACAGTTCTTAACATGCCTAACAATTCAGGAAAAGTTTTATCCATATCATTCATGTTGAAATTAAGGAAAAATTGACTGAAGCTCTCTGGCAATGATTGCAAGATCAAATCAATCATAAGTTCCTTTTAGAGGGGAAAACCCAACCTCTCAAGATTCTCCACATACCCAATCATCTTGAGCACATGAGGACCTACAGGGGCTCCCTAAGCTAACTTTCCTTGAAAAAGGACTTTTGAAACTTAAAACCTTTCATGTCTTGCCTGCTCTTGATAGAGCATCTTCGAGTATCCGATTATATCGAACGTTGCCATGTTCTCATATTGCTTTTACAACTCCGAGTTCATGGTAGCTAGCTTGAGGCGAGCAACTTTATTGGCATCATCAACATGCTTCTTATAAGCATCTCTTTCTGCCTTAGGTGCAAAACTAGGAGGTTTCTCCAAGACATACAACTTTTTATCATGCTTGAGGACAATCCTCAAATTTCGGTGTCAATCGAGAAAATTTGTCCCAGACAATTTTTCCTTATCAAGGATTGATCGTAAAATGTTGTTAGAGGTGTTTGTTGTCATGGTAATTTACATGAAAAATATGAAAATACAAGTATCATTAAAATAGCATATTCAATTAGGCCTTTAATTAAATATGCTCCCACTATTTTACTCAAAACAAATGACCTTCACCATTTAATTAGGAAAATCCCATTGGAAGATTTTCTAGTGGGTCGAGATCCATATTTCACTTTGTTTTAAGTCCGCGTAGGCGGATTACACAAAACTAGGTTATTTAGGTAGGAACTCTTTCCAATTGTATCTAATACAACTCTCGAATATTTTAGTTGGGTGAATAACTCCTTATTTCGATCCATCATATGGATCATTTCCAACTATTGCTTCTAAACGTATATAATCTTATTATAATTTGTTTAGTTAAGTTTGACCCATTTCTTTAGCAATTGGATATTACAATTATCCTATCGCACCTTACTATTATAGAACATGCACCTCGTGTAGACGAAACCTACATTATTCGATACTAGTCTTGATGAGTGTTAAAACTTAGAAAGCATAAACTTAATATTTAATTTGAGAGAATTTGCAATTATTTTGATCTCACCGGCTTATTTATCATATCAATCATCTCTCACATGCATCAACATACATTCACATGCATTAACATACATACAAAATGAAACGGTTATGGCCCCTAGCGCAATTGTTTTCCCAAGCCAATGAGAGAACCTAAGCTAACCTAATAACAATTTAAGCTTCTCCAAGCAAGATCTTCAAGGTTATCCTCCTTTGATATTGTATTCTTCTCTTTCTTCATAACATTATATTACATAAAAGAAACTCGTTTTACATACGAGGGAGTGAGATGAGAAAAGAAGTTACATTAAGAGATTAAAAGAGAGGCACGACATGCAGATTGTATTTTAAAATCCCTAAAATAAAATAAAGGAAAACTAAGGCCATAACTGATCACCACAAGAAAATAATAATAAACACATTATTATTATTAATTTAATTTATGTTAATTAAATAAACCAAATTAAATTTCGGCGATTGATCACACTACATAGAGTTAGCTGGGGGTTCCGCTGCCCGGTCAGCAGATGGTGATTCCGCTAACCGTTTAGCGGACAGAGGTCAAGAGGGAAGCTCCCCCTGTGGGGTTGTTAAGGGCAGCGCCCCGACGCAAAATTTTAATGAACAATTCATTTGAAACCGACGTCGTTTTTTGCATCAAAACTTGATACTTTAAAGTACAACTCTTGTGCAGTCACAACCCTAATCGCATAACTCTTTGACAACACAACCCTTATCTATCATGAACTCTAATGCATCAATTTCATATCGTCAAACACACCTCGATTGATAATTCAATATGATTGACCAACACGTCATTGCTTCACCATACTAATGTCGGATTCCGAAGCAAATGACCATTGATCGCTCAAAGGAATAACAATCATTAAGGGTTTGAATGAATGAAATTGAAACAATATATCATATATACCATATTTTGCATCAAAATTACTTATATCATATATATAAATTAATCGATCTCATTTGTGTAACCTATGGACGATCGATGTATCGCGGCTTTACCATACTAATGTCGGATTATAAAGCATAGTCAACATCAATCATCCAAATCATACACATGTGATGCCAAATTTAATTACTCGTTTATTATTTAATTCATTATATCTTTTAATCATATTAATATAGAAAATACAGAAAAAATACAACTATCAGATGCATGGTTTCCTAAGTGGCTCTGATACCACTTAAGGAAATTTGCGATCCAAAATGCAGCAGAAATTAAAAAATTTCTTTTAGTGATCTTTACGAATGGGCATGATCAGTGATAAAAACCGTTACCTCTTGTAGCAATTGAAACCTTTTATGCAGATCTAAGGAGTGATCACGAGCGCTGAATGGTGTCAACACCTTTACTCAGTCCACACGAACGAATTCCTTCAGTCTCAGTGATAGCTGCTACGAATGAAGGCTTCAAGTGTGTTTGTGTGTGTGTGTGTGTGTATGTGTGTGTGTGTGTGTGTGTGTGTGTGTGTGAGTGTGTGTGTGTGTGTGTGTGTGTGTGTGAGAGAGAGAGAGAGAGAGAGAGAGAGAGAGAGAGAGAGAGAGAGAGAAAGAGAGAGAGATGAAATTTCATCAAGTGAAATGCTTCTACACAAGGGTTCTATTTATAGAACCACTTGTGTGGGCTGCAAGATAAAAAGCCCATTTAAGTGTATGTGGCCCATATCTTATGATATACTGAAAATCACTTAAGCGCGTGGTATCTTACCATATTTAGCATTCTACATAAGTGCACCATACCTTACGATATTCTACAATTCACTTAAGTGCATCGTACCTTACAGTGTTACTTATTTACTTCATCTCTCATCAATCCGTCATTTTGTGTGTGACCCTGTAGGTTTTCGCGACATTGGAAATTATATTGAATCACATATTTAACATAATAAACAGTGAGCGGTATCTAGCAACACATCACTGCTACCCAAGACACGAAAATGTCATGTGATTTGACAAATCCTTTTTTTTGTGATAATACTTGTGTCTACAATTACCCTTTTTTCCCCTTATGTCTATACTGAACACAAGGCATAAACTGTGTCATCCTTGTCCAGTTCAATATTGGTCCCTTAGACATTTATCCTGTTACGCAGGATGGGAAAATTCCTTCTAGGTTACTCATATCCCTCAACATGCTTTGTGGAGTACCCATCAACTGTCTTTATGGTCATCAAGTTACAGACAATGCTTGATTAACAATAAAGCACCCGACTCTACATCTAGTGTCCATAGTCGTTTCAGGTCGTAGGGTGGTATACATCACTATCACCATGAGAATAACTTATGATACTTTGCATAACATTCTATGTAGTATTCTCATAGCGGGTCAATCCAGTATAAATATTACTCATAATATTCATACCTATATTTAAGACTTGATAACTCCTTATCCATGATCCATGAGATGTGATCATCAGTCTATATACATAATAGTCTTAATGCTTTAATGTTATCCCACTTTACAACAAAGCTTGACTATGGATACTTTAAAAATAGTATGCTTATGTTTAATGGGATCTCATGATTAAGTCACACTTGATACATTAAACAGACTAGCCATTCTAGGGACTTTATTAAAAAAACATAATATAGAAAAAAAATTATTAATAAATAGTTTAATATAAGTATAAAAAATATTGGCCTCTTGGGTTTACACCAACAAAATGGTGCTTGGGATGTAAGACCGGAGAATATGAAAGCGTTGATGAGTATCGTCGGATGGTGACCGGAAGGAGTTCGTTGGATGAATGTGAGTTGGTTCTTTTGGTGGTGCAAAATAGGTAGATCCTAAAATAAGGGTGGATTTCATGGTGAAAGAATATTGAAGAAGAATGTTGGAAGGAGATGGTGGTTACCGCGGTAGAAGGAGTACGGTGTGCGACGACTTGTTCATTGAGGGTGGAGAATTAAATGAAAGTTGGGTTGTGGATTTGGAAAAAAGTGTGGATGACGGTTGGTAGTGTGAAGAAGATGAATGAATAATGGGTTCTCCTCTTTTTCGCGAGAAAGACATTGAGAGGGAGTGTCAATTTCAGAGAGAGAAAGGTTTTTCACGTGAATGAGGATCCTCCTTCCTGACTTTTTCAATTTGTTTTGTTTTTCTTTGTTTTAAAAGGAAGTTGGATGCGTAGAGGTATACTAGTGGAGAGTTTAGGAGATATTTGGGAGAGTGGGAAAAAATGTGAGAGTCGTTGGTGAGTCTAGCTAACATCATGTGATGGACATTCTTCCAATGGAAGGTGACGTGTGGCTATGTTGAAAATGGATCCAAACGCCTCCAACTTCTCAACCTTAACATATCCGGATTAAACTAAGGTCTTAACATTTTAATATTTTTCCAACGTTGCCCTTAATGTAAAGCCATTTTTTTTGACAAAATAGAAAAAATAAACTACTTTAAATAGTCAAAGTTGGGGCTAAACAAGAAAATATAAAATTTTATTAATTAAATCGAACATTTTCACAAAGAAATAAAAATAAACGAACTCAAAATGAATAAAAATCAGGTGCAAATATGCTCAAAAAAATAAACTGAATTCATTAAAATGATTAGCGCGAAATAAACCTCTCGGAAAAATACAATTTTTGATCAGATTTTAAAATGAATTTTTACCAGTAAAAAGGCTTAGGCTGATTAAAATGCGACTGAAAAAGTCATCGAAAAAATAAAACAAACACACCAGATTAAACTACGCGAACCGTAGATTAATAATACTAACGTCTGCAAGCTTGATTTTGAAACTTTTTACCCGCTGATTTGCCACGTATTTCTGAAATGATTCAACCGGTCTGTCTGAATATTTGAGAATTTATTCTAACCGATATTTTAGGTATTATTCATGATATAATGCATGTCATGCTATACAATTGATGCAAACTGAACTTAAAGTCGAATGTATGCAAGTTTTAAAAATGCCCGGACAAAATTGGGGTATGATAATAAGTACATCAAAGACATGCGCAAAAATTCTTAAAGCAGGCCTTTATTGGCCCAACATATGGCACGATGTCCATGCTATGGTAGTTAGATGTGACCGGTGTCAATGCACTAGAAACATTTTCAACGAGATGAGACGTCATTGCAAAATATTTTAGAAGTGGAAGTCTTTGATGTTATAGGGATTGATTTCATGGGTCCATTTCCATCCTGAATGGGAAATAAGTACATACTTGTGGTAATAGATTAATATCTAAATGGATAAAGGCCATCACCTCTCCTGCCAATGATGCATGAGTGGTGATTAAAATGTTTTAAAACAATATTCTTCCTAGATTTGATGTTTCGAGACTAGTCATAAGTGATGGAGGATCTCACTTCATATCGAGAATATTTGAAAAACTTTTACAAAAGTATGGAGTGCGACACCGAAGAATTACCCCTTACCATCCACAGACTAGTGGCCAAGTAGAAATCTCCAATAGAGAGATTAAGCATATACTAGAGAAAATAGTTGCCACTTCTAGAAAAGACTGGTCAACAAAGCTTCAATAAGCACTATGGGCCTATATGACAGCCTACAAAACACCCATAGGAACTACACCATTCAAACTTGTGTATGGAAAATCATGTCATCTGCCAGTTGAGCTTGAGCATAAAGCCTATTGGGCCGTTAAGACCCTGAATATGGATTATAAAGTTGCTGGCAGAAAATGAATCTTAAACCTATATGAGTTAGAAGAGTTAAGGCTAGACGCTTTTGAGAATGCCTAAATCTATAAAGAAAGGACCAAGAAATGGCGTGTTAAGCGAATAACTAGGAGATAATTCACAGAAGGGGAGCTAGTACTTATTTTCAATTCTAGATTAAGACTCTCCCCACGGAAGCTTCATTCCCGATGGTGGGGCCGTTTGAAGTGACAAAAGTAATGCAATTTGGTACAATTGAAATATTGAGTAAAATAATCAAACTTTTCATAGTAAAGGGCAAAGGCTCAAACACTATCACAATGAAGAGGAAATAAATTACTATGTTAGTTTAAAACTAGACGAGCCACCTACCAATCTACCCGAAGAATGAATGTAAAACACGTTGAGCTAAAGATGTAAAATAAAGTGTTGTGTGGGAGGCAACCCACATATTTCTTTTCAATTCCCTTTACCCCAATAAAATAAGTGGCAAATTAAACTTTGTTGAGCATCATTGACATTATTCATGTTTCATTTTCAGGTTACCTTCAATCTCCATAAAAAAATTCCACTAACAATTATTTGAGAATGCAGCACGTCGACAACCAGAGGATCATTTTCAAGAATGTCACTCAGAGGAGGCGCTTTGAAGACTTATCACAAAGAACCATGTCTTTGACCAGGTACCCTAATTTCCAATGCCTATAAACATTAAGCCTATCACGACAGTTTTAGATATATGTTCAATCAAATTGGTAGGACCAGATCTCAGTTGCAAGACACCCCACCTACCAGAATCCCACTCATGAGTTTCTTAGCTCCTTTCATTACTATCCTCATAGAAGAATGGGCGGAGATAGAGGTAGGAGTGTCTTTAGGTTGTTTGGGCACGATTATCAATTTAACCATACTAAAATAGGCGATCTATTAGGATTTCAGACTAGACCTAATACCTTTGCTGAGGTGCCCAGTGACATCTTCATACAATATGAGCTTGACAATTTCTGGGGTAGCATCACCATGATAGCCCCACCTTACCATGAAAGGATGAATTCAACCCTCATTCATAACCCAATTATAAGGTACTTTCATATGGGTTTAGCACAAACCTTCTTTGGAAAGAGTGAGAACAGTGATGCAGTTAGTAAGGAAGAACTATATATCATGTTCAGTGTTTTCCAATCCCGTCCTGTCAGTTCTGCAACATTCCTGCTTGCCAATCTGGATGCTATAACAAATTCAACAAAAGGAGATATTTTTGTTGGTGGGATTGTCACCTCCAGAGCCTTAGATATATGACTTCATAACCAAGTGGCACATCTAGTGCCTCTAGGAGGTCCCGCACTGCTTGATATTAACCACTGCATGAACCAATAATTAGTAAGAGTTATGATGCCTAATGAATTCCAACTATTGACTAACAATGAAGCTCTCCACTATTTTATCCTCCCGAACCATGGACAAACAAGTGTCCACAACCGTGATAACTGGATGTAGCAATTGGAAGGTCATGGAGAGGAACTCGCACCACCACAAACTCCTCCCAAACATGAATACCACCCTACACCTGTGTCAGACATTTCTTCTTCATCTTCTTTTGCATGTCTTCCTTGTCCACACGAGCTCAATGTTGACTATGAGCTCAACACCCTCCGATGTGAAGTCATTTCTCTTTTCCAAGCCCTACAAGATCAAACTGATAGAATGGCAAAGTAATTGGATATCCTGTATCAAGAGGTTTACTCCTTACACAGAGTCCTAGGTCCAACAACTAGACACCGTGACGTGACCATTAATCTTTTCAGAGTTTTCCCTTCCTTTCCACTTTCAAAGAAACATTGAGGCCAATGTTCCGTTTAAGTGTAGGGGTAGATATATTTCCCCTTTTCCAATTATCATTTTTATTATTTCTTTAAATTATACTTCAAAATTTTATTGTTGAGCTATCGACGTTAAACAAAGCATTGCGTGGGAGGCAACCCACAAATTTTTATCATATTCAATTTAGTTTAATTATTCTTTCTTTAGGTTTAATTATTTTTATTTAACTATTTTAGCTTAGTTTCTATTTGAATTCTATATCTCTATATTTTTTTTCTCAAAATTATGCTCCATTAAGCCTTAAGTGAGATCAAAACCAAATGACATCCCCCAAAAAAACCTAAAATTCACTATTAAGGTCCATGGCGTTCACCATGTAGGCATGGCGTTCGTCATAGGCTTTAAACACTAGAAAGTGAATTTTTATAACTAATGACTTTGTCATACCCTAATTTTTAACCTTAAGATCCCACATATCATTTACATTCTTGCACACAAATAAGGTCACATCTTGGTCATTCCCCTTATCCATCTTTGGGTTTGCTTCTTGCAGGGATCACCAAACACCTCTTTGTTGGTTTGTTTTACCTTTGTATTTATATTATTAATTGATTATATAAACACTAATAAAATAAGAAAAAATATATTGTATTCTCCTTAAGTTTATGTTGCAAGATATGGATTTTCAATCAAGAGCATCTTAAAGTCTTATGGCTTATTTCTCAAGGAAAGTCAAAGGTTCATGTGTTTATTTCCCTGCCTTCTTCAACAAGAAAATTCAAGCCTTGAGCAATTTAATCAAGAGGTAATCAAGGAAACCTTATTTTGAGTTCATATGATCACCCTTGTGCTTTGAAATGCAAGGAAAGTCCAAGTACACAAGCTTGTTCCAAGTGGTTTGACCAAAAAGTCAATATTTTGAAGTCAGAACTCCAAGGGTCACAACTCCTTCAATTCTAAACATTTTTGAATTCTTATTTTTGAATATGACTCTTCTCAACATCCTCTACAACTTCTATTTACATGACAAGAGCCAATTATGCTCGGAGGATCATCAAACGTTTGGATACATTATAGGTCATTTGTGGACTTAGTGAAATTTGACCTATTTTCAAGTGATTTTTCCCCAACTTTCAAAGACCATAACTTCTACAATTTTAACATATGAGGCTGACTATTTTTTCATAATGTCATTTGTGATACCCTCTATAATTTTTCTTTAAGGATCATGGTCAAGTTATGCTTAGAAGGCCATGGAATTTATTGAAACATTACAGGTCATTTTCAGCCATGAAGCACTCGAATTTTTCTAAGTTATTTGATCAAGCATCCAAATGAAACCTTTCTTGTCACATTATAATCTTGACCATGATGTTAACATATTTCAAAAATAATGAGATCATAAAGCCTCCTAAGTAAGATGCCCCATTGGGTTGAACATGGTGACTTGTAACTGAAGAAGTCACCATTGCCCAAAACTTGAACTTCACTAATCTCAATTCCAAGCCAAATTAGCACATGTTTTGGATCTAAACATGTTTAAACAATTCTCCAAAAGTTAGTTGACCCTTAAAAAGCATCATTTGGCTGAGTTTTGATGAGTTTCAAGTCACACTTTTCTCACATTCAGATCAAATTTGTTTTGCATAAATTCTGCATCATTTCACACGTATTTGGATCCAAACACATTCCCTATAAATAGAGGAAGCTATTACGTTCACTTCCAAGCTTTTGAGAGCCAACAAACCCCTGTTGCAACTTGATTTTTTTTCCAGAAAATTCAACTATCGTGTTTTGAGTTTCAGCTTATTTCAATCCAATTTCTTGATTCCATTAGCATCTTCGGCATCCTCTGAAACTTTTGCAATAATTCCCAGGATTTGAGACCTTCTGAAGTGCTTTAACCAAATCGAGCTTCATCAACTTCTGATCACCATCTGGACAAGGTAGTTCTGAGAATCATTTAATTGATTGTATTCATCATTTAATTTTATTTTTTGTGGCTTGCTTGCTTATGAAACTTCTCTGAAATTCCCTTTGCTCGATTTATATAAATAAAGTTGGAGCATGAGGTTGAATTCGAGATGAGAAAAGGATAACAATGGTGGTGGTCACGTGTTCTGAATTTACCAAATAATGAAGCTCCAGTGAGAGCTCGCCAGAGAAGATGACCGGATTTTTTTCCAAGTTATTCTAGTTTGGCCAGACACGTTGGAGGAACGAAATGTTCTGATTGGTTGAATTTGAATTGGATTCTGTGTGTTGGATCTGCCACGTCAATTAATGAGGTGTGATCCAACACTCTGTGTTTTTTCCGATTTTAATTATTTTTCTTTTATTATTTTTAATTGCTTTTTCTTTAAAAATTCATAGTAATTTCATTTTTTATGCAAAAGATCCCAAAATAATTTATAGAATTCTCTTTTATTTTACTTCATCTGATATTTATTTTTTCACATTTTATTCCATTGATTTTCTATTTTTCATGAATTTTATCTTTTCTCCTTTGTTTTAATTGGTTTAATTTTTTTTCTACATTTTAACATTCTGAAAAAATTATCATATGCTTCTTATTTTATTTCCAGCCTCCCATAATTTTCTTGGCTATTTATTTGGTGATTTGGAGGACTTTATGGATTTTCCTTTTTATTTCTATTTTAAAATTCACTTAAAAAATACTTTTGATGCATTTTATTTCATTTTATTACATTTTATATTTGTGTGATCTTTGTGAATTTCTATTGGCCTTGGATTATGATGGTTTAGATCACGAGTCTCATCAAACTCAATGGATCTTGGGTGTTGATGGGGTGAAAACCCTAATCCACCAAAATGGATGATTGATTTTGATGATGACTTGATCAAACTTTTGGTCCAATTTGGGTGTGGCTTCTCTTGTCTGCTTCTTCTTCATCTCTTTCTTTTCCCGTTGATAAATTGGATGGATTGTGTCTATCTTGTTCATGATGTGTGGATTAGTACTTGATGAACTTTCATAATTTCAAATCTACCTTCTAAGTGATCATGGATCATTTAAGGTACTTTGGATTGATGCATAAGTTTTTCCTAAGTGTCATGACGTGTGGATTGAAGTAATGGACAATCCTCCTAGCCTTTGTGCTTGATCATCCCCTTTTATTTTTTGTGTGTGGCATGACTTTAGGAGAATGATTTACATATCATTTCTATAGCATGTATTAACACAAACATTATTATTGACCGGCCTCAGATAGTTGTGACTTCTACATAAGTCCAATTACGATTGCTTAATATAATGCTAAATTTATCCCAAAAGTAAAGGCATTTTTATAAGAGATATTGTAAGTCTCATACTCCTCATGGTATTGCGTGAAAATATTGCTCATTTCTATTTGTGAGAGATAGTGGCATACTTGTTGATTTCATCCAAGTTGGAGCCATTCCCATAAATAATGTCTAGATTCATATTTTCATGCTTGTGGGTGAATAGTCGAGTGTTCTCCAAAAAATAACCAAACCATCCTTCATTATAATTTCTAACCTCATTTACTAACATTTTATTTGTATTAACTTTTATTTCCAAGTCATTTACTTTATGATTTTTTACTTTATACTTTATGTTTAGCATCACATATCATATTATTTGTGATTTTGTCATTTGTTCTTTATCCATTTGAACTTTACTTTCATATCTTAAAGAAAATATTAATAAGAATAACCTAAAAAGCAACTTGGTTATCCTGATTCATGGACTTGTAGTTACAATCCTTGGCATCATTGTGGAGTTATGGACTTAGAATTAGGATCTTGACCTTTGCTTTGGGACTTATAATTGAGACCTTAGAATCCATCTGATACCTTTGGCTTTGGGCTTCCGTTGGGGACTTGGTCGAGTTATTATGGTTTCATCTGATACATGGATTATTATTTGATTATTCTGGCTTGCTTGAGGCTTAACCAAAAGTAGGGAATTCTTGCTTGACTTATGTCATAAAGCTTGCTGTTTCTTGGTCAGATCTTTCCTCCCTATCTTTTACTTTATGCTCTAGGATAGTCTTTTATTCTCCTCCCCTTCTTTAATTTTCAAAATCTCCTCTCTCTTTTTTCAAAACCTTCTTGTTTTCTAACTTGAACCATTTTTTTTAAAAACCTTGACTTTTGTCAAGTGATTTAAAAAAAAATCCTAATAAATGCTAATTCATTTTAAGCATATTTAGACCAATTTTAAAAGACTTAAAAGAATGCATAACTCACCCAAATCATTTTGTGCCCTTTGTGCATTTTTCCTTTTAACTTTTCTCAAAGTTTAGACATGAGTCATTTCCATAGTTGAGATATAATTCTCCTATCTCCATAGTATTTATGATAATTATTTTCCATCTAAGAGAGATAATGGCATACTTGTTAATCCTTATCCAAGTTGGAGTCCTTCTCATGATGATGCAAAGTTATCATACTTGTGTGTGACTAGTTGGGTATTCTCCTTAAAATGACAAAACGTATTCTCATAAAAAATGAATAAAAACAAACATCTTTGTTATTTTTACCACGAACTACAAGGTTTTGATTCTCCATTGCACTTTCTTGGTACGTAGGCATGAGACTTTAAAAGGTCTTGGCAAACACAAAAATCATAAAAATATTTTTTTCCCATCTCTCCCATCTTTTGCAAACAATGCCCATTTTTAAACCAAAAGGCACATTTTCAAAGAGGTTCCCATGGAGTACTATGGATGTTTAGGGTGTTAATACCTTCCCTTTGCATAACTAACCCTCAGACACTTGTTCTCTTTTATTATGTTCCCTTTGCATATGTTATGTTTGCTGTTGTTTGTTATTGTTTGTTCTGTCAGGTGCTTAGTGATCTCTGTATGGTGAGATAAGTCATATACTCGGACTTGAGATCTCTTATGATAGGAGGGTGGTATAGTCATGTTCGGATTACGTGAAGTTAATCTTTAATAATCTAAATTGAGATCCCTCACTCAGTGGAGGCCCCTTTAGAATTATTGATGTCACACGAGTAGTCGTAGTTGGCATTACTTTTTCCGACCTGGGAGCCCGAGAAGTTGAGGACCTTATAACCCTTAACCCATCTTGGCCTTTTAGGATGTAGTGCGGTGGCTATTCAGGTGTAGACTTGAATTAGTTTTTACATGATACTACACTTGGACGAGTTTCTCTTGAGAATATTATTGGTTGACGAGTAGCCGTTTAAGCCGGTAATATCCAAAAGATGGAATTATGAATTTGGGAACTTTTTAGAACCTTGTTCTACAGGTGATTATACCCTTGGTACATACATTATGGGTTGGTTCTTACCCTTGACTCCATGCTCATGACTCCAAACCTTTGGACTTTATTTGTGTGCTTTGTGTGATCTTGTTTGTGGTTGTTGCATCATGCACCAATTACATTCATTAATTTTTTCCCAATCTTCAAGGAACTTAGAGACTCTTTTTGCAAACATCGCAGATATTTTGATCATGGATATTGGAAGGAGGAATACTCGGAAATACAGTTTCAGATGTCCCAATCTCATGGAATTAAGCAGGATAGCATCTTTTGTGGATGATCCTAAGGGTTTCAGAGACCGTTTTGGAAGACTTTTATTTTTTCTATCTACTGATGTTGAGGATGGTCTTCTTTGTACTTTGGTTCAGTTCTATGATCCTGTTTATCGGTGTTTCAGTTTCCCTGATTATCAATTGTTTCCCACCATGGAGGAGTATGCTTATCTTTTGGGTATACCAGTTTCTAATAGAGTTCCTTTTAGTGGGGTGGAAGGAATTCTTGAATCTCGAGTTATTGCTGAAGCTATTCACCTAGAGAAATTTGACATAGATGCCAATCTCACTGTCAAGGGAGGTATCTGAGGGTTGACTTCAAAGTTTCTAAATGAGAAAGCCTTTTCTTTTTCTAATGTTGGTAACATGGTATCATTTAAGACTATTATTGCCTTACTCATCTATGGTTTGGTCTTGTTTCCCAACATCGACAATTTTGTTGATGTTAATGCTATGAGGTTCATCTTGATTAGAAATCTGATTCCAACTTTGCTTGGTGATACTTATTTCTCCATTCATCATAGGACTTCTAAGGGAGGTGGAACTATTATCTGTTATGTGCCTTTACTATACAAGTGGTTTATTTCGCACTTGCCGCATTCTCCCATCTTCAAAGAAAACAAGGGTTATTTAAGGTGGTCTCAAAGACTTATGTCTCTTAGCAATGATGACATAGCTTGGTATTCTTCTGTTTACGATGATGTTGAGATTTATTGATAATTTTGGGAAGTTCTCTAATTTGCCTCTTCTTAGTACACAAGGAGGAATCAACTACAATCCGACTTTGGCAAGATGTCAACTTGGGTTTGCCATGAAGGACAAACCTAATAACACTTTGTTAGAAGGTTTACTTTTCCAAGAAGGGAAAGACACCCAAGGATTGAAAGCTAGGATGGTACGTGCTTGGCATAATGTTCATAGGAAAGGAAAAAGTGAGCTTGTATTGAAGAATTATATAGCTTTGGAGCCTTACACTAGTTGAGTGAAGAAGAGAGTAAAATAATTCAAGACGACATACGCTTGTGAAAAACCTATATCCTTAGTAATGGTCGAATCGCCCGCTATTAAATGCATATAGGAGTTGCAAGAGGATTTGGATAGGGTGAAGCAAGAAAGGGATGATTGGGAAGAAAAATTTCACGCCTCACACCTTGAGAAAGTAAAATTGCAGAAGCAGCTAAAGGAAAAGGACGACTTTATAGAATTGCTTGAGCAACATGCTGTTAAGAGATCAAGGGACAAAGAGGATTTATTTTCCTCTAACATTTCATCATCTACTCATCTTCCTACTTCCGACGTTTGGAAACATATTGTAGACCAACTTGTTATAGAGAAGGATACTATGAAAAGCAGCTACGAAAGAGAGATCAAAAGGCTTCGTAAGAAGTATCAACTTGGAGTTGGGTCGTTATCGGACATGATTCCATATATCTAGTTTCTTTTCATTTATGATCATTGAAGTTATATTTCTGATTGTAATCCTCTACATTATTAATAAAATGAGATTTTTAGTACATCAAAATTTATGATGTTTGCAATTTATGTCTTAAAGTTCCTTGAAAAATAATAGTAACATTCACATTTGCATTTGCATATCATGCATCATGTCGCATCTTGATCTTACTTTGAGTAAGTTCTCCAGGGGTCTTATTTCTTTCTTGGTCTTCATCCAGAAAAGTTATCTCACTCGTACAATTCTCAAGCTAATCAGTTGAAGATGATGGACCACCTAGAGCAAGAGAATCGTGAACTCCGTGAAGAGGTGACAACCTCGGGGGACAACTATGATAGGCTTATTGTTATGATGGAAGCTTTGGTGGCTGCTCAGAATCAGCCACCACTTCAGAGGACCGTGATTTCTGAAATTGTCTCTACGCCCATCTATGTGGCTCCCGTCAGTGCTCCTCATAACCACATGCCTTCTGGTGTCCCTTAAGGCATACCTCCTAACTTCGTGCCTGAGGGGTATTAACCTGCTATTGAAGTTCCTATGGCTCAACTTGTGATGTCAGTACCACCTCATGTGGTTCATGTTGTTCCTTATGTCGAAGAACCTGTTTTTCATGCTGACCAGAGCGAAATTATTGGTGTTTATGAAAGAATGGATTAGTTCTAAGATCAATTTTAGGCCATGCAGAAAGAGATTCAAGCTTTGAGGGGGAAGATCTATTTGGGAAGAATGCTCATGATTTGTGTTTAGTTCCTAATGTGAAGATTCTGCACAAGTTCAAGGTTCCAGATTTCGAAAAGTATAAAGGCAAAGCTTGTCCTCTGAGTTATCTGGTGATATACGCTTGTAAGATATCGACTCAGATTGATAACCATCAATTGATGATCCATTACTTTCAGGACAGTTTGACTGGTGCTACTCTGAAATGGTATATGGGGCTCGATAGCACTCAAATCTAAACATTAAATGACCTAGGTGAGGATTTTGTTCTTCAGTAAAAATATAACGTTGACATGGCACCAGACAGGGATCAACTACGTGTTATGTCCCGTAAAGATAAAGAAACTTTCAAAGAATACGTGCAAAGATGGCGCGAGATCGCTGCACAGGTTAGTCCTCCATTGGAAGAAAAGGAAATGACAACTTTTTTTGAAGATGTTGAGTCCATTCTGTTATGACAGGATGGTTGCAAGTGCGCCTATTGACTTTACTGAAATGGTAAATATGGGTTTGAGACTAGAAGAAGGTGTCCGTGAAGGACGATTGAAAGAAGATGGTTCGGCTGACAATTCTAGCAAATATGGGAATGGGTTACCCAAGAAGAAGGAACACGATGCTAAGACTATATCACAATAGAAACGTAGGAGGCTTTTGAGGAACAGTCAACGTTATTAGAATATGTCATATGTAACTCCAGTTACTAATTATGCTCCAGTCGTTCAAGTTGCACTGAGTTATCAACCGCATTTTCGGCAACAAGCGAATCAACAAAACCAACAGAATCATGTCCAGAGGCCTTCATAATTTGATCCAATTCCAATGACCTATACAGAATTATTTCCTGCTTTAATTCCGAAGAACTTGGTACAAGCAAGAACTCGACCAACTGTTCCACGAAAGAGCTTCTGTGGGGGTATAAACCTGATCAACATTGTGCATTCCACCAAGGAGCACTCGACTATGATATTGAGAATTATATTGCTTTGAAAGTTATGGTAATAAGGTTTATGCAAAATGGTATATTTTCATTTGAAGACTCTAGTCCCAATGTACAATATAATTCGTTGCCCAAACATGGTAGTGCAGCTATAAACATGGTCGAAGGATGTCTAGGAAAATACTGAGTTTTTGACGTTAATCTAATAAGAAGATCCTTGGTAGAAATGCACGCATCTTTATGTGAGTTGAGCTATTATGAGCATGGCCACGTTTCTTGCCATGTTTGTTCCAGAGATCCCTGAGGATGTGCTATTATGAAAAGAGACTTACAAGAAATGCTGGATCAAAACCTTATTCAGGTTACAAGGGATAGAAACGAAGATGATCATGAGGTGAACGTCATAGTTCCCTGTTTTAATCTCCCAGAACCGGTTGTGATTGCATATGATGGTCAAAAGAATGTTGTTTCTCCGTTGGTTATTCATTTGGCGAGTCCTACGCCTTACGAGTCTGATAAAGATGTGCCTTACAAGTATAATGTTACTATAGTGGAAGACGATAAATAAGTGCATATTCCCGCTTTCTCGTCTATTGTGAACATCGCCGATGTAAGTGGTGTGACCCAAAGTGGTCGGATATTTATTGTTGCAACTCCTAAGAGAACTGAATATGTTATGATAGAGAAATAAACTCACAAGATAATTCTTGTTGTGCAAACCAGTCAACCCAGCGGTGTGAATCAGAATGCTGATCAAGATGAAGTGCTTAAATTAATTAAAAAGAGTGATTTCAATGTGGTAGACCAGTTGTTGCACGCCCCGTCTAAGATATATGTATTATCTTTACTGATGAGTTCAGAAGCACATCGAGAGGCTTTGTAGAAGGTCCTAGAGAAAGCCTATGTGGACCACAACGTGACGATCGATTAATTTGATGGCATTGTGGACAATATTATCGCATGTAACAATCTGAGCCTCAGTGATGAAGAGTTGCCCAAGCAGGGGAAGAACCACAATTTGGCCCTGCATATCTCTATGAATTGTCAGGAAGATGCCCTGTCAATGTGTTGGTAGATACCGTTTCTTCTTTGAATGTTATTCCTAAGTCCATATTGTCTAAGATTTCTTATCAAGGTACTCCAATGAGGTTTAGTGGAGTTGTTATGAAGGCCTTCAATGGCTCAAAGAAGACTGTAATTGGGGAGGTTAATCTCCCAATAAAGATAGGTCCGTGCTTATTTCAGATCACTTTTCAAGTGATGGATATTCATCCCGCCTATAGTTGTCTCTTAGGACATCCATGGATTCATGAGGTTAGTGCAGTTACATCAACTATACATTAGAAGTTAAAGTTTGTGAAGAATAGAAAGTTAGTGATCATGGGTGGCGAGCATGCCATGTTGGTGAGTCATATCTCATCATTTTCATACATTGATTCCGATGAAGCTGAAGGAACATCGTTTCAATATCTTTCTGTTAATAATATTGATGTTAAGAAGAATGATTAATCCATGTCATCCTTGAAGGATGCCCAACATGTGTTGAAGAATGGTCATTCTGCTAAGTGGGGACAAATTGTTGAGCTTGCCGAGAACAAGAACATATATGGTTTGGGTTTTTCACCTGGTGCAACCCGAAGATATTTGAAGCAAATTCAAGAAGTGTTTCACAGTGCTGGTTTTATTCATTCCAAAGATCAGTTTGCTGTCGTAATTTTAGAAGATGATGAAGAGCAAGGAATGCATAACTTTGTGACACGTGGATCGAAGTGCCAAAATTGGATTGCTGTTGATGTTTCTTCTATTATTCACTTATTTAAGTAATATATTTTTTTTGTTATTTTCAAAATCCTTTCACTATGCCCAAGGTGAAAGTGGATCTATGTGGTCTTTGTTTCAGATTTTTCATTATCATTAATAAAATGTTATTTCATTTATCCATATTATGTTTTTCCTTTTTTATTTTTCTGGAAAAATGCTAACATAAAAAACAATATAATAATCACTTTTATATCTGCATCACAATGTGCATTTATTTGTTCATATTCTAAAATCAAGCATAAAATCATTGTCCAGATTAATTGTTAAACCCATTGAAAACAATGACCCTATGCCCTATCCCAACTTTGAATTTCCTATGTTCGAAATGGAAGAAGAGAATGTTGAAGAGATTCCTGATGAGATTTCTCGGTTGCTTTAGAACAAGGAGAAGACCATTCAGCCTCATAAAGAGCCGTCGGAAGCGATTAATTTAGGTTCTGAAGATAACAGGAAAGAAGTCAAGATTGGGGCATTGCTTTGTCCAAATGTTAAAAAGAGGATGGTAGAGCTTCTTAGAGAATACTTGGATGTGTTTGCTTGGTCTTATCAAGATATGTTAGGTCTTGATACTGATATTGTGGAGCATCGATTGCCTTTGAAGCCAGAGTGTCCACCGGTTAAGCAGAAGTTGAGAAGAACTCACCCTGATATGGCTGTCAAGATTAAAGAGAACGTGCAGAAGCATATTGATGTTGGGTTCCTTATTACTGCTGAATACCCTAAATGGGTGGCTAAGATTGTACCAGTTCCAAAGAAAGATGGTGAAGTTCGGATGTGTGTTGATTATAGAGACTTGAACAAAGCTAGTCCGAAAGATGATTTTCCTCTGCCACACATTGAAATGTTGGTAGATAATACAACTAAGTTCAATGTCTTCTCCTTTATGGACGGGTTCTCTGGTTATAATTAGATCAAGATGGCACCCGAGGACATGGAAAAAACAAAATTTATTACACCCTGGGGAACATTCTTCTATAGAGTGATGCCTTTTGGTTTAAAGAATGTTGGTGCCACGTACCAAAGAGTTATGATTACTCTTTTCCATGACATAATGCACAAAGAGATAGAAGTCTATGTCGATGATATGATTCCTAAGTCGAACACTAGAAAACATCATGTTGAGTATTTGTTAAAGTTGTTTCAGCGGTTGAGAAAGTTTAAACTTCGGTTGAATCATAATAAATGTACTTTTGGTGTCCGTTCAAGAAAGTTGTCGGGTTTCATTGTCAGCCAGAAAGGTATTGAAGTAGATCATGATAAAGTCAGAGCTATTCACAAAATGCCTACACCAAAGATGGAAAAGAAAGTCAAAGGGTTCCTCGGGCGTCTGAATTACATATCCAGATTTATATCTCACATGATTGCCACGTGTGGGCTAATTTTCAAGCTTCTCCATAAAGATCAAGGTTGTGTTTGCACAGAGGACTACTAGAAAGCTTTTGACAACATCAATGAGTATCTGTTTGAACCTCATATCTTGTCTCCTCCAGTGGAAGGAAGACCTTTGATTATATATTTGACTATGTTAGAAGAATCCATGGGTTGTGTGCTTGGACAACAAGATGAAACTGGTAGAAGGGAGCATGTCATCTACTATTTGAGTAAGAAGTTTACAGACTATGAGTCTCAGTATTCCATGCTTGAAAAGACTTATTGTGCTTTAACCTGGCCTGCCAAATGTTTACGCTAGTATATGATCAATCATACTACTTGGTTGATATCCAAAATGGATCCAATCAAGTATATTTTTGAAAATCCTACTTTGGTTGGAAGGATAGCTCGTTGGCGGATGTTATTGTCTGAATATGATATTGAGTACCATACTCCGAAAGTAATTAAAGGAAGTATTCTTGCAGACCATTTGGCTTACCAGCCGATCGATGATTATCAATCCATCAGGTTTGAATTCCCTGATGAAGATGTTATGTACTTAAAAGCTAAAGATTGCGATGAACCATTTCCTGAAGAAGGGCCAGAGCCTGGATCCCGTTGGGGTTTAGTGTTTGATGGAGTTATTAATGCTTATGGTAGTGGAGTTGGGGAAATCATTATTACTCATAAGGGTTCTCATATCCCTTTCATTGCAATATTGATGTTTGATTGTACGAATAATATGCTAGAATATGAAGCTTGTATCATGGGTCTTGAAGAGGCCATTGATTTGAGAACTAAAATCCTTGATGTGTATGGAGATTCATCCTTGGTGGTTAATCAGATTAAAGGAGAATGAGAGACTCGCTATCCTGGTTTAATTCCTTACAAAGATTATGTAAGGAGGTTGTCGACTTTCTTTAATAAAATATAGTTTCATGATATACCTCACGAAGAGAATCAGATGGCGGACGCTCTGGCTACTTCGTATTCTATGTACAAAGTAAATCGTTGGAATGATGCGCCCAGTATCACGATTATGTGCCTTGATAGACTTGTTCACATGTTTATGGCAGAAGAAGTTACATATGATAAGCCTTGGTATTATGACATTAAGTGTTTCCTCCAGAGTCAGGAACACCCGCTTGGGGCATCCACCAAAGATAAGAAGACTTTGAGAAGACTGGATGTCAATTTCTTTCTAAATGAAGATGTTTTATACAAGAGAAACTTTGACATGATTCTGCTCAGATGTGTGGAGAGACACGAAGCAAACATGTTAATGCAAGAAGCTCATGAAGGATCCTTTGGTACTCATGTCAATGTACATGCAATGGATAAAAAGATATTAAGGGCGGGTTACTATTGAATGACAATGGAATCTGATTATTGTAAATATGTGAAGAAGTGCTATAAATGTCAGATTTATGCTGATACGATTCATGTGCCTCTGACACTTCTCAATGTTATCTCATCTCCATGGCCTATCTCTATTTGGGGAATCAATATGATTGGTATGATTGAACCCAAAGCTTCGAACAGACATCGTTTGACTCTAGTAGCCATTGATTACTTCACCAAATAGGTTGAAGCAGTATCTTATGCTAATGTGACCAAAGCAGGTTGTGGTTCGATTTATCAAGAACCAGATTATTTGCCGATATGGTGTTCGAAGTAAGATCATTATGGATAATGGGTAGAACTTGAATAATAAGATTATAAAGGAGCTTTGTGATGACTTCAAGATCGAACATCATAACTCATCTCCTTACAGACCCAAGATGAATGGGATTGTTGAAGCTGAAAATAAGAATACTAAGAAGATTATCCAGAAGATGGTTGTGACGTATAAAGATTGACATGATATGCTCCAGTTTGCTTTGCATGGATACCGTACGTCCGTTTGCACTTCAACAGGGGCAAACCCTTTCTTTATTGTATATGGCATGGAAGCAGTGCTACCTGTAGGGGTGGAGATCCCATCAATGTGAGTCTTGATGGAAGCAAATTTGTCTGAGGCTGAATGGTGTCAAAGTAGATACGATCAGTTGAATTTGATTGAAGAGAAAAGAATGATGGCTTTGTGTCATGGCCAATTATATCAAAAGATAATGAAGAAATCATTCGACAAGAAGGTTCGACCTCGTGTATTCAAAGAAGGTGACCTTGTGCTCAAGAAGATCTTGTCTTTCAACACTGATTCTAGGGGAAAGTGGACTCCTAATTATGAAAGACCATATGTTGTTAAGAGAGTTTTCTCCGGTGGTGTATTAGTTATTACAACTATGGATGGTGAGGAACTCCCTCGTACTGTGAATGATGATGCACTCAAGAAATACTTCGCCTAGAAATATAAAAGAAGGGCTCGCTAAGTTGAAAACCCGAAAGGGAGGCTTAGGAAAAAATGAGCATCTCGGTGGATTGAAAACCCGAAAGGGAGGTCCAGGAAAAAATTAGAGACATAAGCAGAAAGTAATCATCCCAGTAGATTTGCCCCGAAAGGGCAATCTAGGCAAAAGTTGGGGATTATGGCAAGTAACTGTGTCGGCCCAGACTTGATCGTTTGAAGCAAAGTGCCTATCACAGGTTCCTATTCAGTCATCCTCGACCGAAGTTCAAAGCATAATGGAATTCAAAGTTTTTAGGAAGAATATTGGTCATTGCATTTCAATGTAGCACTTTCCACGTATTTACCATTTTCCAACTTTGTAATGATCTATGGAGTCATGCCATTTGCGGACTACCATTCTATCAATAAAGTTTGAGCCTTTTGCCTATTTGTTTGCTATTCTTATTTTGTTTCAGTCAACGAAATTTCATTTATTTTTTATGATAATTTTTGAAACAAAAATATCTAAATAATCATTATTTTTAAAATTTCCAAAAGGATATGTATTTCCCTCGACTTGTGAATACAAAAGAGGATTGTTAATAGCAATCTCAAGGATGGTAAGATCCCAAAGAATGGAATTCAGTGACTTCCATAGGCCAAATTTTCTTTTATAACAGTCTCCCCATCATCAGATTGCAGGAATGATAAAATCCCTAACGAATCTCTGTCCGCATCTCCATCTTGTTGAGATTAGCCGAGTATCTGGTTGTACTGTATTATCAGTCTCATACCCTTTGTACTTGTTTTGTCAGCATAATCATATGCATGTACATATCATCATGGTGTTTATTTGTGCATTTTTCATTTTCTCGATGCTCCCCCCGCTCTCTGGAACTTTTCTCCCCACAGAGTGTGTGTGTCCTCTCTCTAATAGAGTGTCGACCTTAAGCAGAACGAGTTTATCCTTTCTAATTACCCACTGAGTCTGATCCTCATGGAATATTTTGCTCCAGTTTCCCTTTCCAGTTCATTATTTGGATGGGATTAATCCCCAATTGAGTTTATTTCCGCAATGCGTGAAGTCCTATTTGGCCGTTTCTTTCTAGTTCATTCCTGGGTTGAACTTTGGTCCCCTCTGATTGGTCACCTTTTTTAAGCTATCACTTGGTTGATAGTTGGTAATCTTTCATTTTGAGCTTATTACATTTTTTAAGCTATCACTCGACTAATAGTATGTAATAGTTCCTCTTACCTTTGAGTGGTTACCTTTGTTAAGCTATCATTTGGCTGATAGTTGGTAATCTTTCATTTTTGAGCTTATTACCTTTATTAAGCTATCACTTGGCTGATAGTTGGTAATATTTTCTTTTGAGCTTATTACCTTTTTTAAGCTATCGCTCGGCTGCTAGTAGGTAATAGTTCCTTTTACCTTTGATTGGTCACCTTTGTTAAGCTATCACTTGGCTGTTAATTGGTAATCTTTCCTTTTGGGCTTATTACCTTTGTTAAGCTATCACTTGGCTGATAGTTGGTAAACTTTCCCTTTTGAGCTTATTACCTTTGTTAAGCTATCACTCGGCTGATAGTAGGTAATGGTTCCTCTTACCTCTGATTGGTTACCTTTGTTAAGTTACCACTTGACTGGTAGTTGGTAATCATCCTATTTGGGCTTATTACCTTTGTTAGGCTATCACTTGGCTGATAGTTAGGTAATATTCCTCCCCTATTGAAGTTGGGTATTTCCCTTTGATGATTTTATTTCCCCGGTGGAGCCTTGCCTTGTTAAGTTTTCCTTGTTGGATCTTTGTTGTGGTCACTCTCTAACTGTACATTGGTTTCTTCCCAAATGACAAATATTCTCGAGTCTTTTCTTTTTCCCCTGCGGAACTTTGTTTATCCCCAGTCGGGTCCCTCATGTGGAAACTTTTATTCCCCACAGAGATCTCGATTTGCATTCATATCATATCATAAGCATTTTGCAGTATCTTAGGGCCAAAATTGGGTCTTTAATATTTACGTCTCTTCAATCTTGTCGAGACAAAGATTTCAACCTTCATATCTCTAAATTGAAGAAACTTAAATAGGGGAATTTGTGATACCCTAATTTTTAACCCTATACCATATATCATTTACATTATTGCACACAAATAAGGTCACATCTTGGTTATTCCCCTATCCATCTTTGGGTTTGCCTTTTGCAGGGATAACCAAGCACCTCTTTGTTGGTTTGTTTTACCTATGTATTTATATGATTAATTGCTTATCTAACCACTAATAAAAATAGGAAAAATATTTTTTATTCTCCTTAAGTTTATGTTGCAAGATAGGGATTTTCAATCAAGAGAATCTCAAAGTCTTGTGGCTTACTTCTCAAGGAAAGTCAAAGATTCATGTGTTTATTTCCATGCCTTCTTAAACAAGCAAATTCAAGCCTTGAGCAATTTAATCAAGAGGTAACCAAGGAAAACTTATTTTAACTTCATATGATCACCCATTTGCTTTGAAATGCAAGGAAAGTCCAAGTACACAAGCTTGTTCCAAGTGGTTTGACCAAAAACTCAACATTTTGAAGTCAAAGTTCTAAGGATCCCAACTCCTTCAATTCTCAAATTTTTTTAATGCTTCATTTTGCATATGACTCTTCTCAGCATCCTCTATAACTTATCTTTACATGACAAGAGCCAATTATGCTTGGAGGATCATCAAAACTTTGGAGACATTATAGGTCATTTGTGGACTTAGTGAAATTTGACCTATTTTCATGTGACTTTTCCCTAACTTTCAAAGATCATAACCTATTCAATTTTCAACATATTAGGCTGATACTTTTTTCAAAATGTCATTTGTGATTCCCTCTACAAGTTTTCTTCAAGGATCAAGGTCAAATTATGCTTGGAAGGCCATGGAATTCATTGAAACATTACAAGTCATTTTCAGCCATGAAGCACTCGAATTTTTCTAAGTTATATGATCATTTTTTTCATGCAAACTTCAACATGACATAACTTTATGCTCAAGCATCCAAATGAAACCTTTCTTGGCACATTGTAATCTTGTCTGTGATGTTAACACATTGCAAAAAGAATGGGATCATAAAGCCTCACGAGTAGGATGCCCCATTGGGTTGAACATGGTGACTTATAACTGAAGAAATTACCATTGCCCGAAATTTGAACTTCACTAATCTCAATTCCAAGCCAAATTAGCATGTGTTTTGGACCTAAACATATTTAAACAAGTCTCCAAAAGTTAATTGAACCTTAAAACGCGTCATTTGGCTGAGTTTTGATGAGTTTCAACTCACACTTTTCTCACATTCAGATCAAATTTGTTTTGCATGAATTCTGTATCATTTCACACGTATTTCGATCCAAACACATTCCCTATAAATAGAGGAAGCTACTGCATTCATTTCCAAGATTTTGAGAGGTAAAGAAACCCCTGCTTCAACTTGAAATTTTTTCAGAAAATTCAACTATCGTGTTTTGAGTTTCAACTTATTTCAATCCAATTTCTTGATTCCATTAGCACCTTCGGCATCCTCTGAAACTTTTGCAACAATTCCCAGGCATTGAGACCTTCAGAAGTGCTCTAACCAGATCGAGCTTCATCAACTTCTGATCACCATCTAGACAAGGTAGTTCTGAGAATTATTTGAACTCAAACAAGTCACCACAATGTAGTCCTTCACTCTCTGATGCTTTCCCCTAACTTATATGGTGTTCATTGATTGTGTTCATCATTTTATTTTATTTTTTGTGGTTTGCTTACTTCTGAAACTTCTATGAAATTCCCTTTGCTCGATTTTGTTAAATAAATTTGGAGCATGAGGTTGAATTTGGGATGAGAAGAGGATCACAATGATGGTGATCTCGTGTTCTGAATTTACCAAACGATGAAGCTCCAGTGAGAGCTCATTGGAGAAGACGACCGGATTTTTTCTCAGGTTGTTTGAGTTTGGCCAGACACGTTGGAGGAACAAAATGTTCTGACTGGTTAGATTTGAATTGAATTTCGTGTGTTGCTTGCAGCGTGTTTCATCGTGCACCCTAACATGTGGAGTGTTAGATCCTCCATGTCAATTAATGAGGCGTGATCCAACGCTCCGTGTTTTTTCTTATTTTAATTCTTTTTCTTTTATTATTTTTAATTTCTTTTTCTATTAAAATTCATAGTAATTTCATTTTTAATCTAAAAAATCCCAAAATAAATTCTAAAATTCTCTTTTATTTTTCTTCATCTGATTTTTATTTTTTCACATTTTATTCCACTGATTTCTATTTTTCATGAATTTTCTCTTTTCTCCTTTATTTTAATTAGTTTAAAAATACTTTCTGCATTTTAAAATTCTGAAAAAAATATCATATGCTTCTTATTTTATTTCCAACCTCCCATAATTTTCTTGGCCATTTATTTGGTGATTTGAAGGACTTTATGGATTTTACTTTTTATTTCTATTTTAAAATTCATTTAAAAAATACTTTTGATGCGTTTTATTTCATTTAATTTCATTTTATATTTGTGTGACTTTTGTGGACTTTTGTTGGCCTTGGATCATGATGGTTTGGATCATGAGTCTCATCAAACTCAATGAATCTTGGGTGTTGATGGGGTGAAAACCCTAATCCACCAAAATGGATGATTGATTTTGATGATGACTTGATCAAACTTTTGGTCCAATTTGGGTGTGACTTCTCTTGTCTCCTTATTCATCTCTTTCTTTTCCCTTTGATTAATTGGATGGCTTGTGTCCATCTTGTTCATGATGTGTGGATTGGTACTTTATGAACTTTCATCATTTCAAATCTACCTTCTAAGTGATCATGGATCATTTAAGGTACTTTGAATTGATGCATAAGTTGTCCTAAGTGTCATGAAGTGTGAATTGAAGTAATGGACCATCCTCCTAGCCTTTGTGCATGATCATCCCCTTTATTTTTTTTTGTGGCATGACTTTAGGAGAATGATTTTCATATCATTCTCTCTAGCATTTATTAACACAAACATTATTATTGACCGACCTCAGATAGTTGTTACTTCTACATAAGTCCAATTACGACTGCTTAACATAACGCTAAATTTGTGCCAAAATTAAAGGCATTTTTATAAGAGAGATTGTAAGTCTCCTACTCCTCATGGTATTGTGTGAAAATATTTCTTATTTTCTATTTGTGAGAGCTAGTGGCATACTTGTTGATTTCATCCAAGTTGGAGCCCTTCTCATAAATGATGTGTAGGTTCATATTTTCATGCTTGTGGGTGAATAGTCGAGTATTCTCCAAAAAATGACCAAACCATCCTTTATTATAATTTCTAACCTCATTTACTAACATTTTATTTGTATTAACTTTTATTTCCAAGTCATTTACTTCATGCTCTTTTACTTTATACTTTATGTTTAGCATCTGATATCATATTATTTGTGATTTTGTCATTTGTTCTTTGTCCATTTGGACTTTACTTTCATATCTTTATGAAGAAATCACTAATAAGAAAAACCTAAAAAGCAACTTGCTTATCCTGATTCATGGACTTGTGGTTACTATCCTTGGCATTATTGGGGAGTTATGGACTTAGAATTAGAATTTTGGCCTTTGCTTTGAGACTTGTGATTTGAGACCTTAGAATCCATCTGGTACCTTTGACTTTGGGCTTCCTTTGAAGACTTGGTTGAGTTACTCTGGTTTCATCTGATACATGGATTATTATTTGCTTACTATGGCTTGCTTAAGGCTTAATCCAAAGGAGGGAATTATTGCTTAAGTTATGTTATAAAGCTTGCTATCTCTTGGTCAGATCCTTCCTCCCCTGCTTTTACTTTATGCTCCAGGATAGTCTCTTCTTCTCCTCCCTTTCTTTAATTTTCAAAATCTCCTCTCTCTTTTTCAAAACCTTCTTGTTTTCTAACTTGAACCATTTTTTTTAAAAACCTTGACTTTTGTCAAGGGATTTTCAAAACTTTTTCCTAATAAATGCTAATTAATTTTAAACATATTTAGACCAATTTCAAAAGACTTAAAAAATGCATAACTCACTCAAATCATTTTGTGCCCTTTATGCAATTTTCCTTTTAACTTTTCTCAAAGTTTAGACATGAGTCATTTCCATAGTTGAGATATAATTCTCCTATCTCCATAATATTGATGATAATTCTTTTCCATATAAGAGAGATAGTGTAATACTTGTTGATCCTTATCCAATTTGGAGCCCTTCTCATGATGATGCAAAATACTCATACTTATGGGTGACTAGTTGAGTATTCTCCTTAAAATGACAAAACGTCTTTTCATAAAAAATGAATCAAAACTAACATATTTGTTATTTTTACCATGAACTACGAGGTTTTGATCCTCCATTGCACTTTGTTGGTACGTAGGCATGAGACTTTAAAAAGTGTTGGCAAACACAAAAATCATAAAAATATTTCTTTTCCCATCTCTCCAATCTTTTGCAAACAATACCCATTTTTAAACCAAAAGGCACATTCTCAAAGAGGTTCACATGGAGTACTATGGATGTTTATGGTGTTAATACCTCCCCTTTGCATAACTAACCCTCAAACCCTTGTTCTCTTTTATTATTTTTTATTTAAAACTTATTCGGGTTTTGTTCGTACCTCTTTCCCTTTTCCTTTGGAAACAATAAAAGCGCGGTGGCAACTCTTGCTTTGTAAGTTAAGTTAATCGATAGCTTAATCTCAAATTTTTACCGCTACAGACGTTTTCCATAGGTTCTTGGCGTCCTTCATGAACCTTGAACACGCAAAAATCCAGAAATGTTACCCCTATGTCTTTTAACTTCCAACATTCCAAGTTATACCCACCAAATTTACTTTTTAACTCCCACCCACTCACATTTACTCTTCCCTCTTTCCAAAATTTTCTCAAAACCTTCAAACTTCCAATTTTTCCTCTTCTAATCTCCACTATCCCACCTCTATATAAACTTAAATTCTTACCAACCTCCACACTTCTCATTATATCATTATCCCATACAAAAATAAAACATCCTCAAACCCACTTCCATTTTTCAATCTTCAACAATGGCTCAAAGAAATGATGTTGATTACATGGGTATTTTATTTCAGGATGAAAGCGATGGTGCAAAACATATTAAGTGGTATAAAACTTTATTTCGAATGATTGTTCCCACGAGGTATGCCGATGTCTCTTGTTTATGCAATTTAGGATTATATGATAGTGTTCATTGGATGCTGAATAAGATATGTTTATCTTACTTTTCTGCATAAAAGACCCCACCTATGTTAGACTCACCTTAGAATTCCTAAACTTTCTTTCATACACTACACAATTAATGAGTAATAGCACTGTAGGGGCGGTCAGTTTCAGAATGTTTAACCGAGAGTATCAGTTTAACCAAAGTGATATACTTTACCTGTTGCATTTCCCACATGGTGAGGGTGTTGTTTATGAGATCCCATTAGACACAGAGTGGGCATAAGAGTTTGGTTGTTTTTTTGGAACAACTGACTGGTAACCTTGCTTATAACTTTGAGGGGAATAATGTAACTCATGTCCATAACCCTACCATAAGATACTTTTGCCAAGTATTAGCATATTCCATTTTTTGATGGGAGACAATAGTAGGATAAATGCCAAGCAGTTGTTTTATATTCATTATGTTTTTGAACCAACGTGGGTTAATTCATCCTCGTTTATGTTGGCCCATATGCAAGAAGTTGGCACTACTAAAAAGGGGCCTATCTTTATTGGAGGAGTGACTACCTCCATTGCCCGCGCCATAGCTTTATATGTGGAGCTTGCTACACTTGATCCTCTACCCACACCTTCACTTGATATTCTAGAATTCTACCATATGCAGTTGATTAAAAATAGGAGGGATGGGAAATATTCATTAATGATTGGTAATAAAGAGGTTCCTAGTGTTATTTTACCATTCCTGAACCACACAAATGTGTAAAATAGGGAAAATTGGATTTATAATTTGAACGTCGGTGCTGAGGCCAGAGCGGTGCCCATGGACATTCTTGAGAATGTTAATACAGGAGGTGACACCGATGACTAGTATGACCAAACAGAGTAAGGCTCTCCTGTGTATGAACCACCCCTATATCATTCCCTGTATATTCCTGTTTCACCTGTACACACCATACTATATTTTTCTGACACCTTTGCAGGTACTTCTACCATAGACGCACACATTACACTTGTTGATGTGCTTTGTGAGATGCATGCCTAAAATGCCATTGATGTTGAACGTGACTTCCTTATCTCTGCCATACATAGCCAACAAATGGATATGATACAACATATGCATCATATGCAGACACAACAAACAACTATGATGGAACAGATGAGTCTGATGCAAGCATCAAGAACATACATGATGGATAATATGCATATGATAGAGGCTATACATGCTTCCCTGATGGGGCGTGTGTGTCACCTTAGGGCATTACAGACGACCATGACGGATCACATGCAGTAGATACTGACATCACAGACCTCCATGGAAAAGCAGATTCAACAACTACATAGGCATTTACAAGACGCTCAGGGGCAGAACCAGAGCATGATATCAGACCTTTCAGACAAGCTACAAGGATTGATTGAAGGGCTAGAATAAATATATTCTAGAGAGTTTCAAACCCAACATTACTCTGACGAGATGATTAAAGATATGTTGCATTATATGCGCAATATGGTTATGCCTCATCCACCTCCTCACTATGAACAACCCGGAGGGTGAGGCTAAGGTTGTGGCCGACATTGAGCTCTTTCATCCAGGTTCTTTTTCCTTTTCCCACTTTTATCGAAACATTGAGGATAATGTTTGATTCAAGTGTTAGGGAGGAACTTTATTATTTTACTTTTATTATTTTCTAGTTAGATTTATCATTTTCTAGTTTATTCATGTTAATTAGGATTTTACCATTTTCTAGTTTAATTGTTATTTGAATTATTAGTTGAGTCAAAGCATGTGTTGTCGAGTCTTTATGCGTTATTTCTTTTTGTTTATTGAATCTTCCAATTTCTTGAGCCATACCAATTTTTTTCTTGATAAGACTTAAAATTGATAGCATGATTAGAAAGTATATAAGCTGTAAATGAAATAGAGGCTAGATTGAGGAGACTTGGGAAACTTGTTGCAAAACCGGTATTGTCCCAACACCTAAAGTCTCCCAAATATGGAAATCGGTTTGAATACCTATTATGTCCATGGCCTTGAGTTCTTGTTCTCTAATAGTCCTTGAGTGGTTTATCTAAGTCGTCAGAATCATCTTAGCACACACTACGTAGGAAAGTTGATGTAAATAAGTGAATGATCATGAGCTTAAAAGAAAAGTGAATAAAAAGGGAATGTTCCTTCTAAGTTAGGTGACCCTCACCTGGTCATTTAGCCCAACGATATCCTATCCTTATATTTATTAATGAATAAAGCCAAACTGCACAGATTGATAAAACCAGATCATAGCCACTAACATATTTTCCTAATATGAGTGTGAAAGGATAACATGCTTAATGTGATTGCACTAGAAATAAAAAGGATGAAAAAGGGGATGAGTGAGTTAGGTTTGAGCATAATGACATGATTCAGATTGGTTTGCATAGGAGGGAGACTTTTGACCGTGAAATGTGGAATTGTGTTTTTACGATATCCTTGGCGAACAATTAGTACCTATCAAGTCAATTTTGGCTGAAATTGATTTTGTAGCCATGTATGAGTATTTGAGTGTTATTGTTTCCTTAAGTCTTTACACTAAAATGCTGCATTTTAAAAAAACTTCATGTATGCTAGCAGCTTGCTTGAGGACAAGCAAAGGTTCAAGCATGGGAGAGCTTGATAACCACGAAACACATCACGTTTCTGACTCGATGCACACGATATATTAGTTTATTCAGTCTCCTTTTTAAAGTGTTATGCTGGTATATTGTGTTTGTTTCAGATATTTGCGAAGTAGGAGCATTTGTGCGAGAAACCGGGACAAAAATGACGAAAAATAGAGAAAATATCAAGTTTTGTACTCATGGCGTTCACCATGGTGCTTGCCATGACGTGGCAACCATGGGCGCTACCTAACAATAAATAAAAGTCAAAGGACTTGATTTCTGTACTCATGGCGTTCGCCGTGGACCTTAAACCCCACGTTCTGCATATAACTACTATTTTTATTCTAAAATCAATTAATATTATGTTCAATTTAGTTTATTTGAAATTCAATAGCAATATGTCAATCAAAATAGATATGTTCGACTAGGCTCTTAGAGTCCGGGATGTGAGGACCGTCATTCCGATGGGACTCAGTAAAATAAACGACACTGTATTTTTATCTTAAAATAATTTTCTAGTTCTGAATTTTGTTTCAAAAAGCTAAAATCTTTGCGCGACAACGAAAGTTATTTAGGTACTAGTTTAAGCGCGACAGTGTGAAAGCGGTATCCGATCGTTAAAATTTGAATTTTTAATTTATAAAAAAAGAGACAATGCTTTATTAATTAATTAAGACTTATTGATTTTCAAAAAGTATTTCAAAATTGTAACTTGCATGTGCAACAATAGGCAACTAAGGTTCCGAAATCCAATACGGGCTGCACGAAAGTGAACTGTATTTTTAAATGAATAATTATTCTGAAAATTATTTTTAAAAAACGAAGTTAAGTGCTGAATTTTATCTGAGTCCCGAAGGTACCCAAAAGTTACATTTTGGTCTCCGTTTCATTTAATTCATAAACTAGTTATTTTAAATCCATTTTTAAACAAAACTTTTACCGATAGTCTTAGATTTGCAAAGCGACAATAGATAATGATAGGTTGACATTGGTCTCTGTGGGCTCGACATTTTTATACTATAACTCATTTTTCTGTGCACTTGTGGATACAATTAAGTTTGTTTATTCTTGTTTGACTTTTTAGAAGTCGAAGATTGAGCATCATAAGCCATCAGGATTGATGTAACCATCGAGTATTCTTGAGTCTAAGTGGGATCGCATTTCTATGGATTTTGTGACGAGTTTGCCTAAGACTTATAAAGGAAATGATATGATTAGGGTTGTTATGGATATATTGACTAAATCGGCTCATTTCATTCTGATAAAGATCATTTATCCGTTGCAAAAGTTAGCTGAGGTGTATATCGACGGGATTTTCAATTTGCATGGTATTCTTTTGAGTATTATTTCAGATAGAGATCTGAGGTTCACTTCAAGGTTCTAGGAGAGTTTGTAGGAATCCTTGCAAGTCGTATTGTAGTTAAGTTCTGCCTATCATCCGCAGGCGGGCAGTAAGTCAGAGAGGACTATTCAGCCTTTAGAAGATTTGTTGAAAGCTTGCGTGATGGAACAAGAAGGTAATTAGGATACTTACTTGTCGTTGATTGAGTTTACATAAACAACAACTTCCATTCTAGTGTTAGAATGACACATTTTGAAGCGTTGTATGGTATAAGGTGTAAGACACCTTTGTGTTGGTATGATTCTGGTGAAAGTGTTGTACTTAGGCCAGAGATCATTCAACAGACGACTGAGAAAATCAAGATGACTTAGGAGAATATGAAAGCTTCGCAGAGCATACAAAAGATTTATTATGATAAAAGGAGGAAAACACTTGAATTCTACAAGGGAGATCATGTGTTCTTGAGAGTTACTCCATCGCAGGTGTTGGTCGTGCTTTGAAATCTTGAAAGCTCACATTGCGTTTCATTGGTCCTTATCAAATTTTGAAGAAAGTAGGAGAAATGACCTATAGTGTTAATTTACCTCTGATGGTAGTCCATCATTACATGAATTTAGTCGAAGAATTGGATCAAAATAAGTGAAAGATGAGCCAAAATGAAGAAGAAATACCAAAGAGTGGGGAAAATAGTTAAGTGTGAAGATATGAAATTAGTGGAAAAAAAAGAGTGAAAAGTCGCAAAAAAAGTCCAGCTTTGGAAATAATCACATGCAGCATCGCACACGCGATATGGCAATAACACATGCATCATGCGCCAATGCAAGTCATTACACATACAATGGTCCCTTTTTCTGGATTTTTTCTAATGCGTTCTAGTCCCTTCTGAAGCTAATAAAAGGGGATTTTATGCACTTTCACAAGGGTTACGATTTGGAGAGAGCAAAGTGAGATTTGTACAGCACCAAGGGTGATTTTTAGGGCATTTGAAGTCATTGGAGGCCATTACTTCAAGGGAATTCATATGTTATTTTCATCCGTCAATTGAGGTATTGTTATCTGAATTATGAGTAGTTAAGATTCTATAGGTTAGGTTGTATTATGATGAACCTATTTCAATATTGTTGGATTCTTTGTTGATTTGACTTGTATAAACCTTTTGATCTATAATTTCATTCCATTTCTTATTGTTCTTAATGCTTTTTTATGTGAGATACTCTTTTAATCTAATTTTGTGCACATATGGAATACTGACCATTAGTATATGTGTTAGACCTAGGGAAACCGTTGTACTTACGCTGGTTGAAAGGAATAGGAGACCACGAGTAGTGGCATATGGAATTAATGTTCTATATATTGTCTAACCCTGCTTATGCTGGCAGACCAGGGATAGAAAGCTCCCAGTAGTGGTTATTAAGTTATTTCATGAGGGATCAACTATAATGATTTTGTTAATTCGTCATGGGGTTATAGTTATAAGATCATTCATACAAGGCATCAAACATAAATAATAGAGGAATAAGGGATCCTAAAACACAGCCTGACCGCTTTCGTGATTCTATTTAATTGCTCATTTACTTTTCGCATTAAAACTCGAAAACTCCCATTTTTACTAGTTTTTATACATTGCACACATTTTATCTTGCTTGAAGATAAACTCTATGGATTTGATCCTTTTTATTACTGTGACATTATTGATACACTTGCTGAGAAGTCATTAAGTTTTTGACGCCGTTGCTAGGGACTGTTGATTTTTCAACAAGGTGATGTTTATGTAACATTTTAGTTTTAGTCTTTTTAATTTTTGTTTTATTTTCTTGTTTTTCATAGTGCTACTGAGGTATTTTCTGTTTGTGTATGTGTAGTTCAAGGTCAACATTAATACCATTTTGGATCAAGAAATTGAAAGAACCACATATGCTCTCAGAAAATAAGTTAGAGAAGCATCTCCAGACAATGAAATGCTAGTAGAAAAGTAACTATCAAGTTTTTTTGATGCACATTCTTCTATAATTGTACTTAGGCTTTTATCTAGTTTATTTTACTTATTTTAATATTTTATTATATTTTTAGATTTAAGTTCATGTTTGCCTTTAATCTATTTTCGTTTGCTATTTTCAGTCTTAGCGGCTATTTGATACCTGTCGACTGTTTAGATCATAACTTGAGCTACAGGATGCCGTTTTGTGTGTTCTAACATGCGCTGGAAAGCTAAGAGAAAGGGCTACAACTTTCGTGTTGAAGCCAAAAGCTGATTCGGAGTGCAGACATCTCAAATAATTCGTTTAAGTTTCGTACTTTAAGAAATAATTTCTTTTGGGCCATTTGTTGGGCCAAATTTAGGTTTTCCGGCCCAGTTTGAATTATAAGTGAAACCCTTACTCTGTTTAAATGGACAACCGTGGTACTGTAGCAAACACACATTATTCACAATAACTTTTTGCTTTTGTGCGATCATGAAGAAGAACTAATCTCCTAGAGTCAATCTGCTGTAACCGAATTTCCAAGGCGTTGAGGTTTTTATTCTATTAATTTAATTTCGTTCTTTTCCAATTCTATTCTATGAAATTTCATTTGCTTAATCTGTATTTTATGGATAGGTTTTGATTAAATTCGTATGATTGCATTCCTAACTATTAATCGCCGTTTTCGTCGCTATGTCATTAAATTGCGTGTGTAAGTCGTGTTTGCTTAACTCACGATTGTATTTATCCGTTTGCTTAATTCGGCATATAGGAATATAAATCTGTCATATATCTATTGCGCTTGTCAATTGAAATTGAATCGAATAGAGATTGAAGCCGCTTTGGGAATTGGTAGGTAAAAACGAATGATTAGCCGGAAACCGAAAACAGTAGATTGACTTATTTTATAATCGCTTATTTTAATCACTTTTTTTTGCTTTGTTTTCTAAATCGACTACTAAACATAAACCCCCCATTAAATCAATTTCATTAGGTTAAGAATAATACAAGAATCCTTGTGATACGATACTCGAGTTGTCGCTTCCGCTAAACTACATTTTTCTAATTACTCGTTTTGACCCGTGTGCGATAGCATATCAAATTGGCGCTGTTGCCGGGGACTCTTGTAGATCTTAACCATTATTATAGTCATAGGTCTTTTTTTTACCCTAACTTTCTTGGGTACGAGTCTTTTTGCGGTTTAGGAAAAAAAATCTATTTCTAAGAAAATCGTCTCAGATTATTGCGATTCTTTGCTGATTCACTAGGAAAAAATCAAGAATCAAAAGCCTCTATTATAGAATACATAATGGAAGACGCCCTAAAAAACCGAAATTCCTTATTTTTCTATTTTTTATTCAAAATCATTCCATTCTGGCTCCTTTTCTCTATCAAAGCAGCGAATTTCGAAATTTTCATAGGGCCCCCTGGAATTCCTTCCAAAGCCTGTTGAACTATTTTTATAGATTCCACCATTTCACCAATTCGAACTAAATGACGAGCTAATGAATCTCCTTCTTTTTGCCGTTGAACTTCCCGATCAAATTCCTCGTAACACTCATAATTATCAACTTCACTTAGATCCCATTGTATTCCAGAAGCCCGAAGCATCGGTCCTGATAACCCCCAATTTATAACTTCCTCTCTACCAACAACACCCACTCCTTCAACCCGTTCTAAAAAATGGGATTTCGCGTAATAAGTTTTTGATATTCAATAACCCTTGTTAAAAAATAATTGCAAAAATCAAAACATTTATCGATCCAACCATAAGGTAGATCAGCCGCTACTCCTCGAATACAAAAAAAATTATGCATCATTCTCATACCTGTCGCAGCTTCGAATAGATCATATATTAATTCTCTTTCTCTAAAAATATAGAAAAAGGGGGTTTGTGCACCAATATCTGCCATAAAAGGTCCCAACCATAGTAGATGAGAAGCTATACGACTTAACTCCAACATAATTACTCGTATATAGCTAGCTCTTTTAGGTACTTGAATATTTCCCCATTGTTCCGGTCCGTTTAGAGTTATTGCTTCTGTGAACATAGTAACTAAATAATCCCAACGTGTTACATAAGGCAGATATTGTATAATTGTTCGGTTTTCCGCTATTTTTTCCATACCTCTGTGTAAATAACCCAATATTGGTTCACAATCAATAACATCTTCACCATCAAGAGTAACAATAAGTCGAAGAACACCATGCATTGATGGGTGTTGAGGCCCCATATTTACTATCATGAGGTCTTTTCTTGTAGCTGGGATATTCATAGGTTTTTCCTCGATTCATTCTTCCATGAATCGTTCAAAAAAAAGTTCATCAAAATTCAGTATCTAATAAATCGAATAATTGAAAATGATTCTTGAAATTACCTAATTTGTGAATCCCAAATACCCAACCGACTTATTATATTTTTATAACGTATTTTTTTTTCTTTGACAAATACGACAATAGTCGTTGCCGTTTTCCCAGAATTAGACGTAAACCTCTTTGAGATAAATAGTCTTTTGGGTGTAATTCAAAATGTGAAGTAAGTCTTCGTATCTTATTAGTGAAGTTGAATACTTGAAATTCAACGGATCCCGGGTTTTTTTTTTTTTTTTGAAATAACAGAATTTTTTATCATAAAATAAAAGCTTTCCCCCCTCCTTTTTGGTAGATATTTTTATTGATCAGTAATAGTAATGACACTTCTTTTTTTGAATTTTTCTATAGATTTCTTTCTATCTATTCTATCTAATGGAGACATCATTGAATTCGTATCAATCCCACAATGCGTGTGGGCGTTTATTTTATTTAATATATATATATATATATATATATATATATATATATATATATATATATATATATATATATATATATATATAAATGTTCACATATCAGATATCAGATGAATATGTTACAAGAAATATTATGATAATGATAAACAGAACCAAAATCTAGATTTTCAATCAAATTTTCAATCGAGGATACATATGTATTCTTAATATACTGAAACGGCTTCCATTATGCGTATCAAACCAATAGCGGTTCATACAAGCTAAATCTTCAAATCGATAATTTGGCCAAAGAAAGAATTTTAAATTCTTTAGTTTTTTTGTATCGCTATCAAGATCCTTATTTTTAGTCAAAACTTCAGAAGAATTTTTTTTCTCCTTTATTGTGTTTCTATCCACAGTCTTTCTATTCCTAGAGTTCAAAGAAATTAGAATTCTCAATTCTTTACGGCGTCTAGGGGATAAAAGATTTTCGAGAATAAGGAAATCATAATTCTCAAGACGACTATTTTTTGAGTTTCTTTTCGAAATTTTTCGCTTGTGCTTCAATGCTATGCTTATGATTTGATATATAAAGATTTGTTCATAATTTTTTATAGAAACACGATTGGGTTCAATAAAAAACATTAGGTAGTCCCGCAATTCTGTTATGTCCCTGGCGTTTCCATAACAAAAGTCCGTGTTGGTGATACGCACCAAATTTTCTATATTTATATCCCCTTTTTTATAGCCACAATAGTGATTTTTTTTAGCTTTTTCAACTCAAGCAAGTAACCTTGTATGTTAAAATGCTGAAACATATCCTCTTTGATGCCACGCCCACAGTCCCCATAATAACCCAAATATTTGTTTATTAAATAATCACGTTCTTTAAATAGAGTCGACCTTTCTGTAATTATATTAGAACCACGATGGCGACGATGGGGACGAATCGTATAATACTTTGCGAGATATAAATTTAGATTTTATGTAATCTCGTATTCTTTCTTTTCTAACTCTAACTGCATTTTATCAGTAATGTTACTGTTTGTATAAAATGACATAAAAAAGAAATCTAGTGGTAAGATCCAAGGATTCTTCTTATATGCACTTACTTTTGAAAAAAAACCAAATCTTGGGGTCAATACTTTCTGATTCGTTATGGAATTCTTTTTTCTTTTTCCCATCCAATGAAAATACTTTCTATCCATATTTTTTTCCATATCTATACCATATTTTCCTATATAATTTTGGATAAAGCTATCGCCCATTATATCAAATAATTCTTTGATATTTTTAGGTGTGTTATAAGACTCTGATTTATATCCATAAATATAGGATCTTTTCTTATCCACATAATTTATATATTGATAGGAGAAAAGATCATATCCATATTTTTTTTTCATTTTTACTAAGTCGACTTCTGCTCCGTTTTCTAATTCTACGAAGTCCACTTGTTCTTTTTTGGAAAAAATTAATAGGGTTTTTTGAGATGAACCATATTCATCTAAATCCTTATTTTGAGCCACCCGTTGTTCATGGATTCTATTCCTCCACTTTTGTGGTACTAATCTCGACCATGCCCTCTGAGGTAAAGCATATTGATAATGAACCTTTAACCAATTTGTCCATTGATTCATTATAGAATCGGGACGATTCTTATCTCTTAATTTTGAATTTAATCTTCCTCCTTGTATTCTCAATAAATACTCCTTTATTTCATTGTTCATAAAAAAAAGATATTCCATGAGATTCAAAAATAGATCTTAACTTATATCCATTACTAACTTGGCTTTGAGATAATTTAAACAATACATAGGCTTGTGACAAAGAAGATACATCACAAGAATTCTCTGAATTCATATTCCAAGGTTTCTCTATAGTCGACATAAAGGGAATTATACTTTGATTTATTTTATAAACTTTTTGTTCATTTTTTTATATTGTAATTTTAAATGGATTTCTTTACAATTTTATTTGTTAATTCAAATAAATAACGAATAAATTTAATATAATTAAGATAACATTGTACAATGCTCGAAGTAAGGAAACCTTCTACGTGGTTAGTAGTAAGGATATGTATGTATAACCTTTCCATGAAAATTTGAAAAAAACAATAGGATTTACGGATTAATCGAACGTTTCTTCTTTGTAGAATTTGGAAACGATTTTTTTTAAATTCTAATATTTTAGCATCAGTTATAACCCCCTCGTTTTTTTCTTCTGTCATTTTTTCTATTTGTTTTAAGATCGTCTTTGTTTTAACATTAAGATCTTTTATCCTTTTTTCTGAATTTGTCCGATTAATATATTGAATTATATTGGGCGATTCCTCAATCATTGGATTAATTGGTGATTTTTTTGGATCTCACTCAATTCATTTTCTATTTGTTTTAATTCTTCTCCCATGATTGGAGACCTGTTTTTTCTTTCTTTTTGATTATCAAATTTTCGAAAAGACTTTTTCAAATCTTTTTTCAATTGTTTTGTTATTTGATTGAAAATAGGACCCAAAAATGCAAATGGGTTTGGGACATGCTCATCAGTGTACGCTTCGACTAGTGTTCCATAACCTGTTAAAAACAAGAAGTTTTTTCCCAAAGGCGGTTGTTTCAAGTACGCTTTTTGGAGTGTATCTTTTTTTTCCTTCAGTAGATCGTACCTTAGGTTTATTGTGCCAAGGTTTCAGAACAAAAGGGTGTAAGACCCTTATCTGAAGACCGCCCTAGAACCAGTCGATTGGCAATGTGTTGCTACCTGTTGGAACGCCTTGATAGGTGCATTTAACATAGATTTCTTTTCTCCAATCCCTAAAATCTTCTGACCATTCCGGATTTTGAAATAATAAGATACAAATTATATTTTTAGCGATTATCAATGAAGGTAATAGAATATATTTTCTAAATATTGATTGGAATAATATTACAAAATTTCTGATTACTAGACCATATAGAATGCTCTCCCAGGCCTCTTCGATTTTTTCAAGTCTGTTTTCAATCTCGTCTTTCTGGTCCTCTTTCCGTCTCTCTTCTTGCACTTTCTGAAACTGCAAAAATTCCGAATTATCAGTGCCAGGTTTCCTGAAATATTCTTTCACATATTGGACGATATCATCGAAAAGACCACCAAACGGGTAGTTGTCTACAAAAATTGGGGAATGGACATTTGCTTGAAAGAGTTTCAAAATGGCTATTTTACGCCTTTGACCGTGCACGGATCCTCTGATAATCTCTCGGTCGAAATCCATTTCCCATAGAAAATGCGGGATACGAAAGTACGTACTTGGGTCTATTGATGGATGCTTCCTCGAAAAATCTCGATTGTAAGCCTCATCCGTCTTAGAGAACAGTGTCTCACAACTGAAAACAATTTGCTCACCCGGTAATCGGCAACAAATCTGAGGATCCTTTGTGTGTATGGTAGGATCCATCCCTACCTCAATGTCGTCGATCAATTGGTATTCCCATCGAGGAACTTCTTTACTTATTTGCGTCGGAAAAAAAGTTTTTTTTTTCTTTCTTCGGAATACATTTTTCCTTGTTCATGTTCTAGAAATAAGTGAAGTGCGTCAAAATCCAAACTTGATACTGATTTTTCCGAAAATTTACTGATTAACTTAACAAAAAACCCAATTTTAGTTAATAATAATTTTCTATCAAATTGATCTATTTTCTGGTCAAATTCTGGAGAATTACTATTATTAGAAATAAGGAGACCATGAATCTTATTTACCAAAATGGAGTTTGTTGTGTCAGTTTCATTTGTAATAAATGGTCGAAGTGAAACGTTGTTTTGGATTTCTGCACGAAAGCCTCCATTCACGAAAGGATCATATATTTTAGGTAAGTATTTTCGTTTCTGCTTATCATCCGACAATCGCCTTCGAATGTCAAATACATCCGCATGATTAATTTTCTTCTTATCTTTCCTATCTATAATTTTTGCCTTTTGAAATAATTCATTGCTTAGTTGAT